>NC_060122.1:643155123-643518248 GCF_021461395.2 Schistocerca americana | reverse complement strand
TTTGTTTATTGGTTATTTAGTCCGCAACTCATGGTCTCGCTGTAACGTTCTTGCTTCCCGAGCAAAGGGTCCCGGGTTCGATTCCCGGCGGGTTCAGGGATTTAAACCTGCCCCAAGATGACTGAGTGGTGTTGTGTCGTCCTTATCATCATCATTCATCCCCATTACGGTCGGACGAAGGCAACGGCAAACTACTTCCATTAGGTCCTTGCCTAGTACATCGGTGCGGGTCTCCCGCAACGTTCCCCTACGCTCTGTCAAGAAGCAAGGGACTTGATTTCCATTTCCATTGGTTATTTAGCCGGACCAGATTCGGCTCTTCAGGCCTTATATTACATCTGCCCAGGATAAATACATACAGAAAAATATTATATAACAATTAATATAATAATAATCTACATTATTACTATAAATAATAATTGGCAATAATAATGATAATAATACGAACAGTAACATTAATAACGATGATAAAATAATGGGGTGATCAAGAATGATATTGATTAGTTATTAAACAGCAGACTCAATAATAACAATAATTTGCACTATTAATGAAAATTAATAATTGGCAATAATCATAATAGTAACGCTAATAATAATAATAATAATAATAATAATAAAATGCAGACATTAAAAAGATATTGTTTGGCTTAGCACTTTTGAAGCCTTGTTTGTTATTAGAGGAAGTGGAAGGGCTGATGAAATAGGAGAATATTGAAAGGAAAATGATAATGGTTGCTAGGAAACGAGAGAATTTCAAAAAAATGTTCAAATGTGTGTGAAACCTTATGGGACTTATCTGCCAAAGTCATCAGTACCTAAGCTTACACGCTACTGAACCTAAATTATTCTAAGGACAAACACAACACACACACTCATGCCCGAGAGAGGACTCGAACCTCCGCCGGGACTAGCCGAGAGAATTTCAATAGAGAACTGTATAGACAAGGGGAAGGAAAAGTTCTGACGGAGGGTTGGCGAGAGTAAACTGCAGAAGCGATAGCTATTGCAGTAGAAGGTGGCCATTACCTAGCTGTCTTTTAAAGTTTGAAAGTATTTTAATTTCTCTAATATTTTGAGTAAGATTGTTCCAAAGTCGGGTCCCTAATACAGAAAATGGTTTAGAGAACATGGTAGTGTGGTGTAGTGGTACAGAGAGGATTTTCATTTGTTCCGAACGAGTATATCTGCTGTCTTTTTCAGACAGTAGTAAAATGGTTGAAGACAAATAAGGAGTGCAATGATACTAAAAGGTAGAACGGAAACAATAACAATTAATTTGTAACGTATGAGCACAATTTAGAACTCTGGAATCTTAAAAGCGGAACACTATGCTGTCAATTGAAGTTGAAGTACCTTCACTGTCTGTGTTTTTGGAGAGGAAAAGGTTTGCGTTTGGCTGGTTCAAATGGCTCTGAGCACAATAGGACTTAACATCTGAGGTCATCAGTCCCCTAGAACTTAGAAGTACTTAAACCTAACTAACCTAAGGACACACACATCCATGGCCGAGGCAGGATTCGAACCTGCGACCGGAGGGGTCGCGCGGTTCCAGACTGAAGCGCCTAGAACCGCACGGCCACCACGGCCGACGTTTGGCGTTTGGCGTTTAGTGGGATAGGAATGTGTGAGTAGAAGTATAGATGACTGATGGATGGTATCGATGGAGAAGGAGCGGATGTTGGAGAGACAGGAAGGGAATAGCTGTGGCTGTTGGTAGGGAGACGATATGAAGGGACAAAAGGGATAATGAATGGTTCGCGGAGGAAGTCGAGGAGCGGTGGGAAAAGATGGGGAGGGAAAGGAAAGCGAGTTGCTGATGAGGTGGGATGGTTGGTGCGAGTGTGCCGCGACGGATTTCATTGTCAGAGAGAAGGAGATTAGACAATGAAAGGAAATGAAAACAAATAAACAACAAACAGTTTCGAGACTTTACCTTTGAGTCTGAAATACACCGACAGTCAGGGAGCCATTTACCCCGTCCACAGCAAAGTAGCAGGAGCGCTACCAAGAAGCACGCTAGGAGTAGCTTCCTCTTCTCTGCAGATGCATAGCAACATAACACTCTTCGGATGGGGGGTAAGGGGTTCGCGAGAGGTGGCCAGCAGTCTGCAGACGACTCTACAGTAACAGCGCGGACCGACGCTTTTTCCGCTGGACTGCTCGCTTCTATCGTCCTCCTGGGAAGATCGTGACCGCCCTCCGCCTGCCTCGCCAGGTCTCGTACAGCGGAACGACACTTCAGCTCCTCAGCAAATGGCGGGCAGTTTCAATGACGTCACAAGAAAGTTCTCTAACATAAGGGGGGCAGGGTTTAGTACCCATACGAAACGGTAGCTGTTTCTCAGAAACCGCGGGAAAGGCGAATAGACTAGGTCGTACACCTGATGTCTCTTTTTAGTGTTTCACTACAGGTGCATCATCACCATATTGTTCAGTACGTATAAGCTTATAACTCATTTCAAAATAGTGCATTATGCCATTATGTACACTGTGCACCACAATTGAAGAATCATTTTTTCGAAACGCCGTAATTGCCTTTCATTGCAACACTTAAGTTTGAAACTTGGCTCAAGTTCACCTACAACGTTCCTCTGTAAATGTGCGAAAGCGCGTCGCCCTACGATGTCACCGTCGGTCTCAGCGTTGCTTCAAACAGAAAAGTGTCGACACATGAGGAAGAAAGTCTACAGCTCAAAACCTCATGTGAGCTGTAAGTTGGGTTAATGAAGTGACATGGGCACAAAAATTTCATCTTAACTCTACCCAAAGCCATTGTGGACATGCCACACGATGACACGATCAGAACTTCGTTATAGACCCTCTTACCCACATTCCATACATTCTTTCTACTGCGATGGTCAAGAAGTGTGACACCCAGCACTGAAGTTACACAGTTTTCTAATGGATAACACAGGAAAACATTTCTGACACACCGCCACTCAGAATCGGCACGAAAAAGCCTCAAGAAGGGGCATAACGGGCTTCAGTGAAACCACCCCTTTCCATGGGACGTCGATCCGTACAATTAGTAACAGGACTACGTTGTTGACAACCTTTGAGACTACGGAGACTCTCTGATGTTTCAGCCCTTGACTAAGGAGATTGTGGATCAACATTCCCACTGAACGGAATCGCTTCCTCTTCGAGTGCAGGACGACAGCAATTTTTGCTCTTGTGTACAGGATGGAACCACTAGGGACCGTTAAAAGGCATTCGGCGAAATCTGAAGTGATTTGAAGCATCTACATCTACATGAATACTCTGCAAATCACATTTAAGTGCCTGGCAGAGGGTTCATCGAATTACCTTCACAATTCTCTATTATTCCAATCTCGTATAGCGCGCGGAAAGACTGAACACCTATATCTTTCCGTACGAGCTCTGATTTTCCTTATTTTATAGTGGTGATCGTTCCTCCCTATGTAGTTCGGTGTCAACAAAATATTTTCACATTCGGAGGAGAATGTTGGTGGCTGGAATTTAGTGAGAAGGTTCCGTCGCAACGCACAACGCCTTTCTTTCAATGATGTCGAGCCCAAATCCTGTATCATTTCTCTGACACACTCTACCATATTTCGCGACAATACAAAACGTACTGCCTTTCTTTGAACTAGGGTGCTTACGCTTTTTCAACCCTCCTGTTTCCAGCGCTTCGCCACCAGTTCGGCAACACCCACGCAAATTTGTTCCGTACGTTACAAATGTACCTGTCAGAAGCTTTGACACTAATGCATCCTGGCGGGTACTCTAGCGTCTGAAGGTAGGGAAAGCACAACAAAATGGTGACGAAGGGGTTGCGTAACACTCAGGCGCTAGAGGTTCGCCAGGCTGATATGGTGTGGAGATTTCTGAAGGTAAATTTATAACGTGCTCAGAAAATTTCCGTGGGTTTCCGAAGCTGAGGGATCTCAGAGGGGCACTGACGTTTTGTTCACGCACCTGTTAATGTTGCACACCCACACGATCGAGTCATAGGAGGACCCAAAACAGTGGGATTCGAAAAGCGTAAGTACCCTTCATTACTTCAGGTGAAGTTCAAATTTCTTCGAATTATTTTAACGGTCCTTAGTGGTTCCAACCTGTACACGAGAGCAAAAATTATGATCGCACTGTACTGTAGAGCCGTACGGTCACATTCAATAGGGCTGCAGCTCGAAATATCCTTAGAGGAGGATTTCATCGTCTGAGTGTCAAAGACTGTCAAGAACTTCTTCCTGTTGTTCATCGCACTGCAAAATGTCATTTCCGACCGCGAAATATGTCTGAATCAACGCGTCAAGGAAATTGGCGCCGGTGGCGACACCTACAACGTGCTGATATGAGGAAAGTTGCGAACCGATTTCTCATACACAAACAGCTGTTGACCGGCGTTGCCTGGTGAAACGTTGTTGTTATGCCTCGTGTAAGGAGGGGATATGGGTACCATCACGTTTCCGACTTTGATAAAGGTCGGATTGTAGCTTATCGCGATTGCGATTTATCGTATCGCGACACTGCTGCTCGCGTTGGTCGAGATCCAATGACTGTTAGCAGAATATGGAATCGGTGCGTTCAGGAGGGTAATACGGAACGCCGTACTGGATCCCAACGGCCTCGTATCACTAGCACTCGAGATGAGAGGCATCTTATCCGCATGGCTGTAACGCAACGTGCACCCACGTCTCGATCCCTGAGTCAACAGATGGGGACGTTTGCAAGACAACAACCATCTGCACGAACAGTTCGACGACGTTTGCAGCAGCATGGAGTATCAGCTCGGAGACCATGGCTGCGGTAACAAGAGCACCTGCGATGGTGTACTCAACGAGGAACCTGGGTGCACGAATGGCAAAACGTCATTTTTTGGATGAAACCAGGTTCTGTTTACAGCATCATGATGGTCGCAACCGTGTTTGGCGACATCGCGGTGAACGCACATTGGAAGCGTGTATTCGTCATCGCCATACTGGCGTATCACCCGTTGTGATGGTATGGGGTGCCATTGGTTACACGTCTCGGTCACCTCTTGTTCGCAATGACGGCACTTTGAACAGTGGACTTTACATTTCAGATGTGTTACGACCCGTGGCTCTACCCTTCATTCGATCCCTGCGAAATCCTACATTTCAGCAGAGGCAGCTGTACCTGTACACGCCATCCAAGCTCTGTTTGACTCAATGCCCAGGCGTATCAAGGCCACTAATACGACAAGAGGTGGTTGTTCTGGGTACTGGTTTCTCAGGATCTATGCACCCAAATTACGTGGAAATGTAATCACATTTCAGTTCTATTATAATATATTTGTCCAATGAATAGCAGTTTATCATTTGCATTTCTTCTTGGTGTAGCAATTTTAATGACCAGTAGTGTATTTCGTTGATATCAATGACTCCTGCAGAAGTATTCATTTTACAGTCGAAAACAAATGACATCCGATATGCTGTTCACAATCTCCCACAACTTTGAATCTTTAACAGTTATCTTTAATACATGTTTTTGTATCATCTCTGTTGTATGTAAGTTGTACGAGAATGTTTTCTGAGATCCAACCATTCTGCAGTCACATACTCCTCACTGTCGGCATTTTATTATCCCGACTAGGTAAGACTGATGTCTGGGAAGATGTCGTTAGCCCACCAAATCTTATGTACCAAATGAGCTCCAGTCCCCTTGTCAGGTATTGACCGGCGAGCACGCCGTAGGTAGATTTCATTGCGAATTCCAATTGTGATTAGCATATGGACTTGTCCAGCTCACGCCGGCCGGTGTGGCCGAGTGATTCTAGGCGCTTTAGTTCGGAACCGCGCGACCGCTAAGGTCGCAGATTCGAATCCTTCCTCGGGCACGGATGTGTATGATGTCCTTAGATTAGTTAGGTTTAAGTAGTTCTAAGTTCTATGGGACTGATGACCTCAGATGTTAAGTCCCATAGTGCTCAGAACCATTTGAACCATTTGTCCAGCTCTCGTTCTTGAGCCAGTATGAGGCAGCAAGATAATATCTTTTGGGAGTATGCCTGAAAGCACAAGAATTGTGTGGTATCGTGTATCCATACCACCCTACTGGCGCTGCGAAGTTGGCAACAGAATTTGCAAGTTTCCGTTAGGCGCCGATAGCAGTTGCACGAGATGTGGTGGACCCAATGGTGCGCGCCCGCTGAGTCAAGCCTCCAGTGACAATGGACTGCGAGCACACTCTGCCGCCACAATAGAGAATGGCCAGCGGCAGCCACTCATCCCATCTGCACATGGAGCCTCATCGCCACGACACCAGTGTTCATGCTCAACACAGTTCTTGCTGCATTATTTGTAATGAGTCTTCGTTAGTTTGGGGAAATACATGTCAAGTGAATCTTCTGTTTCTTAACTTGTTCTGTTCACGTCCGGCTTTTTTTCGACGACAGTTGCCACACCACTCTGTAGCCGTCTCGCCTTACCGTTGCCTACGAAGTCGTACACAACACAGTGACTCTACTGGAGTGGTTCCAGGCGCTCTGGTACACCTCATTAAGACCCGCGACTTGCTCAACATACACAAACGGTAACTGCTAGGCTCAAGTGGAGGCTGTTGCGCCAGCAGCTTCGTTCACCGGCGGCAGCCTCCCCACAGGCCGGACCCGCGACGGGCTGGGCGCCCACAGCCCAGGGAGGGCTGCAAGAGCGACCTCGGGTCCCGGCGCGTCACGACCGGCCCGTCCGTTACCCTGTCGTGACCGGTCCCCGCCGCCGCCGCTTCTGCCGCTGCTGTCCAATTAGCCGGCGGGCATCAATCGCGTCTGCCCATACGCTCTCTAGCGGCTCTGACTAAGGCTAAACGAGGAGCTAAAGCGACGGAAACACACATTCACTGCAGCTGGTCGCTCCGTACCTCTTTAAGGTAACATCAAGTCGGTACTACATCCAGTCGGGATAGGCAGTACTCCGCAACAAGGAACATTACAAGGCTCACATAAGAACAGCAGTGACAGAGCGCCGTATCGAAGGACCAGTTTCAGTCTCCACAAAACAGAAATTGTTTTGTTTTTGACGAACTTGTTCCACTGTATCATGCCAATAACAAACATTACGATTTTTTTATATAAACCGGTTTAATGTTCTTTGCATTTTTTATGCGCTATATGAATGTATTCGATTTTTATGCAGTTTGGATCAAATATGAATCTTATCGTAACATAATCAGAGTTCTGTTGACTAATATTAAGTGACAGTTTCTAACACGTTTGGTGAGACATGAGGTATCGAATAAACTGGTAGAAACTGCATTGTCAGACTCTTATGCAGGGGATATTCCATCTCCAAAGATGGTTTTGCACCTCTGAGCTGTACGCGGAATCACCACGTAAATTTACATACTACCGGCTTGTCATCGCATGCTGGCAAGAGCTTATGCAAAAACAGCTAGTTGCTCGGTAGAAAACATTAACCAGCTGTACAACAAACTGAAAATACTGTCACCTCCCAGCCTTAATTTTTAATGACATCAGGTCAGACAAGCAATATCCATTTTAGAGAAATACTTGAGCTAGTACTCAGTTAAAACTAACAACAATGTAATAGTACTATGCAGAAAAAACAAGCCATAGATGGACGGAGCCATAGTATTTAGAGAACCCATTTCATTCCATGAAACAGTGACAATAGAAAGGTCCCACCACCGGCCGTAAACATAGTCAAATGGTGTGAGGAATACTTATCTGCAATACGTAATTTATGTACAAGTTTCCTCATGCGATTAGTTTCAAAAATACGTGGAAGATATACGTAAAAACAAACGAAATCTATGGTACAAGGTAAAACTGAAACTTTAACTACCGCCTCTGGATTGAACATTTTTGAATATTCTGTATGTACAGAAGCGCAAGTTTGGAACCTATAGACGTCAGTTCATTTACACACGGTTCTTATGATCTGAATACGAAAATGAACGTCGAACTAAATTTACCTGCATTTCGGGAGCTCTGCCGTCGAAATTTGTAGTATGTTAAACGAAAATTAATTCTAGGTGTGACTATTTTCTTTTGGATTATCATAACTCTTTGGTTGACGAATATAAATACGAAACAAACTTATAGAACTTCATATTTTTCTCTATGCAAAGATACTATTCTGCATTAAGTAACTCAATTTTTAATGTAAAAAATTGTCTGAGCAATCTTTCTATGAGGCGTAATTACAGATAATTTTTGTTTTATCCGTATTACATGAGAGATGCGGAAACACTGGTAATGACTTCCCGTTCCTCCTTCTGGAGGAACATGGATGCTCATAAGTTGATTTCTGCTTATGGTGCCTATAGTTAAATTTTATACCTTGTAAAAGACATGTTTGACCACAGACTATCGAACTCAATGGAAAGGAGCTCCTCATATCTACAGTTGCGTGGCTACTACTTCAAAACGGTACTGTTAGTGTCTTCCTGACTCCAGTAAAACGACTGCTGCAGTGGACGACTACTACGGAAAGCAACGCATTAATTTCCGGACTCACTATGAATTACTGCCAGTACTTCACGTTGTCACTACAGTTAGATAAGCCACATATCTTTCAACATTTCAATAACGGATAACTGCTTCTGAGCATCCACACCTTCGAGAATCATTTCTTCTCCATCTGACAGTTCAGTTGTTGGTCGCACGTTCCAATGAAGAGGGAATTCTATATGGAAACAAGTGGTGTGGAGAAAGCTTCCACGAACATCACAAACTAATCAAACGAGAAAACTCGTACACAAATTACAGAATGCAGGTAAGTATTCCTCACACCACAACTTCCACTGCCAGTGGTGGGACCTCTCTATTGGCACTGTTTCATGGAGTGAAATGGGTTCGCTGAATATTCGGTTCCGTGCATCTATGGCTTGTTATACTTCCTATTTCTCTGTATAGTTTTGTTAAATTGTTCTTAGTTTTAACTGAGTACTAGTTGAAGTATTTCCGTAAAATCAATAATTTCTGGATATTGCTAGTCTGGCATGATCTCATTAATACTTAAGGCTGGGTGGTCACAGTATTTTCAGGTTGTTCTATAGCAGGTGAATGTTTTTAGCGAGCAACTAACTGTGTTAGTATAAACAATAGCCAGCATCCGATGACAAGCAGGTAGCACTTAAATTTACGTGACGGTTCTGTATACAAGCCAAATCTGCAAAAAAACGTCTTTGAGGATGGAATATCTCTTGCATACAGTCTGACAATGTAGCCGTTGCCAGATGTATCTATACCTAGTGTCTTACTTAACTGCTTGGACAGTGTCACTTTATATTAGTCAACTGGAGTCTGACTGTATTATTATAAGTTGAGAATCGTTATAAGATGAGAATTAAACTGCGTACGAAATCGAACACATTCATATAGCGCAAAAAATGACAAAGAACATTTAACTGATTTATACAAAAAAATTCGCACTGTTCATTATTGGAACGAAGCTCCTCAAAAACAAAACAATTTCTTCAGTTGTTTCTCTTCATTTGATTTCTTATGGCAGCAATCGTAAGAAGTAAAGAAAGTCGCACGACATTGTTCGCTGGGAGACCACAGAGCAGCTGTTTATCTCTCTAATTGGAAAGGCTTCCGTAGTTCGCACGCAGTGGCGTATTATGTCCGTGAGAAGTGAGTGTTGTGTCTTAAATGTCTCAGGCCAATGTAGGTGGTTCCGTTAATTGCCTGTGAAGTTTTAGTGTCGTCTTTACGTCATTGATGACGATGAGAGAGAGGGAGAGAGAGAGAGAAGAGGGTGAAACGCGGTGACAGCACACAGCCTGTTCCCCTAGAATAGCACCAAGGGAGTATGATGATGATGATGACAATGATGATGTTTGGTTTGTGGGTCGCTCAACTGCGCAGTTATCAGCGCCCGTACAAATACCTAACCTTTTCTCACTCCAATCTCGCCACTTGCATGAATGATTATGAAATGATGAGGACAACACAAACACCCAGCCATCTCGAGGCAGGTGAAAATCCCTGAACCCGGCGGGAATCGAACACCACAGGAATAGCGATATTTAAAGTTCCCATCCGACGAACAGATCACCAACAACAATTTCACTTGCCGTCACGTCATGAAACACTATGGAGTGGTTTGGAATTTAATCCAAGATATTGGTGTCAAGTCATGTAATCAGAAATTTCAAGTAACCGTCTCCCATTCCCTTGCTTGCCAAACCCCTATCCGTGAAAATTTATTCCATCAGCAGGATTCGAACCAACTACCTCGGAGTCGAGCTCACCGCACAAACGGGTGTTACGAAACACAGATATTGCTTATTTACGACCAAAATTTTATTATATCCGAAATCTGTAAATCCTGATGAGATACCTCAAACCTGTACAGCAGAATAATACCCTTTTTTGCAAGCCTTCCTATGCAACAATAACTTTTCCATTCTCCGCGTGGCGCCAGATATTGTGTACAATTTTGTAGCGATTCTAATGCGCCCCGTAGCTTGATCTGCATCAGTAATATTAATCTACATAGAAGCATGATATTTTGCGTGAATGGTTACGGAGACAGGTGATAGTGTAAGTATTATCGCATAATTTACTGAAAACATCATCAACATATCAGATAACCAAAGAAGAGAGACTGCATCAATTTTTGATTGGTGCTGTGGCGGAACCAGAATTGAGTGTATGTCGTCACCATAGTAGTAGCCGCACCACCTTGGACACAGAAAGCCTTTAAGTAGAATAATTATTAATTTTGCTGTCACGGATTACATGAAATTCTTATCCTTTTTTATATTGTGATTTAAAATGTAAAACTGTATGTTAAAGTTGCAGAGAAATACAAGGAAGGGAGAAGTTCCGGATTTCCGACACGGAGGAAATGAAATCAAGTTGTGCACACGCTCCATGGATGTTAACGGACGTCTTCGGTATTGAATGTGGTTGCTAGATAAACACAGCTGGCCACTACCTACAATATTATTATGGTGCAAAGTTAACATGTTATGGTTTGGGCTTTAGTTGAGGATGGTGTTTTAGAGCAGTTGTGGTTTTCATCGGACGTCGACTGTTTGGATGACTCACCTATGTTCAAAAATGTTTCAAATGTCTCTAAGCACTATGGGACTTAACATCTGAGGTCAACAGACCCCTAGACTTAGAACTATTTAAACCTAACTAACCTAAGGACATCACACACATCCATGCCCGAGTCAGGATTCGAACCTGCGTCCGTAGCAGTCGCGTGGTTCCGGACTGAAGCGGCTAGAACCGCTCGGCCACAGCGGCCGGCAGTCACCTACGTGAAGTCACCTAAATAGTTACTGGGAATTAAGCTTATTGGGGTCAATCGAGTACATCCTGCTGCGTCTATAGATCAGCTCCCAGTAATACGGTTTTTTACAGATATGATTTCTAAAGTTTTCGAAAAACCACGATCGAATGTTGATATCGGAGTATGAGATAAACCAGATAAAGGAGTCAAGGGATGAATAAAATTAGAGACTTAGTTAGTTGATCTTTGTCTCGAACCGTTTACGTAGTTGTTTGAGTGGAGACAGTGTTTGATTGGACAAATTTCTGATTCTTATCCGGTTTAAGGTAGCGATCCTTTTGCAGAGAATCGTCCACTGAGAGAGTTTACAGTTTCTTTTTTGTATTTGATGGACTGCAGGTACTTTTATTTGAGTATTGACAAAGACTAAATTGGAAAGTGACGTTGAAACGCAGGCTGCTGTCGTTGTTAACCGGATAATTTGCGCTCTTGTGTGACTTTATTAATACACTCCTGGAAATGGAAAAAAGAACACATTGACACCGGTGTGTCAGACCCACCATACTTGCTCCGGACACTGCGAGAGGGCTGTACAAGCAATGATCACACGCACGGCACAGCGGACACACCAGGAACCGCGGTGTTGGCCGTCGAATGGCGCTAGCTGCGCAGCATTTGTGCACCGCCGCCGTCAGTGTCAGCCAGTTTGCCGTGACATACGGAACTCCATCGCAGTCTTTAACACTGGTAGCATGCCGCGACAGCGTGGACGTGAACCGTATGTGCAGTTGACGGACTTTGAGTGAGGGCGTATAGTGGGCATGCGGGAGGCCGGGTGGACGTACCGCCGAATTGCTCAACACGTGGGGCGTGAGGTCTCCACAGTACATCGATGTTGTCGCCAGTGGTCGGCGGAAGGTGCACGTGCCCGTCGACCTGGGACCGGACCGCAGCGACGCACGGATGCACGCCAAGACCGTAGGATCCTACGCAGTGCCGTAGGGGACCGCACCGCCACTTCCCAGCAAATTAGGGACACTGTTGCTCCTGGGGTATCGGCGAGGACCATTCGCAACCGTCTCCAAGAAGCTGGGCTACGGTCCCGCACACCGTTAGGCCGTCTTCCGCTCACGCCCCAACATCGTGCAGCCCGCCTCCAGTGGTGTCGCGACAGGCGTGAATGGAGGGACGAATAGAGACGTGTCGTCTTCAGCGATGAGAGTCGCTTCTGCCTTGGTGCCAATGATGGTCGTATGCGAGTTTGGCGCCGTGCAGGTGAGCGCCACAATCAGGACTGCATACGACCGAGGCACACAGGGCCAACACCCGGAATCATGGTGTGGGGAGCGATCTCCTACACTGGCCGTACACCACTGGTGATCGTCGAGGGGACACTGAATAGTGCACGGTACATCCAAACCGTCATCGAACCCATCGTTCTAACATTCCTAGACTGGCAAGGGAACTTGCTGTTCCAACAGGACAATGCACGTCCGCATGTATCCCGTGCCACCCAACGTGCTCTAGAAGGTGTAAGTCAACTACCCTGGCCAGCAAGATCTCCGGATCTGTCCCCCAATGAGCATGTTTGGGACTGGATGAAGCGTCGTCTCACGCGGTCTGCACGTCCAGCACGAACGCTGGTCCAACTGAGGCGCCAGGTGGAAATGGCATGGCAAGCCGTTCCACAGGACTACATCCAGCATTTCTACGATCGTCTCCATGGGAGAATAGCAGCCTGCATTGCTGCGAAAGGTGTATATACACTGTACTAGTGCCGACATTTTGCATTCTCTGTTGCCTGTGTCTATGTGCCTGTGGTTCTGTCAGTGTGATCGTGTGATGTATCTGACCCCAGGAATGTGTCAATAAAGTTTCCCCTTCCTGGGACAATGAATTCACGGTGTTCTTATTTCAATTTCCAGGAGTGTAGTAAACCTAATTTAGAAACAGACAAATTAACGTTTACACCAGGGCTGCTGAGGTACTGTAGAAAAACTAGGAACAGTTCCATCTTAAAGAAAGTGCTGTTTCGGCTATCAACAAAGTACTGCAACAAATTTCTTGGGATGAAGTGAGGGAGATTTGTAATTGATTAGGACTGAAGGGGCGATGTTTGTAATGATGGGAAAGGCCAATGTAGTATCACTGGTTAACGCAGAGCGGCTCTGATGCGACGAATGTATACTCAAAAAATAATTTTGGCCGCGGATTTCGGAATTACTTAGACTTAATAGTAAACGGAAAGAATGTAAAAAATAACAACAATGTATTTCGCTTTCACTGAAAAGAACGGCTATAAGAAAGCCCTTATAACTACAAGGGAAGGAGGGGAAAAAAGGATGAATTTACGCACAGATACATCAAAAACTAGAACCATGAATCGAATGTGAAATTAGTAGAAAATCGTATAAAGGATGGATATGTAAATTAATGGAACAGATCAGTGAACAAAAATAAAACAGAGTTAAATAGTTTTTTTAATAATAATCTTGTTACAAATAACCAGTAATTGCCATGAATTATCTCTGACTGAGGTGTGGTAAGGTCACTGGATTATTGCCGCATGTTAGTGCCAAAGGAGGAATTTAATCCATAAATAGGCAGCACGTAATCCTTGTTTGCATAGGAATCAGTTTTCTTTAAAGAGATCTTTTCTGCTTGAACATAGATAAAGATATAAAAGCGCGATCAAAAAATTTCCGCTCGAAGGTCGCACATTCCAGGATCGTCAAGCCAATCAGGCGCAATCGCCGTGAGCAATGCGGCATTTATCCCATCGGCTCACCATGTTGAACATAACCGTTTGGTAAAACACAGACCGCTGCTGTGTGAAGAAGTCCGTAACTGCCTGCTGCCATCTTCGTCCGACAGAAATCGTCGTCACTTCAAGGCCTTTTCAAAGGACCGAAGGCGTGATGAGCGCATGGGGAGACTTCAGGTGTATAGTACTGGTGCTCGACTGTCTCCTACTTAAGTTGGCGTAACTTCCGCATTACGACGTTAGCGATATGGGGACTGTAGCACCCAGCTCGGAACTTGGCGCAGCATTCCGCGACGGTGGTTATTAGCGGATATGCTGCCCATATAAGTTCTTCACTCTCCGATGTATGTCTCCCTGCGTTTGTCCTTCGGCGGCCAAGAAAAGAATAACAGTATGCTGGTCTTGTTTGGAAGCATTTGGTAACAACGCTGCCATAGTTCACGTTTCCACATCGACCACACCTATATCAGAAAGACACTAATGCCACAGAAAATTGTTGTATACATGTCGGTGCGAGAACCAGAATCGGAGTCGCACTATGTTGCATAAACGCTACAACAAAGAACCCAAACGGAAACTTCTTGATCACCCCTCATAAATAAGAATGATAGTAATATTTACGCAGGGCGGTGAGCGTAATTCAAGTACTATCGTAGTACTTATGTGAAGTATAATCTGATAATTTTGCTAAAAAAAAATTAGCAATCTCCAGTAAGAATCTATTGATGGAGTGCCCAGCTCTACTATCAAAAACACGTTGGCTGCTTATACACACTGAAAATTTTTTGTATTGTTCCCATGGGTAGATAAAACGAGAGAAATACCAGGGCGTACTTTGGGACAGAAGAGAGAGAAAGGGCATTGTGGCTAAGATTGACTAAACAAACGGGTAAGTTGATAGGACGTATACTGGGGTATCAAGGAACAGTTTTCTAGTGGAGGGAGATGTTGGACGGGGTGGTAAAGTTGTATAGGGAGATTTAGACTTTGTAAGTAGGCTGTTTAGGTTTTTATGTTGGTAACGCCACGTAGCGCTCTGTATGAAAATCACTGGCTGTGCTGTGTGCAGTCTGTGGCTGGTTGGCATTGCTGGATTATTCGCTATTGTAGTGTGGGGCAGTAGGATGTGAACAGCGCGTAACGTTGTGCAGTTGGAGGTGAGTCGCCAGCAGTGGTGGATGTGGGGAGAGAGATGACGGAGTTTTGAGAGCGGATGATCTGGACAAGTGTCCATCGAAGACAGTAAATTTGTAAGACTAGATTGAACACTATTAAAGTAAATACATTGTTTGTTCTCTATCAAAATCTTTCATTTGCCAAGTATGCCTATCAGTAGTTAGTGCCTTCAGTAGTTTGAATCTTTTATTTAGCAGGCAGTATTAGCGCTCGGTGTATTGCAGTAGTTTGAGTAACAAAGATTTTTCTGAGGTAAGTGATTTATGATAGGTATACATCATTGTTAGTCAGGGCCATTCTTTTCTAGGGATTATCAAAAGTCAGATTGCGCTAAAAATATTGTGTGTCAATTTAGTGTTTATCAGGATAAGTAAAGATCGAAATGTCTGAATATTTTCAGTTCTACTCAGCTGTTTGAAAATCAAATAACGTAAGGGATGTCCAAGCACAGTAATTCATAAATTTTTCTAAGGAGATGTTTCAACTTGAATAAAGAAAACAGATGCAAGTGGATGTAGAGTGCGTTAGTTGGAAATGAAGGTACTTGCACAGGGCAGAGGAGCGTGGAGAGCGGCAACGAATCATTCTTCTGATTGGCCAAGACAGCAACGATAATAGGAGATGTCAAATATCGCTGAGTAGAAGGTTTGTAGACAAATAAACTAATCATCTAGCATACAAGACGTCTTCCTGTTTACTGAGTCAAACGAACATGTTTTTGCAGTCAATGACTTATCACAACAGCTTTTTCCGTTTTAAAGGACACACAATGTGCTCGCCTCTGGAGCCAAAGGTCATGGCTCGAATCCGCTTTCGGTAGACAGTTTCACTCCAGTATACAGTGCCCTACAGAGATAAAGTTTTATTCTTTATTGTCTGACGCCCTCTTAAATTCTTTGCGCACTTAAATTTGAGGAGATTTTGGAGGTTGAGCCTTTCAATACCGGATGTGCGGAATTTCTACTTGTTCAATTCCTAAGAAGAGACTTTTCGCTCTCCATTAATACCTCAAATATTCATGGTCTCCTTACTGAACAAGCATTGCCCTCTCTTACGAAAGACTCTACGGGGCGTGAGAACGATGCAGAATGGCCCACGGACCAGTTACAGGTCGGAGTTCGCCTCTTGCGGGAGTTATCACGATGTCTGAAGGGCGACATCGTCTTAACGGGAATATCAGTGGCGCGGTCCCCAAACGATTCCTGGTCGTTTGTATTGTAATTCCATCCTCACAGCTCCCCGGTCCACATTTCTGCTCTGTCTACTCCCCCGTAAAGGCATTTGCCACATTGCAGTGGAAACTGATTTCACAGTAAAAGTGAATTACGTTCTTCATATTACGACAGCTTCATTAAACGTTGGCTTTAATTAAATTTCGTGATCCGTGACGGAAATTTCTGCGGCACACTGCCAGAGCAATAGAGGAAACGATCTGTCGGCAGATGGCTGGGGAATAACGTGAGAAGAGAGGCAAGAAACAAGACCAGGGTGAACGATAGCGGAAGAGAGAAGGAGAGAGAGAGAGAGAGAGAGAGAGGGGGGGATGGGAGGAGCGGGGGGGGGGGAGATTGGGATGGCGGGATATTAAAACGACTCAGTCATCAAAGCGAATGTTTCTTTCTACACAGCTGTGCGTTACTGTGGTTTGTGCAAACTGAAACGGCGTCACCTACGGTCGTGCTCGCATAGACTATAACTGAAGGGTGAGGTGGGAGACGGTGAAGGAATTGGAAGTGGAAGAGGCGAGGGAGCGGGTGCAAAAGCCTTGTATTTTTAACTCAGGCTCTCAAGCACATTAAGGCTTGTTATCTTTCATAGCACCGTAATGTAAGTGGAGGTCAGTGTTTTTACACAAATGAGCTTCTCCTTTACGATATGTTTTAATCAGAAAAAGCTAAAGCAAAATAATCTGTGCTAACTGTCGGCTAGCAGTAAGGGCACTTACTGGCGAGCGCCGATTGATGTGATGTGGTTTGGTTGGTTGATTTGTGGCGCAGCAGCTTCGGTGGATTCGAATACTTATGGTACGTAGCAGTAGCTGCCAGCTAACAAAAACAATCTCTTTCTTGCCACCCACTAAACAAAGAGCAGGGGACACTTTAATAGTAACTAGAGAGGAATGATTTGCTGTCCACTTGCTGACAACTACACTACTGGACTCAAAAGTGACTATTATTTCTTAACTTGAAGACTAATAGACATTCAGGTCATATTTACATTAAAACGAACTTATTCAGGAATTAATAACTGTCTGCTGACTCAAAATACACTCCTGGAAATTGAAATAAGAACACCGTGAATTCATTGTCCCAGGAAGGGGAAACTTTATTGACACATTCCTGGGGTCAGATACATCACATGATCACACTGACAGAACCACAGGCACATAGACACAGGCAACAGAGCATGCACAATGTCGGCACTAGTACAGTGTATATCCACCTTTCGCAGCAATGCAGGCTGCTATTCTCCCATGGAGACGATCGTAGAGATGCTGGATGTAGTCCTGTGGAACGGCTTGCCATGCCATTTCCACCTGGCGCCTCAGTTGGACCAGCGTTCGTGCTGGACGTGCAGACCGCGTGAGACGACGCTTCATCCAGTCCCAAACATGCTCAATGGGGGACAGATCCGGAGATCTTGCTGGCCAGGGTAGTTGACTTACACCTTCTAGAGCACGTTGGGTGGCACGGGATACATGCGGACGTGCATTGTCCTGTTGGAACAGCAAGTTCCCTTGCCGGTCTAGGAATGGTACAACGATAGGTTCGATAACGGTTTGGATGTACCGTGCACTATTCAGTGTCCCCTCGACGATCACCAGTGGTGTACGGCCAGTGTAAGAGATCGCTCCCCACACCATGATTCCGGGTGTTGGCCCTGTGTGCCTCGGTCGTATGCAGTACTGATTGTGGCGCTCACCTGCACGGCGCCAAATACGCATACGACCATCATTGGCACCAAGGCAGAAGCGACTCTCATCGCTGAAGACGACACGTCTCCATTCGTCCCTCCATTCACGCCTGTCGCGACACCACCGGAGGCGGGCTCCACGATGTTGGGGCGTGAGCGGAAGACGGCCTAACGGTGTGCGGGACCGTAGCCCAGCTTCATGGAGACGGTTGCGAATGGTCCTCGCCGATACCCCAGGAGTAACAGTGTCCCTAATTTGCTGGGAAGTGGCGGTGCGGTCCCCTACGGCACTGCGTAGGATGCTACGGTCTTGGCGTGCATCCGTGCGTCGCTGCGGTCCGGTCCCAGGTCGACGGGCACGTGCACCTTCCGCCGACCATTGGCGACAACATCGATGTACTGTGGAGACCTCACGCCCCACGTGTTGAGCAATTCGGCGGTACGTCCACCCGGCCTCCCGCATGCCCACTATACGCCCTCGCTCAAAGTCCGTCAACTGCACATACGGTTCACGTCCACGCTGTCGCGGCATGCTACCAGTGTTAAAGACTGCGATGGAGCTCCGTATGCCACGGCAAACTGGCTGACACTGACGGCGGCGGTGCACAAATGCTGCGCAGCTAGCGCCATTCGACGGCCAACACCGCGGTTCCTGGTGTGTCCGCTGTGCCGTGCGTGTGATCATTGCTTGTACAGCCCTCTCGCAGTGTCCGGAGCAAGTATAGTGGGTCTGACACGCCGGTGTTAATGTGTTCTTTTTTCCATTTCCAGGAGTGTATTTCCAAACACAGAATAACCCTTACATGTTTCCAAACAACGACGAACTATTTACAAAGTCCTCCTGAGAATTTCTGTAACACGACAATCACCTAACAACACCTTTCATCTTTTGGAAATGAAAACGCTATGATGCTTCGTTAGCACTAACTGAATGTCAGATTAAGTTCAGTAGAATTTTATTCATCATGAAGTGGGTAGTTTGTGCAGGGTGTCTAAAAACTTTGGGGTCAAATTGAACAGGTGATAGTGGGCCCACAGGCGGTTATATTAAGATATAAGACCTATTCAATATTTATTGATAAGCGTGGCGTTTTCGCTTGATATATGCGATAAATTTTGACAGGCAACAGCTAGCCGCATCACTCAACGATTTCTTCATCCAGATTTACACCTCGTCATCTTTCTCCAAACCATTCCTCTTACTATGAGGCTTAGGTAAGTAGGATTAAACTGTTGCGTTAAACCTACCTGTACTTCCACTCGCCAGCCTTGTAATCAGTACCGACGTACACCCGTCGTACAAATCATAGCCTACAACACTGCATCCCAACCGTATTCTAAAGTAGCCTATTGTCTCTCCCTTGCTCTGCTTGCCCCGCTCCCCCATTCAGTTCCACACAGAGGTGTCAGAAGTCATGGGATAGCAATATGATCATATAAAGATGGCGATAGTGTCACGTGCACAAAGTATAATGGAGCAGTGCATTGACCGAACTGTCATTTGTACTCAGATGATTCGCGTGAAGAGGTGGCCGACGTGACTATGGCCGCACGACATAAATTAACAAACGTTGCACGCTGAATGTTGGTTGGTAGTTGGAGACCATATTCTAAACTCCAACACGATAGCGTTCATGGAGGTTAACAAGCTTCACTGATAGGCGGTATGGGCTTCAGTATAAACCTGTTGTGTGAAACACAGATCGCCGTTTTCGCCGCGTGATGTATTCTATATAATAAATGCATTGATCTGGTAGACTTCGTCTTCATAGAATGCCTTTATACCACATTGTCAACTGGCAACCAAGATCAGATCTCACATTTTATTTTAATTATTGTTATTTCACTGAAGAGCCAAACAAACTCGTACAACTGTCTAATACTGTGTAGGGCCCACGCGAGGACCCAGAAGTGCCGCAACACGACGCGGCATGGACTCGACTATCGTCTGGAGTAGTGCTGAAGGGAACTGACATCATAAATCCTGCACGGCTGTCCACAAATTCGTAAGAGTACGAAGGGGTGGAGCTATCTTCTGAACAGCACGTTGAAAGGCATCTCAGACGTGGTCAATAATGTTCATGTCTGGGGAGTTTAGTGGGCAGCGGATGTGTTTAAACAGAGAAGACTGTTCCTGGAGCCACTCTGCAGCAATTCCGGACTTCTGGGGAGTCGCGTTGTCCTGCTGGAATTTCCCAAATCCGTAGGAATGCACAATGGACATGAATGGATGGAGGTAATCAGACAGGATGCTTACATACATGTCACCTGTCAGAGTCGTATCTAGACGTACCAGGGGTCTCATATCACTGCAACTGCACACGCCCCATATCATTACAGAGCCTGCACCAGCTTGAACAGTCCCCTGCTGACACGCAGGGTCCACGGATTCATGAGGTTCTATCCATACCCGTAGAAGTCCAGCCACTCGATACAATTTGAAACGGCTCTCCCGCGACCAGGGAACACGTTTACAGTCATCGACACTCCAAAGTCGATGTTGACGAGCCCAAGCGAGGCGTAAACCTTTGTGTCGTGCAGTCATCAAGGGCACACGAGTCGGCCTTCGGCTTCGGAAGCCCATATCGATGACGTTTCGCTGAATGGTTTGAACGCTGACTCTTCTTGATGGCCCTGCATTGAAATCTGCAGCAATTTGCGGAAGGGTTGCACTTCTGTCTTGTTGAACGAGTCTCTTCAGTCGTCGCTGACCCCGTTCTTGCAGGATCTGTTTCCGCCCTTACCTATGTAGAAGATTTAATGTTTTACCGGATTCCTGGTATTCATGGTACACTCTTGAAATGGTTGAACGGGAAAATCCCCACTTCATCGTTACCTTGGAGATACTGTGTCGGAATGTTGGTGCGACGACTATAACACCACGATGAAACGCGCTTAAATCTTGATAACCTGCCATTGTAGCAGCAGTAACCGATGTAACAACTGCGCCAAAAAACGGTTCAAATGGGTCTGAGCACTATGGGACTTAACTGCTGAGGTCATCAGCCCCCTGGAACTTAGAACTACTTAAACCTAACTAACCTAAGGACATCACACACATCCATGCCCTAGGCAGGATTCGAACCTGCGACCGTAGTGGTCACGCGGTTCCAGACTATAGCGCCTATAACCGCTCGGCCACTCCGGTCGGCAACTGCGCCAGACACTTTTTGTCTTACATAGGTGTTGCCGACCGCAGTGCTGTATTCTGCCTGTTTACATATGTCTGTATTTGAATACGCATGCCTGTACCAGTTTCTTCTTTGGCGCTTAAGTGTATTATTATTGTTATTGATATTATTCTGGACGGAAGATGTTCAGTATCAACGAACTTAACATATGATGTGCTCCAACAAAGCGTGCTTGTACCGTAATCTTCGCAGTATATTTTAAAAGTAACGCCAACGTCAGGGCCAGAATGTCTGGCGCAGCTGACTGGACGCCTTGCTATCTTCTGCCAACGGCGACGTTTGGATGCTGTCTGGAGGGGTACGGGCAACACTTGACCACGTAGCTCTCTCGGCAGTGGTCAACGTTCGAACCTTACAGCCCCCACAGTCTAACGATGAGGTGTAATTTTAGATTTTCCTGCCGTCTGATGATTGCAACAGCTCTTTTCTGCCTGCTAGCGGAGATCAGATTTTCCAACATTATGTTAAGATGACTTTTTGCCCCTCTCAGTCGATTCTACGTATAAGTCAGTTTTCCGAATAGTAATAGCTTTGAATGATGCATATTTCTCTCACGTCACATCTTAATACGTCTTCTGTCACACTACGCATTTTTTAATTAGCATTTTTCACGTGTTCGGCAAGTAACCAATTTTTTGGAGAACTTTCTCATTTCGTACTTAATCAGTGTACTAAACTTTCAGCACCCTTCTATAACAACACGTCCCAAACGTTCATATTCCTTCTTTCCGGTTTTCTCACGTCCACGATCCGCTTATAAACAACGTCGTTTTCAAAACGAATATTGGCAAAAACATTTCATATGAATTTTGGCTTATATCTGATACTAATATATTTCTATCGGGAAGGAGTGTTCTCTTTTCGTGCGCGATCGTAGCTCCTGTCTCCTCCTTGCTTCAAACGTCATGCGTCACTTTGTTTGCGTGTTGGCAGAGTTTCCTCGCTTTGCTTGATGTGCGGTCTGCGACACTACATGTAACAAGGCACAGAGAAATTCAAAAGAGGGAAAAAGATCTGTCACGAAATAATCCCTCATCCAAATAATTTCTAAAGACATATTTGCGACACGTTCAAGCAGGGCAATTCTCGATTAATACAGCGATTACAGACGGCAATGACTATTTAATACTCTTTGATACAGTGATACGCACTACAGAGAATATAAAAGTTAAAAAAAAATTTTACGTACTTTACAAGTATTCTATACGATACACCATGGCCATCTAATCCATAATCCGTTTCACGCCATACGTCCTGAAGCTTACGTTGGTTCACAGACGCGATCGCATTATCAGTGCAGATTTTGAGTCATGTAATTATTTTTAACAAAGATGGCACACACACAAACGTTTTCACGTAACCTTAAAAATAAATTAAAACACAAATGAATTGCAGACATTGGCTGTGAGTGAGTACTGAAGTAAATCGACGGGGGAAATTGAACATTAGTACCGGACTGGAATTCGAAACCGGGTCTCCACTTTACTAGGTGGTTTCTGTGACCACGTTGGTTTTCTTTTTTTTTCTTTTTTTGAGGTGTTGTACACCAATCTCCTTATCTAACTAAGCCGAATTCCCAAAAATAAGGAAACGCAAATCAAATCTACCCCTACTTAGTACTGCCACTTTAAGCACGCCAAAAAAGAAAAAAAAAACTAAATCTACTATTCGTCTTCAGGCACTGTCCATAACTATTCCAAAAATTCTCCAAAAGTGATAGGTTCCACTGACCTATAATTTGCTATTATTTGTTTATTTATGTTATTTAAATGATTGTAATTAGTAAATGAATGCAAAAGAAAATGCTAAAAAAATGTTACAATAAAAATATGATTCAAAGTACAAATTAAAGTAGTTTTATGTATTGCTTGTGCCACTTCGACTAAAAGAATCGTAATTCATGAAATGGTGCAATTGGAGTTTTCTATCCACTGCCACTGGCGTTTCCTGTTTCCAATGTCTCCGTCTAAAATATGTACAACGGACTCAAGCTGCACTGCTAATGCGTCAATGAATGCAGCGTTCCTTTAATCAACCAGTTGCTTTCCTTTCACACTGACTGCAATTTGGGTCCTACTGTCTTCAACGTGATGTTGGGCGGTACGTTATACTGAGTTGGCACTCCCCAAATAGCGGTTGGCTTACGGAAACACTCCGTAAATAATTTTCAAATAGCGCACGGTACCTCAGTCTGCGTTCTAGAGCGTTGTGTGCGTCTTGCAGGTACCACCAGTAACCAAGATCCACTTTCTCCCCTTCACCAAAGATGTAGTCGATCGCCATTCCCTGCGACCATGTAAGGGCATGATTTTGGCGAGGGGAGAACGACTAAACTATCCGGACATAACGGTCATGACAACTGCACGGAGTACCCTAGCACGCCTCCCGTCAGACCCAAATTCTCAACTTACCCACACACTGCGAATGTAGCGCCCCGTGCTCATTATCCTCCATACTCGCGGCATTTTGCTTACTCCTGAGAGAGTTGGAGCCTGCTGTTATCCTCAGGGAGAAGATCATTGGCCGTCTTTGCCTTAATGATGGCCAATAAATTTTTAGGTGCGGATGCACACGAGGTCCACCCGCAGCCAAAGTCTGTAATTCATTTGTTTCTTAATTCATAGTAGCTGCTGGATTCAAAAGAATGTCCGAAAAAACAGCTCCATACATATAAACCTAAAAATAAATCCAGGGTCGGAAGATCTGCTCGCCAAGAGCAGAATACAGCGTCATCCCCAATTCAACCTACCTAACAGTTTTGAAGATAATGACTTGCTGAAAGATATAATTCACCGAATAAATGATTGTTAACAAACTTAGATGAACGTGGAAAACCAGGCAAGTATGATTAGGACTCTCGCTGTTCGGAATTCATATAAACTTAATTGTGTATTTAGAAAGTTCGTCTATACGTTTTGATGAATGAATTTCCGAGTTGAAAATACGTGACATCAATGATGGTATCTATCGGTGGATTGACTTAGAGGCTTGAAGTTTTTACGCCTCCATGGGACCGTAGTCATTAGTATGGGACATTCATTTCAGTTTGATGACTCTACCCTTTCCAGAGAAAAAAAGGGTCTTAACAGACGGACAGATAGACAAACGGACAAGAAGATGATCCTATAAGGGTTCCGTTTTTACCGACCGAGGTATGGAACCCTAAAAATAGGCCATAAAACGTTTCTGCTGACATCGCACAGAACACATTAATTTCCGGTGAGTCACGCTGTTGTTCAGTTACACACAGAAACTTCTTTGTGCCCCATATATAAATGTTGGGGCATTTATGCAGAAGGTCACATCGTAGCTAAAAACGAGACGTCCAGCACGCTGTTAGCATTGACGTAATACACAATTCGTACGCCTGAAGTAGGCTTCGTGTTTCAGTGACTGTAAAATTGAATTACCTTCGATTCCTCTGCTGGTTATTGAGATCACACCAAACAGTTTTATGAGGCACTTGCAGCTGCCTGTTCGTTCTTGCATCTATTTATGTGAACTGGTTTCATAAGTAAGGCGAATTCATTTAACGTTTTGTAAATGACTGGTACTTTTTCCATTGCACAAGCAACCTCGTTCTTCAAACTGCCGATGCCACCTGCGAATGTTGTTGGCATCTGGACCTTCTTGACTGTATCACTGATGAAATCTTCTCTGCACTGCGACAGCAGAACGACTTTTGATTAATTCTAACACGCAGGATGCCATCTGTTTGGTTTCCGCCATTTTCTCTAATGATGTGGAACTTTCCACTTATGCTTTACCGCGCATGCACCAGTTTCTGGTTCACTGCCCTTGCGCAACAATCGAATTTTGAACTGAGCTACGAATTAAGTACTCATAGCCTTTTGTAATCACTATGTTCATTTTCAATCACCCTTTAATGTGGTTGAGACAACTGCTTCTTTTCTGAAAACGGAATGGAGCTTTGGTACGTGACAGAAATACAGAATGCGAGAGAAATGCTGTGTGTCGTGCTATGGTTGGTGTTGGAGCTGCATGCCCCGCGAGGCCGTTGAATGACAAGTCCATTTCACTGATAGCGCCAGCACCCAATGGCCTCCCGCGAAAACAGGAGATGGGAATTCACGCTGATATTGCGATGGTCTCTCACACGCGCAATAGAGGAAAGGCTATACGCTTGGATGGACACATATACAGCTGCTGACACGTGGAAAAGTGTGAACATGAAATAAAAAGTATTCCATGCACAGCAGCTCTCGCGAGAAAAGATACGGTTTTAGGTAAATGTAAAAGTGGGTTCATTGTCTGTCATAATGTCGAAATTACCAGAACCAAAGGACTATAGTTTTCGAGCATAAAAACATCTCTTATTGATGTGGTGTACTGGTATTTGCGCTAAAAAGTATACACCCAGCCATCTGCAAATAGAGTTAATTTGTTTGAAATCATTCTGTTATTAATGTGGTGTCCTTGTGTTAGAGTTACAAAATACACATGCAGCCCTCTGCAAATAGTGTTTATTTGATTAAAATCAATCTGTTTGTGCATTCTCGCTTCGCTACCAGATGCTTAACATCGGTTGTCCTCAGGGTACGGTCTGTAGTACTTCCCGAAGTATGCTTCCATAGTCAGCGTCTCTGCTGCTATCATAAGATAAACTAAGCCTTTATGTATTTACTGGACCAAGGTAATGTGTTACTTGCAGCAGAAAGAGTCGTATGGATATTAATCTAGTGCTTGCAGAATTAAGTTTATAAAATCATTCTGTTCCATTTCGCAGCCCTGCTTTCAGATCAAAAGAAAAGAAAAATTTTGGTAGACAATACTTGTGGCATTTGATAAGCATTCTTGATGATGAGAGACAAAGTTCTTCGATCTCTCATAATAAATATATCCTGAACTGTCTTGAGGAATATGTGGTACAACGTGAAGTGAGCAATATGTAACTCGACCAGTGGTCTGTGGAGTCTACTATGTACTGCGTAGACTGTAATTACGTGCCTAAAAGGATCTGTTCAGTTCATGTAACTTGTTTACTGCAAAAGGGTCGAGTTTGAGAATGAAGTACAACTTTCCAAACTGAAACATTTATTGAGCCTGACTGTAGGTCTAATGTTCTGTAGGTTATTTCCAAATTCATATTTTATAAAACGCATGTAATTCAAAAGGATTTGAATAAAAATAGCATATCTATCTCCACTTCATCCACATCATCCTCGCCTCTAGTGCTTCATTATACAAGAAAAATATATGTGTAGAATCACAGACAAGAGCTGACATCTAAAATTCGCACTACCAGTAGACGACATGGCACTAGCACAAAAAGATGAAAAATTTGTAATTTGTACAAGACTTTGAAATTAATTTCCGAGGCTTAAATTCGTGGTTGAGATGGTAGTTTCAGGGTCTGTCTGTGTGTGTGTGTGGGGGGGGGGGGGGAGGGAGTGAGAGAGAGAGAGAGAGAGAGAGAGAGAGAGAGAGAAGAGGGCGGGGGAAGATGGGTGGCATACGATTAGGGGGGGGGGGGTAGGATGGGGGTAGACAATTAAAACTGGAAACTTTCTGGGAAAATATAAAATTAATACCTTTGCTTTTGGAATTTATGGGATCGAGAAACTGTGTGATCAAGAAATAAACGTAGAGAAAGACAATGGCATAAAACACAATTATAAATTTGCCTTCTCACCGAACTGCAACTTTCTGTATACTAGCAACATCTCAGGACTCGAACTGATGTAGAATCGGATGTGACGTCATCAGATTGGGTCACCTGATCAAGTTATACAGAGTGGCCAAATTAAAGTTTCAGTTTCAGAACGCTGTAGAAAGAGAACTACTGCTCAGAATGGCATCAAACATGAACAGCATATTATTAACGCATAGGGAAACATCACAAAAAAGGAAGAAATTGCGAAGACAGCGTCTTAGAGTAAATAGGGTTGTCTACCATTTAGGATGGGAAAAATTGGTTTTTAAAACTCCTAAGGCCAAAAGCCGCATAAAAAGCAAAATGAATGGTTCAAATGGCTCTGAGCACTATGGGACTTTAATTCTGAGGTCATCAGTCCCCTAGAACTTAGAACTACTTAAACCTAACTAACCTAAGGACACCACACACATCCATGCCTGAGGCAGGATTCGAACCTGCGACCGTAGAGATTGCGCGGTTCCAGACTGTAGCTCCTAGAACCGCTCGGCCACCGCGGCTGAAAAGTAAAATGACATCGGTTTGTGACTGTCGTGAGGTTGGCTCAAGACATGTTCAGTATCCTATCCATCGTTTTCTGCCACAATCTAAAATCGAGAAACAGCGTGTTGCAGCGTGTTCCACTGCACTTCCTTACGGGGCATTGACCGTACCCGTCATATATTTGCCTGTTCGGGAAGAGGACTACCGCTCGTGCGATTGTAGTGCAGAAATACGCATTCCGGACCACGTGATCTACGAGTGTCCCCTTTTAGATGACATAGCCAGCGAATTAAAACGTCAATTACCAAATTGAGACACCTATCACCTAATCATTAATCCATCTACATTCAGAATCATTGGCAGTCTTGCCAGCGGGGTAATAGCAAAAGTCTTGCAGGAAAACCGTAGGGAGAATCAATGATTCGTAAAAAAAAAATTGCATTCCCCGCACTATTCTATTCCGCCAGAGCGTGGGCTGGCCGATCGCTGTGACGGTCGGAATCTGCCACGTCTTGGAACAGGGGGAAGGTTCGAAACAATCCCGGACTCGACTCATAGCACACTAATGATGACTAATAGTAGTAAGGTAGTTTTAAGTAGAATGTAGATTTCTGGACAATCACTAACAGTACCTGCAGCGACTTCCAGATAAGTCCAGCCCAGTGCCAGGGGCATGCCCACTGTGGTTAGCTAGGTGAGCACGGCCAAGAATAGTAGGCTTATAGATCTACTGGCACGCTTGTAACGCTGCAGGAGTTAACTTGCTAGGGTAGTAAGAGTTGTATGCCAGTAGACAGTAACACTTGTCCGTAGCGCAGCTTAAATCCTCATATCCTATAGTAAGTAGGAAAGTAGGAAATCAGCAATAGTAACAAATGCTGCTAAGAAAACAATTGTGTTGTAGATAATTAAGACCCACTAACGTGTAAGGTGGTGGGTTATCATGTATCATATATTTCTTGAATAAAGAATATTCAAAAACACCACTATCACTAGTCTGGCGTGAGGTCGGATGAGTTGAGCGTGGGCGCAAACTAGCTGTTCCTCGGTCGCTTGCATGGTGCGCCTGGTGCTGTACGCCCGCCACCGACGCGCTGTTAAGGCACGGGATCTCGCAGCTGGGCGTATCGCTCTCTGTTCGAGTGTGCCGACAACAGGCCTCACATGGGGAAGCCATGCGTTATACATATCCTCTCCTTCCCAAGTGGCTCTTTCCGCCTTCCCGTGGTGCCAGACGTCAAGCTCGGCATTTCTCGGGCCCTCCCGGATGTTGCTGAGACCCAACCATATGCGAAAGCGAAGGCTTGAGCAGGGCTGCTAGGCGGGGGGTATTGCTCACTCTGCGTGCGACCCCTCTGCGCAGGGCGGCTGCTACTCCTCACCTTCTCTGCGCAGAGCACAGAACACTAGGTGCTCTGGATTCTGATGACCTCGTTTGTTGGCGTGGGATCTCGGCGTGAGGCGGCATGGACGCTTCGCTGCGCCCGTGGGTAACCCGGATCTGTTCTGCCAAACCCAGGAGGTGGTGACGTCGCCTGGGCCAGGTTAGCTTGGTTCAGATCGCTGAACGACTGGGTGACCGGACCACCACCTGAGTAGATGGTTCAAATGGCTCTGAGCACTATGGGACTCAACTGCTGAGGTCATTAGTCCCCTAGAACTTAGAACTAGTTAAACCTAACTAACCTAAGGACATCACAAACATCCATGCCCGAGGCAGGATTCGAACCTGCGACCGTAGCGGTCTTGCGGTTCCAGACTGCAGCGCCTTTAACCGCACGGCCACTTCGGCCGGCCCACCTGAGTAGAAGTGGGTCCTTGGCCGAAAGGTGGAAGTTCGGGCTAGTAGGTGGCGAAACGCGAGAAGTGCATCCGCTTCTCCAGGCTGAATGAAATCATCGATGACGGGGTTGTCGAGAGGGACCAGTATGTTGGCGACGGCGTGCTGAACCCAGCAGCTCAAGAGTGCCCTTGGCGTAGGGGCGAGGCCAGTGGGCCAGCTGCAGCAGTCCCCCCGCCCCTCACCATGACAGAGGAGCCGGTCCGGGGTAAGAGACGGGGTGCCATCTTTTCACTCGTCTACACTTCATAGTAGCTGATCAAGAGGCGAGTGATACGAGTGCGTTTTAGAGGTCTTCGGTGCTCAGTGTTCCTACCTCAGAAGAGGGCCTGGGACAGAGTGAAGAAACCGTCACTGAAAGGCACACTAGAATTAATCAGATACTAGACTCTAGTGTTAAGAATAGGAGCAGTCCTCGAGATAAAAAATGAACTCTCCGCCTGGGCCATCGCTAGTGCGAAGCTCGAGGGCCAAATGGAAGAATTAAAGAAAGAGAATGAGAGAATGCGTAAGCAACGAATAAAAACATGGGCTGAAGTGCCCACGCAAGCAGCCACCAAGTCACAAACCACAAAAGAAACAACTGCCAAAGTATCGAAAAGACCGGACGCGACGGTCTTCTTGAGAGCCCTGCCCAGTCAAGGCATTAAAACGGTGCAGGAGATCTTCACAACCACTGTAAACCCTGCAAAAGACAAAGCCAAAATAAACAAAGTAAAGGCGACAAAAAATATAATTATAGTGGATGTCGCCACGGAGGAGGGACGCTACAAAATCCTAAAATATACAAAATTAAGCAAAACAATAAAATGTGAACCGCCCAAGAAGCGGAAGCCTTTGGTAATTCTCTATGATGTACCTGTTACACTAAAAGAAAATGACACTTATGGGATAGTATGAGATTACTTTAAGTAGAGATAAAGTAGCGTGTAAAGAAAAAACAGCAGCAGTGAACTAATTCCAAGTAACTCAGTAATAAAAGAAACATGTAGTATAAGATAGTAGTAAAACTTAGCCATGCCCATAGTGGTTATAGTAGTAGCACTAACACTTACTACGAGAAAAACTGCAGTATTTGTAATACAAATATAAACTTAGGACCCACTAATGTATTTAGGTAGTGCGTAAAATATGTATCATGTAGTGTTCTGAATAAAAAATTAAGAAAAAAACAGTATCACTATCAACATTCATTCGTTTGCACATGCACATGCACAGCATAAGAACGTTACCGACGATGCGGGATGGTGACCCTTGGCCACATCAGGTAAAACGTTCAGTTCTCATATTGAATTGCCCTGCTGCCCCCTTGGGAATGCAATCCGAGCCAAATAAATGAAAACAGGAGGCCCTATTGCCTGACCGTCAGCCCAAGCAGCCACTGTTTCCCGAAAGTCTTTGTTCATGATAATGCCTACAACAGCTGTAAGTACAGTGGTAACACCTGTCTGATGCAAGTCTTTCAATTGGACGCCACTTTGGTGACTTTGCGGCACTCTGTTCTACACAGACAGTCATCGATCCAGGTACTAACCGAGCCCAACGTTGTTTAACTTTGGTGGTCAGTTGCGAACAAGGGTTACCAATGTGACCATAAATGCAGTGTGGACTCGCAACCCATTCGTACATCAGTGTCAATGAAGTAATGCAAATGTATTTTCATGATACATCATGTAGTGGACTCCTGTGTCTCGGGATTATGTCAACAAACTAACCTTTAATGCTACAACTATGATACTATGAGTATTTACATCCGAGTCGCCACAGATATTTCAAATGCTTCCACATCTTTTTACGAATACATGTCGTGTGCTTTCATATAACAGCTGTTGGTGGTTTGAAGATGTCACGTGAGAATAATTTGAGAACTGTCAATTGCTATCTGCTAAGAGTATTACGTCAGCAATGCTCCATAAGTTCACGTCTCAACTTATTTTTATAATATCGGTTCACTGCCAACGAGACTCGGACAAAATGGTTTACGTGCAGCATTGATTATGGCAAGCAAACAGCGTATTTTTTAACTAGGAGCATTACAGAGTATTCCTCCTTCTTCAACTGTGATAGGGGACAGGAACGCATGATGTATCTAATGGCATCCTAAACCATTTCACTCGACATTTTACCTTGATACTGCTCAACAATGAAAGTGCTTGTCGAGCTGCTCCAATGGTAATGGCTAATACGTATAAGCCGCAGTTGCCTAGCAACGGTCGTACCACAGAAGTCGCTCTCCAAATTCGCTGCTGGATCGTTCTGAGTTACTTGATTTAACTCGAGAAGTGAGCGAGTGTGCATCGTTGGCGAATATGGTCTCCTATTAAGGTTGTTCTGAGTTACATAATTGTGTAGACATTTGTCAACAAGCAGTTCATATAAACTAACTTACAAGGGAGGTAATGGCCAGCCTGATTGGGGACGTGATGAGTTTCGCATTCTATCGCTCAGTAATCGTTTTGTGTGTGGTCCTGCAATACTCACGTCCACATTTAAATTATTCGTAATCCTATTTGTGTATCCTCTCTCAACTGGAATGCGTCGCACAGAGCAACGTCACACTCTGGGATACTAAGGACGTCGCCACGGCGTGCCAAACCCAAGGAGATCAGCGCATAAAACGACAAAATGCGTATGTTGCCAGCAAACGCAGTGGAAACTCAAGAACCTCGGAGGTAAGAGAAGACTTAGTAATTATAACCTGCAATACCTTATCCAATAATCAAAACCTGATCGTGACCAGTGAGTCTAGCAACACCATCTCACAAATGACAAGCTGCGGTGTTTATTCACAAACGTGTACAACTTGTTTAGCGGATTATGTCGAGAGACCATCAGTAATGCCGACTGCACTGTTATTGTGATTAATCTACGATTCACGGCGAAAGCACTATTTCGATATCACACATCTTCTTCTGAAGTTATTGTTTCCAATCGTTCAAGTAGTTTGATCCCTGAAGTCTTAATACATATCCTATGATCATGGTCCGTCTTCTTGCCAACGTGTTCCATATATTCCACTCCTCGCCCTTAATGCTGACAACTTGCTCATTTAATACGTTATCGGTCCACATAATTTTCAGGATCGTCTATAGCACCACATCCGAAACACTTAGATTCTTTTCCATTTTGCTTTTTCCTAGTTGGTTACATGTTCCAAAGATCATTTGAACTATTCTTTTATCGAAATAATGTGAAACGAGTCAGTTTACAGGACATGTGTATTTATTTATTTAACGTGTAAAAATGTATAAGTGACTCTTGATAACAGTACTGAACATATTAATTTTTAGTCCTATTTGTGAAACTTTACTTAAAAATCAGGTTTATAAATTTTTTTACAGCGTATCAGTTTTTAAATAAAAAATTTTACGACTGGAAGGAGCTCTTCGTGAGAAATGATTTTAGATTAGATGTAAAATTTTCTTTGCTGTCTGTCAGACGTTTTATGTCAATGGGAAAATGAGAGAAAATTTTTCTTCCTGGATGTTGAACTCTTTTCTGGGCCACTGACAGCATCAATATTGGGTAATGAAGCTAGTATTTTCCTGTAGTGTTGTAGGTACAGATATCACGATTCGTCTCAAGTTGAGTTGTATTATTCATGATAAATTTCCTCAACAAGTATATGTACTGTGATGGTGCAATTAAAAGTCCTAATTTCCTGAAGACATATCTTCATTACGACCATTAATGCACAACACGTTCATGATTCACTCCCACACAGTTCTGTGCTCAAAACTTAGATTCCCAGAAATTTATTTTCTAGATTAAGGACTATGTTTGATGCTAACAGACTAAGCCGACCGGAGTGACCGAGCGGTTCTAGGCGCTACTGTCCGGAACCGCCAGACCGCTACGGTCGCAGGTTCGAATCCTGCCGTGGACATGGATGTGTGTGATGTCCTTAGGTTAGTTAGGTTTAAGTAGTTCTAAGTTCTAGGGGACTGATGACCTCAGATGTTAAGTCCCATAGTGCTCAGAGCCATTTGAACCATTTTTTGAACAGACTAATTTGGGTGAGGAATAATCATTTTGAACGTGCTAGCCTACTTCTTACGTTCTCCTTGTTTCACCCATCATTCTGGGGTTAGCAAAACTGGAAGACGTTCTCTCTTTACTAGGCCACACTTACTAGGGGACATAGCACGCCGCTGTGTTCATCCTGAACGAATCGGTGCAATGGTCTCAGTTAAATTACGGTGGGATCTTTTACCCCTACAGTAGTAACTTAGCATTCAGAACTTCAGACAAAATTCTGATTTGGCTCCTGTATTGCAACGACGCATTTAACAGTAACTTTGCTCTCGGTAACAGCGGAATATTTCTCGTTGTTCACATATTTTCCTCCAGTACCACAACTGTTCAGAAACTAGCACACCAAAAGTACCTTCTGCGGAAAATTATTGTTTCTCTACTGGAACAAAAACCACCGCGCTGAATTGTAATCTGTAGTTGCCTAGCGTCCTTGATACTACTTCGCCGGAGGAAATCGCACTTATGAAGTCCTTTTTATCATCTATTCACGTCGTGCAACAACAGTGAGCACCATAAAAATGAAATGGCAAAAATGTACGAGACATTCATACCAACGGTGTATACTTAAGGCCAGATACAATTAAATTATTCATAGAGCAGACTGTAGTCGTTTTATCGATCTCCAGTTGAATGATCATACAACCTGCTGTAGTACACTTCTTTATTATATCTACATCAGTCTACATGAACATAAATAAAAATGTAAATGTCGTGTGACTAGGGCCTCTCGTTGGGTAGACCGTTCGCCGGGTGTATGTCTTTCGATTTGACGCCACTTCGGCGACTTGCGCGTCGATGTTGACGAAATGATAATGATTAGGACAACACAACACTCAGTCCCTGAACGGGGAAAATCTCCGATCCAACCGGGAATCGAACCCGGGCCCTTAGGATTGAAATTCTGTCGCGCTGACTACTCAGCTACCGGGGGCGGACTACATGTACATGATTACTCTGCAGTTCACAGTTAAGTGCTGGTAGATGGTTCCTTGAACTACCTCTAAGCTACTTCTCTACTGTTCCAGTCTCGAACAGCATCCTGGAAAAACAAACACTTAAATCTTTCCGTGTGAGCTATGATTTATCTTATTTTATTATTATCTCCTTATGTAAGTGACGGCCAACAACATATTTTCATACTCTGGGAAGAAATTTCGTAATTAAAATTTCATGAGAAATGCTGCAGTGAAAACTGCCTTTGTTTTAATGACTGCCACTCTAATTCGTGAATCATATCCGTGACACTTTTTTCCTTGTTTCGCAATAGTACAAAAGGTGATGCTCTTCTTTGAACTTTTTCGATGTCCTCCTTCGATCGTATCTGATGCTTATCCCACACCGCACAGCAGTACTCCAGTAGAGGGTGGACAAACATAGTGTGAGCAATCTCTTTAGTAGGCCTGTTACATTTTCTAAGTGGTTTCCCAATAAATAGCAGTCTTTGGTTTGCTTTCCTTACAACATTATGTATGTGATCATGACAATAGTGGGTCCTAAGTTTATATATGTGTTACAAATACTGCAGTTTTTCGTGTAGTGTTAGTGCTACTACTATATCCACTATGGGCATGGCTAAGTTTTACTACTATCTTATACTACATGTTTCTCTTATTACTGAGTTGAGCTTACAGCCTATAGATTTATGTGATTTATCATGTAACTGGAATTTAGCAGATTCCCTTTAGTTCTCATGTGAATGACTTTATACTTTTCATAATTTAGAGTCAATTGCCATTTCTTGCACCGTTGTATCGTATTGTATGTTAACCAGGGATCTAGAAACGGCGGATAGGCTCCGTTCCCGCCGCAGCCGCAGTGGTCCAGAACCCCACGACGACTACTGCAGCCCACTTCACCCCTCCGCCGCCCCACACCGAACCATTCTTTCAGGGTTATTGTGCGGTTCGGCCCCCGGTGGACTCCCCCAGGGAACGTCTCACACCAGACGAGTTTTCGTGGTAGAGTAATGGTGGTGTACGTGTACGTGGAGAACTTGTTTGCGCAGCAATCGCCGATATAGTGTAGCTGAGGCGGAATAAGGGGAACAGGCCCGCATTCGCCGAGGCAGATGGAAAACCGCCTAAAAACCATCCACAGACTGGCCGGCTCACCATACCTCGACACAAGTCCGCCGTGTGGATTCGTGCCGGGGACCAGGCGCTCCTTCCCAATCCAGAAAGCCGTGCGTTAGATCGCATGGCTAACAAGGCGGGCTTTTTTCACTATGCAGATATCGTGTCTAAATCATTTTGCAATTCTTTTTGATCATCTGATGACCTGACATGGTGGTATGTGACAGCATCATCTACAAAAAATCTAAGAGGGCTGCTCAGATTGTCTACTAAATCGTTTATGTAGAACTGGAACAACAGAGGGCCTGTAACACTTCCTTGGGGAACGCAAAATATTACTTCTGTTTTACTCGATGACTTCCCGTCGATTATTACGAACTGTGACCTTTCTGACAGGAAATCACGGATCCAGTCACACAAATGAGACGCTACTTCATAGCCATGTAATTTGATAAGAAGTCGCTTGTGAGGAAAGGTGTCAAAAGTCTTCTGGAGATCTAAAAATATGGAACAAATTTGACGTCCGCTGTCGATAGCACTCATTGCGTCATGAGAACAAAGAGCTATTTGTGTTTTTAAAGAACAATATCTTCTGAACCCGTGTTGGCTATATGTCAATAAATCGTTTTCTTCGATGGGATTCGTAATGTTCGAACATTGTATACGTTCCAAAATCCTACTGCAATTCACCGGATTTCTCCTATTTCCTTTCTTGGGTATTGGCGTGACTTATGAAACTTTCTTTAGGGACATATGATTCTACGAGCGAGCGGTTGTTCATGACTGCTAAGTATGGAGCTATTGCATCAGCATACTCCTAAAGAAACGTGACTGGCACACAGTTTGGACCAGAAGCCTTGCCTTGCTTATGTGTTTTAAGCTGCTTCGCTACACCAAGGACATCTAGTTCTAAGTTACTCGTGTTGGCAGTTGTTCTTGATTCGAATTCTGGAATATTTGCATCGTCTTCTTGTGTGAAGGAATTTCGGAAAACCGTGTTTAGTAAATCTGCTTTAGCGCCACTTCCGCCTTAACATCGTTGTTACCGCCCACTGAAGTTATTGATTGCGTCTTGCCACTGGTTTACTTTACACACGAGCAAAATCTCTGCGGGTTTTCTGCCAGATTTAGAGACATAATTTCGTTGTGGAAACTATTAAAAACATCTCGCAGTACAGGCTTCTGTAAAACTTCACTAATATTGGGAATTTTACATTCTTCGAAATTTGACAAGCTTATTTCGGTGCTTCTGTAGTAGTGTTCTCACCTGTTTTGTGTACAATGAATGATCAATACCATTTCTTATTAATCTATTTGGTGTATCTCTGTCAACTGCCGTCGATACTATTTCTTTAAATTTAAACCACAACTGTTACTCGCTTACATAGTCAAGTTGAAGGAATGAAGACTGTCTTTTAGGAAGGTGTCAAGCCAATTTTTATATGCTTTTTTTTTAAATAGACGCATTATGCGATTATTTTTGGTGGGTTTGGATGATATGGTATTCAGTGTAGCTATGTTAGCAACAGACTTTTACAGTTCATCAGGGCCTTTGGACTGAATAAGAACCTGAACACATCTGACTCTTCAAAATTTACTGTAACATCTTAAGCCAAGCCAACGGCTATGTATCGTCGAATTACCGATTCCTGTCATATCACCAAAGTTAAGCAACGTCGGGCGTGGTCGGTACTTGGGTGTGTAGCCGGCAGGGTACTCTAACAACTGTTGGCCGCTTTCCCTTTCCATTTCCCTTTACCTTTGGCTTACTGACAAAGGAGAGGAGGGGTGGTGGCGTCATGTTCCTGATCACCATACTTTAGGCCAGTGTCCTGGGTTAAATTCCAAACCTCTCCGCGGTGTCTCAGGGAGTGCGGCAGTTACCACTGTCGGTGGTGATCTGTCCGTCGGATGGGCACATTATGCTTGGCAGCCCCTGGATGATATTCGATAGGAGTTGGCTATGTGCCGGAACAGGGTTTCACCCTCTCCCTTTTTACAGCCTCATGCATTGCGAACATGACACCACACTGCTACTGTCATCTGAGCACATGAGATACAGTTAGCAAGAGACTCTCACCCTTCGCGAAGGAAATGAGCCAGTGTTCCTAAGGATGGGAGAAACCGTACTAGTTAGGTGACTGAACCTGCCACTCAGGATCTCCCACCAAAAGCCTGCCATACTAGTTTACTTTTCTAGGTTTTAAACTTCCAGCAGCACTGAGAGGCAAAAATGCTCATTTTCATTTTATTACCACGTTTTTGTTAAATCGCCCTTTGGTCTGTCTGTCCGTCCATTCCGTAAAAAATTTTCACTTAATTTGAAACAAAACTTTCAATGAGCCAGAGTCCTGAAATTTTAAACATAGCTCGGAAATGGAAGACAATGCAATATAAACACGTTTTTTCGTCTGGTGTCTGACAGAGGGTGCTTTGTGTACCACTGCCATTTGCCCCCTAACCTATTCCAGTCGCGAGTGGTTCGCGGGAAGAACGACTGCTGCTAAGCCTCCGCGTGTGCTCGAAACTCTATAATTTATAGATCCCGCATCTTTTTAGAAGATGGGCATAGGAGGAAGCAAAACATTGTTTGAGTCAAGTGAAGAGAAATTGAAATAAATCTGAACCTTACTACATATCTCTGTTGTAATCTCATCGAAATGTTCGCGTTCGATTGAAAACATTCGCACACTCCTCACTAAAATGTAGAAAATAATCATTTAAATACAAATTAAATTTTAATATACCGCGTTGTTTAATCGGTCCAAAAAATGTATATACACTCCTGGAAATGGAAAAAAGAACACATTGACACCGGTGTGTCAGACCCACCATACTTGCTCCGGACACTGCGAGAGGGCTGTACAAGCAATGATCACACGCACGGCACAGCGGACACACCAGGAACCGCGGTGTTGGCCGTCGAATGGCGCTAGCTGCGCAGCATTTGTGCACCGCCGCCGTCAGTGTCAGCCAGTTTGCTGTGGCATACGGAGCTCCATCGCAGTCTTTAACACTGGTAGCATGCCGCGACAGCGTGGACGTGAACCGTATGTGCAGTTGACGGACTTTGAGCGAGGGCGTATAGTGGGCATGCGGGAGGCCGGGTGGACGTACCGCCGAATTGCTCAACACGTGGGGCGTGAGGTCTCCACAGTACATCGATGTTGTCGCCAGTGGTCGGCGAAAGGTGCACGTGCCCGTCGACCTGGGACCGGACCGCAGCGACACACGGATGCACGCCAAGACCGCAGGATCCTACGCACAGCCGTAGGGGACCGCACCGCCACTTCCCAGCAAATTAGGGACACTGTTGCTCCTGGGGTATCGGCGAGGACCATTCGCAACCGTCTCCATGAAGCTGGGCTACGGTCCCGCACACCGTTAGGCCGTCTTCCGCTCACGCCCCAACATCGTGCAGCCCGCCTCCAGTGGTGTCGCGACAGGCGTGAATGGAGGGACGAATGGAGACGTGTCGTCTTCAGCGATGAGAGTCGCTTCTGCCTTGGTGCCAATCATGGTCGTATGCGTGTTTGGCGCCGTGCAGGTGAGCGCCACAATCAGGACTGCATACGACCGAGGCACACAGGGCCAACACCCGGCATCATGGTGTGGGGAGCGATCTCCTACGCTGGCCGTACACCACTGGTGATCGTCGAGGGGACACTGAATAGTGCACGGTACATCCAAACCGTCATCGAACCCATCGTTCTACCATTCCTAGACCGGCAAGGGTACTTGCTGTTCCAACAGGACAATGCACGTCCGCATGTATCCCGTGCCACCCAACGTGCTCTAGAAGGTGTAAGTCAACTACCCTGGCCAGCAAGATCTCCGGATCTGTCCCCCATTGAGCATGTTTGGGACTGGATGAAGCGTCGTCTCACGCGGTCTGCACGTCCAGCACGAACGCTGGTCCAACTGAGGCGCCAGGTGGAAATGGCATGGCAAGCCGTTCCACAGGACTACATCCAGCATCTCTACGATCGTCTCCATGGGAGAATAGCAGCCTGCATTGCTGCGAAAGGTGGATATACACTGTACTAGTGCCGACATTGTGCATGCTCTGTTGCCTGTGTCTATGTGCCTGTGGTTCTGTCAGTGTGATCATGTGATGTATCTGACCCCAGGAATGTGTCAATAAAGTTTCCCCTTCCTGGGACAATGAATTCACGGTGTTCTTATTTCAATTTCCAGAAGTGTAAGTTCTCGTAGCACCATACAGATTCCTGACAGCGTATAGATAGTCCTGAAATTTTTTGATTGTGAATTTTTAATAGCTATGACAATACTTGTAAGATTTAAAACGAAAAACGTGAGGCACATGCAATACGTAATAGATGCATGATAACGAGGTGTGCGGCAAAAGCAATGAGACTGACACCACTGCGTGCGATCTGGCAACACTGTGTTGTTATTCTTGTGCAGGCCGGTGAATTCGGCCCTTCCAGAAACTCAGTCCGATTTTCAGCTCCGTACAGCCATCACGTAATTTTTGAGAGCGCCATCAGTGAAGTTCTGGTTTTGCTGTGTGTTACGGAAATGGAACAGCAGAATTTAGAGCAACGTTACGCCAAATCAAGAGCACAAGTTTTTGACTGGCAAAAATCATTTTTGGAAGACAGAGAACACGTTGAAGATGAACCTCGCTCAAAGAGACCTTAAAAACGTCCAACGTGTAAGAACGTGTGATTGCTCTTGTGATATCAGACTGCCGTTTAACGATAAGGATGATGGGTGATCTCTTAAACACTTTCAACGTACATCAACTTTTGACCGATTTTGGCAACTCGCAGACGACTGGATGCCGTATCATGACAACGCCCCATGTTACACGGCCTCTTCCATCACTGAATTTTTTACTTCAAGAGGCATTTCCTGTTGTTCCACAGCCCCCTTGTTCACCTGATCTGAGTCCTTGTGTCTTTTCCTTTACCCTGTATTGAAAAAATGTCTTAAAAGGACGTCATTTGGGACTCTGGAGACCATTCAAAAGAATGTTACCGACATCCTAAGGCCGTAACAGTTGAAGCATTTCATCGCTGCTACCAAGACTGGGAACAACGACTCCACCAGTGTACAACTGCCAAAGAAACTACTTTGAAGGGGACAGTATTGTTGTTTGGAAAAAATGAAAACTTTAGTAGCTAAAAAAATGGATGTCCTTTCTTTTCTCACGCACTGCGTAATTTACCTTGTTACCGTTCCATGACTTACTGACACATGAAAAGTTAATCTCCTTAATATTATCTATTGCATGTGCCGCATGTCTTTCGTTTCATATCATAAAAGTATTTTATAGCTATTAAAAATTCACCGCCACAAATTTTCAGGTTTGGGATCTGGAATTAATATGGAACCAAAAGAAAATACTTTATACTTTTTCGCCCATTTGAAAACGTCGTATATTAAAAATTTTGAAGAGTGTACCAGTATTGATTTCATCCGTTTTAGGGTAAAGTTAGTGGTAGTATAAATTAACATAGACCCCATTGAAATCTCAAAAATAATCTTGGTGAAAACAGATTTACGACAATTTAATACTTTGACTGTCAGTCTTATCAGCTGAGGACGCGAAAATTTCGGTTCGCAGTCGATCCCGTTATTCGACGGGTTGATATGATTTCTCCAAGTTTTAAATACGAAATCACATTTATTGACGATCTCAATCGGATTTCATTGTGTTTTTCTAATTCGGACGTAAAAATTGCGCGCTTTCTAACAAACGGCAAGGTTTACGTGGCCGGTAGTCGAAGTGTTAAACGCCTCTGGAAATATTTGAGGCTAACAGTTGAGCCGTCTCAGTCTCTGTAACAGAGTGTATGATTGCACAGAGAGCTTCTATACTATAACATTGACTGTCTGTCAGACGATTGTGCTGTATCCACATACTGCTAAATCTTGCCTTTGTGGAATCCATCGTATACCAGAAGATTAAGTAGCAATTCCAGAGCAAGTTGGTGATTTTCTATTATTCAATAACTTTCTGAAACAGTTATTTGTTGTCCGTTGTCATGGCTTGTTACTATGATCTATCAACTATTAAATACTCTGTACGTTCTCTCGCTTCGTGGATTTGGCTGACTCGAAATACGCTGACATGTTGACATTTTGTGTTCGATTCATTCAGACGGCCATTATTACATCTGATAAAAGTAGCGTTGCGAATTGTGTAGAACTATTTCATTCCTTTATGTGAAAGACATACAATGTTACTAGTCCAATTCTGGTTTCTCTTAACGTTCAAGACCCTTGGAAATCGATTTTATTTTTTATTTTTAATCATGTAAACGAGATTAGTCAGTAGTGGCAGGAAGCAACACATTTCTGTCACTTAATTTGGTACTTTCCTACTGTTTTTGTCACAGAAGTTCAGAAATTTCACTGCAGTTCACCTATTCCTTTGTTAACAGACTGTTTCTGTTACGACAGAATAAAGAGGCGCAGCGGGAAGACAGTGGACTCTTACTCGGGAGAATGGTGGTTCATAATGGGTTATCCAGATCTAGATTTTTCCTGGTTCCCCTAAACTGATTACAAAATTGTTCAAATGGCTCTGAGCACTATGGGACTTAACATCTGAGGTCATCAGTCCCCTAGAACTTAGAGCTGCTTGAACCTAACTAACCTAAGGACATCACACACATCCATGCCCGAGGCAGGATTCGAACCTGCGACCGTAGCGGTCGCGCGGTTCCAGACTGAAGCGCCTAGAACAGCTCGACCACACAGGCCGGCCCTAAACTGATTATGATAAGTGTTAAGATGGTGCCTTAAAGAGGATAGTTCACCAATCCATGTTTATGCTCCGTCTGTAATGGTCCTTCGGGGGACTCGAGCTTCTCAGAATCAGTTAAAGGGAAAGCTGGGGTCTTTCCTTTGGACAGTAAGCAACGGAATTCTTTTCTCATCTTCGTCGTATTCGCGCTCGTGTACTGCCTTAATAACCCTATCGATCCCTGGCTTTAAGACAGTAATGAACCGCCCTTTTCAGAGGGACGTTGAAAGTGGCCACTACTTTAAGTCTTTAACCAGTGAGTACATACAACGTTATGACACCGACGTTATACCCTGGAAACGTTCTACTTTATTTGAAAGCTGACCCGTAAATGAATTATAACGCCAAGTGATTGCTTCTAGCGAAACATGCTCTAATGAACCATCTTCCAAAGCGCAACGGATTAATAAAAGAAATTTAACACAAATTCAAGCAAGATTCTCGCAAACTTCATTCAAAACAGCCATCCATCGTAAGGCACCTATCATTGTTCGAGTGTTTTACCGGAATGAACCATCTTTCTAAGCGCAACGGATTAATAAAAGTAATTTAACACAAATTCAAGCAAGATTCTCGCAAACTTCCTTCAAAACAGTCATCTATCGTAAGGCACCTATCATTATTCGAGTGTCAGAATTTACCGGAATGATACACTCGAAGCTTATTAACCTGCGCAAATGATTCACTCTTGTAGCACGTGCCTCAAAGATCGACTGCGAGCCTCGCTTTGTAGGTGAAAATGGTATGTAAAATTAAGGAATGTTCTTTCTGCGGAAGATAATTCTAAATACTTCAAACACATTAACGTGCAACAGATACTTTATGAACAAAGTGTTACTAGACCACTTCTACGGACTAGTATTAAAGATCAGAGAACCGAAAAGTAACTTCGTGCGGAAAGAGATCAATGAAGAGTTGAATTTAAGCTATTGTACTATAGAGAAGTGGATACAAAATGTTCAAATGTGTGTGAATTCCTGAGGGACCAAACTGTAAGGTCATCGGTCCTTAGACTTACCCACTACTTAAACTAACTTATGCTAAGAACAACACACACACACACACACACACACACACACACACCCATGCCCGAGGGAGGACTCGAACCTCCGGTGGGAGGGGCCGAGCAGTCCCTGTCATGGCGCCTCAAACCTCGCGGCCACTCCGCGCAGCCCGAATTGGATACAAGAGGCTCATGAACAGTGCACATAAATGTTCTCCTACGGACAGTATGATCTTACGGAACTGCACATCTATAAAAAACAAAAAATAGCCCCATATTCATAATAAACCCCTCAATGTTATTTAAAGAATGGGAAAGTAATTTGATAAGCGACAGGTATGCTCGGATGACCAGATGAAAGATATTAATCTCCTATTACTTTAACAAAGACGCAAATTGAAAAATGAGCTAGCACTCTCCCGTGAAACAAAACAGCGTGGCATATCCGATAAATATACTTGAAAAATTAAGTAGCACATCAGTACAATGCCACCAAGCCATTATCTCATCAGTAATACTCGATGATGTAGCAGGTGGTTAAAGTGAACGTGTAGCTACTCACAGAGCTCCAGGGTGGACTGTAACTATATTATGGCAGCGAAACGTGGTAGATGTCCTAATGCGTTGATGCGGAACCCATATACGGTGAAATTAGTTCCAATTTTTGGCCAGCAGGTGCAAATGTGGCGCTATGGATGCAAGAAATACGTATAAAAATGTTTCCACATGTAATAGATTAGGAACGACGCGTGGACAGAAAAGGTATTACCAATGAGAAAGACATACTGTTGGTTTTATTATTAACCACCGCTTATACGATTCGTTCCATATAGGCTTCGGAGACGTCAACGAGATGCTGTATGGGTAAAACGACGTGATCAACATTTACTCGAGGTAGTTCCGGTGGAATCTGAGCAACGAATTCCTGAGACCGAACGTGTTCCTGGTAAAGGCGTCCTTTTAGATATCCCCAGAGCCAAAAGTCACATAGATTCAGATCAGGTGATCCTGCAGGCCATGCATATGGTAAACCTCTGCAAATAACATGTTTGTGAAAGGTTCCATTACTCTGGTCTTTCACTGGGCGAACGAGATGAGGTGTTGCCCCTTCTTCCATGGAAACACTGTTTTCCAAACAGTTGCACTCTTCCAAGCAGGAATCACACTCTGTACACGGAGGTCTCGATGAAGTGCAGACCTCAGGGTACACTTGACAGACCTTCTGGGTGTTTCTCTCTGCAAAGAAGCACGAATCGAGAATAAAGGTGCTTGTGAATCCACATGACACATTCTCATATGGCGAGTGCAATGGATCTTGAAACCTTCCCTCCTCCTCTATATCTCTCTTGTTACGCAACCTTCCCTTCTACAATAACCTATGAAACCTTCCCTTAGGATTTCTATCTCTTGCTTAATAATAACAAATGAAATCTTCCCTTTGAAATTAATTCTATTTCTCAATCTTCGCATACAAATTTAAATGCTGCCTGTTAAAAATAATTTTCTGATTATTTCGACGAAACATAGAATGTGTCGTCGTCGTGGCCCTCGGTCGTTACCTGAAATTACCCAAAATTGTTCCTTACCTTTTTACTGTTACTGGATCGCCATCTGGCTGCTACATCGAACTGCGACATGAATATACTTACTGTATTAGCTGCTGGTGCGCTGTCATAATAAGTGGCTGTATTTATTACCAAAGCTGTCGTTATTCTTTAATAGCAAAGCTGACGTTACTCTTTCATTAATTTGACTGAAGTTACGTAATTCATAGTTAAACAAGTGGACAACAATAAAATTTTGCGAAGTTTTACGTTGATGATTTTGGGACGGATTGTAATGAGTAATGCAATACTGCTGGCAAAAATTAATTATATTCTGAAAGAAATGATTTTACAAACGTTCAAATGGGACTTACTTTTTACAATAATCTTACAACTAGCATTGCGCAAACATACCTTCGGTAGGCTTGAGTTTCTCAAAAAATTAATTCAATAAAATTAGTTCCTCTTATGATAATAGTTATCTGATGTCTCAGTACATCCGTCTATAATCTCTTGTAAATCATAGCTGGTGGCTGGCAGGCACACCGCTCCTCTCAACCTCTCGCTACAGACCTACTTCCGACTCGCTTCACTTCTCACTTACTATTGACTTCCTACGAATGCAAAAGTGCGGTCTCTCCCGCCAACAATTCTTTCTGGTGCAGACGATCCCTGCTACCATTACAAAATGTATCAATGCGTGGTCTTTCCCGCTCTGTTCTTAAAATGTATCCATACGCGGTCTCTCCCCCTCTTTCTAAAATTATATCAATGTGCGGTCTCTCCTGCCAACAATACTTTGGTGCAGACATCCCCTGCTACCACAATTATTTCCAACAAGACAAATTTTAATTATTCCTACTTAATCCTATTAATAAAATATAAACATATTTCATAAATTGTGATTTGACAATAGACAATAGAAATATAGACGTCTTACAATCTTCGTGAACAACACGCAGTTAACAGTGCTCCAAATTTGGCAGTTCTGAATACTCACCGTACTCTGCTGTATAAAATATGCCTCGTCACTCTATAGAATATTGCAGCCCGGCCACATTTCACCAGCTTCGAACCGTGTCGGAAACCGAAGAGCATATTGAGAACGCTGCTGCCGGTCACGAGTTTTCTGTTGCTACACCATCTGGATCTTGCACGGGTACCAGAGTAAAACAGCCCACTAAACTTCCCGTAGGTGTTGACCATGGATTGTACAACTCTCGTGACACTGCACGAGCGCTAGAATTACACGGAGCACCTGCTGCATGGTCACTAACATCAACAGCAACCTCAACAATTTCTTCCACCAGTATAGGACACCTCGCTGTTCCAGGTGCCACACTGTGCGCACCCCAGTTTTCGAATTTCATTATCATCTTCTTTAAACCATTTAATGACACCTGGCCTCCTTTGACACCTTTCACCGTAACTGCAGTCGTTCACAGAATACAGTGTCAGTAACAGCCCACGGTCTCTCTTCTCGCCAGGCATACTGTTCACTCACGTTATGGCTTGTCAGGCATCATACCGTTATAAAGAAAGTATACAGCGACGTATTTGCAGCTGATGGCCAAAGCTGGAACTAATTTCTCTAGTACAATCCGGTTCAGCATTGACGCGTTACATATCTGCCAAGTTTCGCTGACACACTATAATTACACCCCACAACGGACCTCTGTAAGCAGCTGCACTTCAGTTATAACTAACCTGCAGTTTCACTATGTCCATCTCAATATCACAAGATAAATGTCTTACTTTACAAGTCGGCAGCAATCGCAAGTTCACAGCTCCAAGCGGTAATCAAAAACGGCCGGCCAGAGTGGCCGAGCGGTTCTAGGCGCTACAGTCTGGAACCGCGCGACTGCTACGGTCGCAAGTTCGAATCCTGCCTCGGGCGTGGATGTGTGTGGTGTCCTTAGGTTAGTTAGGTTTAAGTAGTTCTAAGTTCTAGGGGACTGATGACCTAAGAAGTTAAGTCTCATAGTGCTCAGAGCCATTTGAACCATTAATCAAAAACGAGGATATCCGACAGGCTACACTGCCTTACCAACCTCGCGTCATCACGGGAAGCAATACGATTGACTAGACGGAATTACCGTTCAAAGTATTTAGTACATAGATGCTATGTTGCCACTCAAAGGCAAAGCTATTATAGCTGACAGATTTGTTAACTACACGGTTTTTGGGTGAAAATGTGCTTAACAAGTAGCATACCAACGCATATAATGAAAGTCGTTCACATAAGACGGCTTTTAGGGCTACAAAAGTGTTTTAGCAGAGTATTGGTACTGTTTTGGTACTTAAAAGTTACTAGTAAAGAAGCGGTTACTATTTCAATTCCCAGCGAAATGATCTCCGGATTACAGATGCTCGCAAAACAAAGAGCGACAGGTGGGAAAACTTACTAAAATACACTGCTGAACAGTTTCGTAAATGCAAGAAGTATCAGACAAAGCAAAAAGTCATGGTCGACAATAAAATCTTGGAAGAGATGTGATTTCAATAATGGAAGTAACAAAAGCAGCCTAATGGGGGTTTTCATGTGGACATATTGCACTTATTCTAAGGCTCTTGGCAACGGTTAAAAGATTACTAGCAAAGAAAAATGTTCTCAGTTATCATCACATCAAATTCCAGTATCGTTGAAGAAAACATATGCAGGAAAACAGCTTGCTGATATTCATTGATAAGTCATAGTGTTCTAAAAAGTTGAGTCTCATTTCATGCCTGTAGCAGAGGGTTACAGGTGAACTGTCTTCAGTAGAATGTTGGCAGTACATCGGTGTGCTACTTTCAAATTGTAATATATAGCCAGTTACATTACTCGGAAGGGGATTCGTTACCAAGAACCATGTCCCTATAAAAAACATTCAACTGAGTCTCTAGTAGGACAGATCTTTCTACGGAACAGTCACCGTTTCTTCGAATCTCTGACGCAGGCATTATATAAAGATGAATGTTTCTAGTTGTCGGAACGACCACTGAGGGGCCGGCCAAGTTCTTCTACTTTCCTCCAGAGAGCAGTAGCCGTTATCGTTAACATCAACAGTTCCAAAGAAAGACCTCCTTGCTTGCAGGTGTCGTAGCAGGAAATGGGGCCCCTCCCCTCTTTGACTTCTGATCGAGTTATTTTTTAGTATCATGGTCACAAGATATGGAAGGCGTCCTACTTAAGTAGGTTCATTTGAAGTTCTGTGAAATTTTCTGGCAAACGTATGAGGACGTTCGCGCCAACATACGAATATGTTGGCTGTGATTGTTCCAGGAGACGGTACCTGATAGAAGTGTAAGACGTGACTAATATTCTACTTTCAATTAATGCAGACATGTTCCTTAGAAGGCACAATATGTGAACGTTGCACATAGCTAAGTGTCTGATCGTAAATCTAACGTATTTCTTGTATGCTTCAACTATATGTCCGTAGCTTGTAGCTGAAGAGACAAAGTAAGTCTCAATGTAGGTGTTTACTAGTTTTTACAGTTAGTTTCTTGTCCGAAATGAAGTTAGCAGTTTTTTTTTCATTCGTAGATTCCTCTACAATCCAACTTACATCGTTAAAAAGGACAGACAATAGTGAATGGAAATATACTGACAGAAAATGTCGCAACACCAGAAAGGAGTTGCGCGACATAAACGAAAATTGGGAGGCGTTTTTCTACATCTGAAAGATGATGTCTATTGCAATTTTACACCAGTCTAATATGAATAATAGGAAAATTTTGAGGATGCTAATGAGGTTTGTTTTAAATGCACGTTGCAAATTTCGTGAGCGTAAGTTATCTTTGGAATTGGTGAGTTGATGTTGGTCAAGAATACCTTTAAGGTGACATAGAAGCCACTATTAACATCTCACTGAGTTTAAACGAGGTCATGTTATAGGGCTACGAGAAGCTGCATTCTCTTTCTGCGATACTGCAGAAAGCGTAGGCAGGAATCAGCGGTTGTCACGAGAATGTACGCCCGCCAGAAGATCGGTATCCGGACGGCCACGTGAGAAAAACCATCGTGTTCGGCGTATGGCTCGGGAGCATCGTACTGCATCTGATCACAAATCTGATCAGCAGTTGGCACCACAGCAACACAGTGAACCGTTACAAATCGGTTACTTCAAGGACAGGTCCGTGCCAGACGTCCTGTAGCGTGGATTCTACTGATCCGAAACCACCGTCATTTGTGAATTGAGTGGTGTCAAGCTAGAGGTCATTGGAGGGAAAGGTGAGGAAGTCTGTTGTGTTTTCTGATTGAAGCTGGCTCTGTTTCGGGGCCAGTGATGGTCGTGTGTTGGTGAGAAGGTCAGGTGAGGCCCTGCATCCAGTCGGTCTGCATGCTAGACACGCTGGACCTATACCTGGAGTTATGGTTTGGCGTGCCATATCATATGACAGCAGGAGCATTTACGTGGTTATCCTGTGCACCCTGACAGAAAAACTGTGCGTCAACCTGGTGATTCGACCTGTTGTGCAGCTATTCATGAATAGCTTTCAAAAGGCTATTTTGAAACAGGATAAAGCTCGCACAGATACAGCTGTTGTAACCCAACAAGCTCTACGCAGAGGTTCCCAAACTGGGGGGCGCGCCCCCCTTTGGGGGCGTGATGATGTTGGAAGGGGGGCGCAGGTGGAGTTAGCTGTATAAACCTAATACTTCTTTTTAATATCGATATTTTAATAAAAATGAATGTGCAGGTATTAATGATAGATTATGGTGCTAAATGCAATCGTTTGGTGTCCCACTTCCCGCATTCCTATCTCAATAACCTATCCTGGAACATACAGCTTTTGAAGATCACTTTTAGAATGTCACGTTTTGAATGTCACGCACCGAAACTCTCAAAATTACGAAGGAGATATGAGTTAATTCTAATGTAACAGATTTGTAAACAACTTACTTCTGACAACTGGAAAACAGAAAAGTCAGGTATTAACTATTCCGTACATTTGTACACATGAACTGAACGTAATCATAACTTTTAGCCGTAGTAGGCTATGTTCATCAGAGTAATAATCACTTATACTGCGTAACTGCAAAAATGCCGTTTTATTACCCTGTCAACCCGCGGATCCCCATGTGATGCGATTACAGTGACTTTAATAGACTGTATACGCTTCAAATGAACTGGCGGCTTCCTAATTTGGACGCCAGGGTTATGCCCTTTGTCACCAGAAAAATGTGCGTGAATGCGAAACTAGTACAAGTGTTCGTTCTGAGCAGAGTACTTCACGCCGTTCTGGAAACATTGTCGTGACTGCTAACAATGAAACATAACCCAGCTAGGTAGACAATGAAGTCCATTAGTGAGGCTATTTTTTTTTTCGGACGGTCATTACTACAGCTCTTTCGTTCGCATTACTTATCTGACAAAACAGTTATTTTTTCTTCTGCCTTTTTGAAATACGGCATAATTTCGTTTGAAATTAGTGTACGTTCTTTGCTGCGACAGTGGCTTCTTTTGGTACGGGTACAGAGATAACTGCTTGGCACTGTGCACAGTTTCCAGCGATGTGTGAGGTGTATCCATGACCTTACTTAATTCCTGTGAAATTTGACAACCAATTCATTGATGTTATCTCAAAACTTATAACGTTTTGTTTATAAGTAACGAAAGATAGGGGGAAACACTGCTGGATTCTTCGCTCAAGCATCAGAAAAGGTACTGGAAGCCTCGTATGACTTATCTCTGCTTATTTCAAGGACCGAGAAAAGTCATATTATTGGAAAGACACTGGTCAAACCCTGTTTGTTGAAAGCTGCTGATATTGTTCTTGGGTCAGAAAGTAAACAAAAACTTTCACAGATACCGCTTTGTGACAATACTGTGAAACGTCGGATTGATGATATGGCCGAAGACATACAAAATCAATTAGTTACGGCCGTCAAACAATCGCAGTTTTTCGCAATACAGTTAGATGAGAGTACCGATGTTGCGAATTGTAGCCAACTGCTAGCTTTCGTTCGCTATATAGAAAATGAAGCAATTAAAGAAGTGTTGCTGTTTTCTACAGAGTTAAAGACAACTTCAAAAGCAATTTATATAATGGCCGCCGTCTGAATTCTTTTGTAAAAATGAGTTATGGTGGCAGAAACTGATAGGCGTATGCACGTCCCATCAATGCTTGGATGTCGCTCTGGATTCGTGCTGAGGTCAGAAAAAAAAACCTCGTGTTACTGCTATCCACTGTGTAATACATCGTGAAGCATTGGCAGCTAAGATACTTCCAAAGGAACTCAATGATGTCTTGAAATTGTGCATCAAAATCGTGAATCATATTAAAAAGAGTGTGTTAAATTCCAGGTTATTTACGGCTCTTTGTGAAGACTTGGGAGCAGAGTATAAAACACTTTTATTTCATACAGAAATATGCTGGCTCTCAAAAGGAAATAGAACTTCGAGACGAAGTGATGCAGCTTTTGGAAAATAACAAACAAACTGAGTTGTATGTGGAATTTAGAAAGCCCGGTGTTCATGTTACATTGGTGTTTCCGTCAGATATTTTCGAATCTTTAAACACATTGAATTTGAAATTACAAGGTGGAGAGTCAAACATAATTTTTCATCGGGATGCCATCAAAGCGTTTGCTGATAAGTTGCAACTATGGAAACGTAAAATTTTATCTTGCAATTATTCCTGCTTTCCCAGATTGTTTGGAATCCTGGAAGAAGCCCGATTTCAAAACGATTTTAAGGATACTGATACTAAGAGTAAAATATCGAACCATTTGCAGTACCTCATTGATGAATTCGAACGATACTTCCCTAACAGTTGTGATGATAAAATTTACTATAGGTTAGCGACGGATCCATTTCAGGTTGACGTGGATGTGTTACCAGACAGACTACAAGAGGAAGTCTTAGAAATTAAAAATTATTCTGCAGCGAAGTACGACTTTGAGAAGATGGATAAGCCTTTATTTCGGGTGAAATATCTCACGGTGTATCCCAGCACAGCAGAACAAGCACTGAAACTGTATTTGCCATTTTCAAGCACTTATTTTTGCGAAAGAGCATTTTCAGCGATAGTGGCGATAAAAAATAAGCTTAGAAGCAAACTCAGTATTGCCATTGATTTACGTTGCGCAGTTTCTACTATTCAGCCAAGAATTCAAAATCCTGTAAAAAATACGAAAGCTCATCCTTCACATTGATTTATTTGTTTGTTTCTTGCCATATGTGTGTGGAAATAATATTTTTATAATAAATACGTCACATTATAAGACAACTTGTTATTTTCCTCCTAACTATCCTTACATGTAGGTAATACTGTAAAATTATAAAAAAACTATTTCGAAGAAACAATATAAAATAAACATAGTGAATCTGATTTAAATATAAATACTGCGTGTGATCCTTATGGATTCTGATGTTACGTGTGGTATGTTATTTCAACTAATAATAGTATTTCTTCTGGATGAAGACACAGCGAAAGTTTATCCTAGACATGGCAACGAAGAGTAGTCCTAAAATCGTATACTGGTGAAGAAATGGTGTGCAGCAAGGGAATGTAATCAAGGTAAGGAAGTTGTTTTATTCATATTTTTTAAAGTTCTGTGTAGTCTGCAAAATTATTTCGTAAAATTTATTTTTTATTTTTTGTCTGGTTCTGGGAACTGGGCTATTGTCACTGTTTGGTAACTGTCGTCGTTGACATAAATGCCAACCTATGCGCAATGACAATGGGGAGCGCTATAGGCGTACAAATCTGTGATGTTCATTAACACTGTGACTGAGTAACTATTTTTGATAATGAGTGAAAGTAATAAGCTACACTCAACTTAAAATAACGGCCCGCATCCACTAATCTGCAAAGGTAGCAAATATTTTCCCTTGTTTACCAAGGACTTTCTTTACTTTCGGAGTGGCTTATAATCACTAGACTAGACTGATGACGTAATAACTGCGACTCGATACATTAACAGCCCACCATGTTACATGACGTTAGCATAACAAATTTTTCAATAGTTTCTTGATAATTAATAAAATCTCTATATTTCTTTAGGGGGGGGGGGGGGCACGGAAGTTTTCTTTTCGGCAGAAGGGGGGCGTGACAAACAAAAGTTTGGAAACCTCTGCTCTACAGTGTGTCAACATTTTGCCTTGTTCGGTCACCAGTTCTGTCTCCATTCGAGCTCACAGAGGGCATCATCGGACAACTCCAGCATCATCCACGACCAGTATTAAAAGTCCTTGCATTGACCTACCAAGTGGAACTGGCATGGAACTTCATCTCTCAAACCGACATCCGGCCGCTGTACAACAATGCATGCGCTTTTGCATTGTCGCATTCAACGTCTGGCTGTTACACTCGCCATTAACGTACCAGCGGTTCATATTAGCAATGGCTTATTTCACACTTAAATAATCTGCGATTTTGCTATATTAATCCCTGAAATATGTTACCTAGACAAATGTATTCCAGAAATTTCATTAGACTACATTAATTTTTATAGGTGTTACATTTCTTCCCGACAGTGTGGATGTTGGGGAAGGAGGAGGAGGAGAATGTGTTTAACGTTCCGTCGACAACGAGGTCATTAGAGACGGAGCGCAAGCTCGGGTGAGGGAAGGATTTGGAAGGAAATCGGCCGTGCCCTTTCAAAGGAACTATCCCGGCATTTGACTGAAGCGATTTAGGGAAATCACGGAAAACCTAAATCAGGATGGCCGGAGACGGGATGTTGGGGAAGAATCACTATTATCAGGGACTGAAGACAAGCAAGTACTTACACTCCTATATTGAAGAGAAACAAAGATTTGTAATTTAAGTACGAAAAATTATAAACATGATCAAGTCCGTCTAATCATAACACGCTATTCAATAAATCTGTATGTTCCTCCGGTTAAGAAACTCAGAAATGCTGCGAACAGAAATCCTCTGTCTAGGCAGTTAGGACGGCGACCGCAAGCTAAGTAGTTAAAAATGAAGTGTACGTACTTGCATTTAATGTTGGAAATAGATTGAAAGTTGAAAGAGATTTACCGTTTATCACTTACGAGTTTGCAGACTGATGTTGAGTGCCTGCATTCAGAACGAGTTTCCGTTAGGGCATATCTTGCGAATGAAATTCGATTGGTGAAGATTATTATGTACACCTCCACTCATACTTCGAAAGCCACCTCAAAGGTTGTTGCAGAGGGTACCTTGTGTACCAGTGTAACTTCCCTCTATTTCTGTTACAGTCGCGAATGTTTCGCGGTGAGAACGATTGCTGGTAAGCCTAAGTGTGGATCCGAAAATATCTGATTTTATATTTATGGTCTTTTCACGAGATATACGCAGTAAGAAGCAATATGCTGGTTGGCTCTTCCAGGAACGTACGCTCTCGGAAATTTAACAGTACACCAGAACGCCTCTCCTGCAGCGTCTGCCACTTGAGTTGACTGACCATCTCTGCGACGCTTTTGCACTCACTAAATTAATCTGTAACGAAACGTACTGCTTTTCTTTGGATCTTCTCGAAGATGAAGTCAGCAGAGATGAGTCATAAAAACCAGTTGAGGAAGTAAGGGGGAGGAAGTCTGGTGTGTCGTTTTCAAAGGAACCATCCCGGCCTTTGCATTAAGCTATTTAGCAAAATGACGCATGGAGGCTTCGTCTGCGATCCTGCCGAATTTGACCCCTCCATTCGATCTGTTATTCGTACAGTTTTCCACACAATCCCATAAATTAACTGACCTGATACTAAATTGAAGGTCACACGTTAGTTAAGTTTATGCATTCCACTGTACAGGAAACTAGAGAGAAGTAACAGGAAATAGTAACAACTACAAATTAGCTAGGAGGGATTCGAAGCCAAATAACCATATAAAACCAATATTAAGAAAAACTTTTATCAGTCTGAGATTCATTAAAGGGACCTTAAGGAAAGTGTAATTCATTCACGAACTAAATGGCTTGGTAAATACTTCTTCCAGCGAATCTTGAACATTGATCAGTGGGAGACAATTTGCAACGTATGATTAATGGAAGAGTTACCTAAGATCCTACGAAGAGCACTGCGTTTTGTCGAATCATAATTTGGCAAGTCCTGGGCTTTACAGAGGTGATCAACGATCTGCAACGGTAAATAGTATTAGAGACGCTCTGTGCATCGTGGAAAAATTTACTGCTGAAATCAGAGAGCGTCCACCACAAGAAGAAATGACCACGACGAAGAAAGAGAGACCATTGCTGACAGTGCATAACAGTTTCTGCATCATAATTCCGTGTTTAGGTGTTAGCGCTACATCTATGCCTATGGTACATCTGTAGGTTGCAAGGCACTGAATGGCGTGTCGCGGTTGGTACCTATTCCATCACAGTCATTGCTCTTCCGTGTTCCAGTATAAAGGTCTGTTTTAGCCACAGCATCCATTAATCGTATCGTCGTAGTCATTACAAGAGATGTATTTCAGAGTAGAAAACTTCCTGCCTTAACTCGCATGTGAAAGTGAACTATCAGAAAGTTGTTGCTAAGAATCTCTAGGATGGGCATTGCCTCTCTTGCAGCGTCTGGCACTAGAATTCCATGGGCGCTTCTGTTGTGCTATCACGCTTACTTCATAAATAAGTTACGAATCGTGCAGTTATTCTTTGAATGCTTGGAATGACATGGGGTTTTATTAGAACCAAAGAAAAAAAAGTTATCGGGCCGTTTTTCTTCGAGTAAATGCGTGATTCTGGATTTGTAACTGCTACCGTGACGGGTGAGAGGTACGCCGATGTGTTACAGAATCACATCATACCCAGCCTGGCTGATAAACACCTGCTGGAACGTACGATGTTTATGCAGGATGGCGTTCCACCCCTTATTCCTAGACGCGTGAAAGATCTCTTGCGAGCGTCGTTTGGTGATGATCGTGTTCTCAGCCGCTAATTTCGTCATGCTTGGCCTCCCAGGTCCCCAGACCTCAGTCCGTGCGATTATTGGCTTTGGGGTTACCTGAAGTCGCAAGTGTATCGTGATCGACCGACATCTCTAGGGATGCTGAAAGACAACATCCGACGCCAATGCGTCACCATAACTCCGGACATGCTTTACAGTGCTGTCCACAACATTATACCTCGACTACAGCTATTGTTGAGGAATGATGGTGGACATATTGAGCATTTCCTGTAAAGAACTTCATCTTTGCTTTGTCTTACTTTGTTATGCTAATTATTGCCATTCTGATCAGATGAAGCGCCATCTGTAGGACATTTTTTCAACTTTTGTATTTTTTTGGTTCTAATAAAACCCCATGTCATTCCAAGCATGCGTGTCAATTTGAACCTCTCTATCTACATTATTTCGTGATTTATTCAGTTTTCAAATTTATACTGACTTTTTGATCACCTGGTATATGTGTAGGATTTCGTAGTTTACTTCATTTACTCTGCGCAGTATAAGCCTCCTTCTCTTCAGTATCGTACAAGAAATCACGTCATATCCTACAGCAGCAATTCAGTACGATTCGCTGATCACAAAATTCAGGCCATGGTTCATGTGGGGTTTCAGCTGTGATTGCCTCCTGTGACAGCGCTGAAATCTCAGCTGATGTGCGGCTATTGTTCGGTGTCTATCTCCCTCTAATAAGAGCAGTCATCTTCGGATGAGCGTTCGGTAACCAATCTCTGGGAGTGGTACGCGCCGTAAGAAATACCCAGGGAGCACTGCGGACGGTGAGAGCTGTAGCAGTAAACACACGAATATTGCGTAGTCCACAGAGACAGCGCCCATTACATGGGAAGTGCCGCATCAAGACAAGGCGATATTCAGAGAGCAGATAATACGTTGCTGGAGACTGGGAGGCGACAATAGTGCAGACAGACGGAGAAACGCGGGAAGGGCAGAGAGAGAGAGAGAAAGAGAGAGAGAGAGAGAGACAGTGAGAGAGATGGAGAGAGTGACGGAGGCACTACTCAGAAGGAGAACACAGAAAGTGCTGTAAACCGACTTCCCAGAAACTTCGCACAGTGGAAGCGGGGTGAAAACGAGCGAACACGTGTCGTGGCTTATCCGTAGATACTTGACCGTGTCTGAGAAAACGACAGTCAAAATTTCCAAAGCATTTTAGATGCCTTTTAAAGCGCGATAAGTTCAACTGAGGTGTTGGCACAGTTGGCAGTGCCGCGAGTTTACACTTTTGAGCACTGTGTTCTAAAGCCGATTATTGTTTCCATTTTACTTTTTTATTTTTCATTTATCTACGCATGTTCGTGGAACATTACTATATGATGTTTCTGATTGAGTTAGGGGTTACAAAGAGGTTATACTAATTGTATAACTGCAGCTGGCAACGGCCTTGCCGCAGTGTGTCACCAGGTCGCCATGCGCTGTTGCCATTTTTCGGGGTGCACTCAGCCTCATGATGCCAATTGAGGAGCTACTCGACCGAATAGTAGTGACTTCGGTCAGGAATATCATCATAACGACCGGCAGAGCGGTGTGCTGACCCCACGCCCCTCCTATCCACATCCTCCTCTGAGGATGACACGGCGGTCGGATAGTCCCGGTAGGCCACTCTTGGCGTGAGGACGGAGTGTATAGCTGCAGCTGTGTTTCACAACAAGCGCCATTAATTTATTATACACAGATGAATCAAAACGTTACGAACACCTGCCTAATAGTATGTTTATCTACCTTTGGAATGAAGTACATCACTGATTCTGCTTATCAGAGTCCGACAGTTTGTTGGTGGATTTGTGGAAGTATGTGGCATTAGATACCTCGGCACAAGACATGTAATTTGCTTAAATAACTGCCCGCTGATTTGCGTACGTGGTGACTGCGCCCGATAGCAACCCAGAGGGTTTCATAGGATTTACATCAGGCAGCTTTTGTCGTCAAGACATCAATGTGAGTTCACTATAATGCTCCGAAAACCAATGAGCGCGGTTCTGGTACACAGACACGGACATTTATACTACCGGAAGATGACATCGCCGTCGGGGAAGAAAAAAATGGTTCAAATAGCTCTGAGCACTATGGGACTTAACACCTGTGGTCATCAGTCCTCTAGAACTTAGAACTACTTAAACCTAACTAATCTAAGGACATCACACACAGCCATGCCCGAGGCAGGATTCGAACCTGCCACCGTAGCAGTCGCGCGGTTCCGGACTGAAGCGCCTAGAACACCTCGGCCACCGCAACCGGCGTCGGGGACGACATCAAGCATGAAGAGATGAAAGTGGTTCGTAGCTGTCAGCATGTCATCGATTACTATCACAGGTCCCACGCAAGCTTAGGAGAACATCTCCCATAGCATAACATTGCTTCCAGCGGCCTATGTCCGTGGAGCGCTGCACGTTTGGAGACGCCTCGATGACGGCGTTTGTGGAGACGACCATAGGGTAAGTGTAGCAAAAATGTGGTTCACCCGAAGAGCTGACACGTTTCCAATGATCGATGGTCGAATCCCGATGGTTCCGATCCCAGTGTGATTGCAGTTGACGATGTCGGTGTGTCAATACCGCTGCGCAGCTCGATGCTTAACAATGTATGATGAATGGTGTGCTCCGGTATTCTTGTGCGCTCACCAGAACTGTGCTCTTTCGCCAGAGATGCCACAGATCACCATCTATCCTGCTTCACCGAGCAGACAAGCCTCCGAACCCCACCTTCTTTGAAGAGTCGTGGAATCCAACCATTTAGCGTCTCGTGGTGGTTTCGCTGTCCTTCCACCCCTTTTCGCAGACGCTCACGACAGCAGTACGTTAACGTTCGACCAGCTTCGCCGTTTTTGAGATACTAGTCCACAGGTTTGCCTAATAATAATCTGCCCTTTGCCAATGCCGCTTATCTCAATGTATTTCCCCATTTGCTGCACATATCTCCGCTAGGATGATCGCCCGTCCGTGTCTGCTCCGCCTCCATATTTTTTTTTTTACTACGCAACTCCACTAGACGGCATCCAACGTCGCGATGGGCACTGGTCCTAAAGTTTTGGTTGATCAGTGTATACATATGTGTGTATAGTCCATTACTGTCTGTTCACATCGAGAAATTGTGTTTCTCTTACCGATTCTCTCAAGACCACAAAACCAGCTGTACACATCACAATCGATTGAATACAAGATGCTCCTTGAAAACTGCAGGAATATGCGTGTATATTTCTGGCCAACCGAATCCCACTTGTCGGGAACAAGTAAAAAGCACACAACAAGAATTTAGTCTTTGATTTATCATTTTGCGCATTCGTGTAGTAATATTCTTCAGACATGGGTAAATAAATGGAAAGAAACATGTAACCAATTATAGGATTTGGAACCAGGGCACAAATCTGTGAAGCAACGACGCTAGCCGCCGTGCTACAACGTCAACCACATAGTCCTAAAAGGCACATAAAGTACTTCGAAAACTTTGCCGTATCTACTGGCATACCGAGTCAAGTTTTCGCTTGTTTTGACCCCTCTTACACCGAACGAGGTTTATGGAAAATCAAGTTATGGCGCTTGCCGTATTCACCCAGTCAGATGGTAAGGAGGAGGTAGGGGGAAGGAGGCAGCAACAGACGATGGTGAGTGCACTGTCACTGTCTGTGGAACGTGAGGCTACCCTTTAGAGACTGTTGTTGTTGTTGTTGTTGTTGTTGTGGTGGTCTTCAGTCCTAAGACTGCACAGATGAAGCTCTCCACGCTACTCCATCATGTTCCAAGTCTCTTTATCTCCGAGTAACCACTGCAACCTACATCCTTCTGAATCTGCTTAGTGTACTGATCTCTTGGTCTCCCTCTACATTTTTAACCCTCCACGCTTCCTCTAATACTAAATTGGTGATCACTTGATGCCTCAGAATGTGTCCTACCAACCGATCCCTTCCTGTAGTCAAGTTGTGCCACAAATTACTGTTCTCCCCAATTTTATTCAGTACCTGCTCATTACGTGATCTACACATCTAATCTTCAACATTCTTCTGTAACACCACATTTCGAATGTTTCTATCTTCTTTTTGTCTAAACTGTTTATCACCCTTGTTTCACTTCCATACATGGCTACACTCCATACAAATACTTTCAGAAAATGCTTTCTGACACTTAAATGTATACTAGGTACTAACAAATGTCTCTTCTTTAGAATCGCTTTTCTTGCCATCGTCAATCTACATTTTATATCTTCTCTGCTTCGACCATCATCACTTATTTTGTTGCCTAAATAGCAAAACTCATCTACTACTTTAAGTGTCTCATTTCCTAATCTGATTCATTCAGGATCAATTGTTTTAATTCAACTGCATTCCATTATCCTTGTTTTCCTTTTGTTGATGTTCATCTTATATCTTCCTTTCAGGAACATCTCCATTCCGTTTAACTGCTCTTCCAAATCCTTTGCTATCTCTGACAGAATTGCAATATGATCTGTAAACTTCAAAGTTTTTATTTCTTCTTCCTGGATTTTAATTCTTACTCCATATTTTTCTTTTGTTTATTTTATTGCTTGCTCAATGTACAAATTGAATATCATCGCGGATAGGCTACAACCCTGTCTCACTGCCTTCTCAACCGCTGCTTTCCTTTCGTGCCCCTCGACTCTTATAACTGCCATCTGGTTTCTGTACAAATTGTAAATAGCCTTTCACTCCACGTATTTTACACCTGCCACCTTCAGAATTTGAAAGAGAGCATTCCAGTCAACATTTTCAAAGGCTTTCTCTCTAAGTCTACAAGTGTTAGAAACGTAGATTTGACTTCCCTTAACCTATCTTCTAAGATAGCTGTTATGGTCAGTATTGCCTCGCTTGTTCCCACATTTCTACGGAATCCATACTGATCATCGCCGAGTTCGGCTTCTACCAGTTTTTCCATTAGTCTGTAAAGAATTTGTGTTAGTATTTTGCTGCCGTGACTTATTAAACTGATAGTTTGGTAATTTTCACAATCGTCAGCACCTTCTTCTTTTGGAATAAGAATTATTATATTATCCTTGAAGTCTGAGCGTATTTCGCCTGCCCCATACATCCTGCTCACCTTTTGTCATGGATAGCTTCCCAAGGCTATCAATAGTTCTAACGGAGTGTTCTGTACTCCCGGGGATTTATTTCGACTAGGTCTTTCAGTGCTCTGTCAAATTGTTCACGCAGTATCATAACTCCCATCTCATTTTCATCTACGTCCTCTTCTATTTCCATAAAATTGCCCTGAAGTACATCGCCCTTGTATAGACCCTCCATATACTGCTTCCAACTTTCTGCTTTCCTTTCTTTGGTTAGGACTGATTTTTCAACTGAGCTCTTGATATTCGTACAGGCGGTTCTCTTTTACCCAAAGGTCTATTTACTTTTCCTGTAGGCGGTATCTATCCTACTCCTAGTGATGTATGCTTCCGTTGTCCTCTAGCCATTCCTGCTTAGCCGTTTTGCATATCCAGTCGAGCTGGTTTTTGAGACATTTGTATTCCTTTCTGCCTGCTTCATTTACTCGATTTTTATATTTTCTCCTTTCATGAATTAAATTAGGTATCTCTTGTGTTACCCAAGGGTTTCTAGTAGCCCTCGTCTTTTTGCATACTTGATCCTCTGCTGCCTACACTGTTTCATCATTCAAAGCTACCTATTATTCTTCTACAGTATTTCTTCCCCCTGTTCTTGTCATTCGTTCCATAATGCTCCCTCTGAAACTCTCTACCATATCTGGTTCTTTTAGTTTATCCAGGTCCCTTCTCTTTAAATTCCTACCTTTTTGAAGTTTCTTCAGTTTTAATGTACAGTTCATGACCGATAGGATGTGGTCAGAGTCCACATCTGCCCCTGGAAATGTCTTACAATTTAAAACCTGTATCCTAAATCTCTGTCTTACCATTATGTAATCTATCTGAAAACTTCCGGTGTCTCCACGCCTCTTCCAAGAATACGACCTCCTTTCATTGTTCTTAAGCGAAGTGTTAGTAATGATTAAATCATGCTCTGAACAAAATTCTACCAGGCGGCTTTCTCTTTCATTTCTTTCTCCCACGTCATATTCACCTACTACGCCAGCCTAAGTGGCCGAGCGGTTCTAGGCGCTACAGTCTGGAACCGCGCGACCGCTACGATCGCATGTTTGAATCCTGCCTCGGGCATGGATGTGTGTGAAGTCCTTAGGTTAGTTAGGTTTAAGTAGTTCTAAGTTCTAGGGGATTGATGACCTCAGAAGTTAAGTCCCATAGTGCTCAGAGCCATTTGAACTATTTCACCTACTACCTTTCGTTCTCTTTCTTTTCCTACTATCGAATTACAGTGCCTCATGATTATTATATTTTCATCTCCCTTATCTATCTGAATAATTTCTTTTACCGCATTAGACATTTCTTCAATCTCTTCATCATCTGCGGAACTAGTCCGCATATAAAATTGTACTGGTGTAGTAGGCATGGGCTTCGCGTCTATCTTGGCTACAATAAAGCGTTTAGTGTGCTGTTCGTAGTAGCTTATCCTACTTTTTCTTTTCATTATTAAACCTACCCCTGCATTACCCATATTTGATTTTGTATTTATGTATTTCACTTGATCAGATGTCTTGTTCCTCCTGCCACCGAACTTCAATAATTCCCACTATATCTAACTTCAACCTATCGATTTCCCTTTTTAAATTTTCTAATCTACCTGCCAGATTAAGGGATCTGATATTCCACGCTCCGATTTCCTTATCTTGATAACGAGATCCTCCTGAGTAGTCCCTGCCCGGAGATCCGAATGGGGGACTATTTAACCTTCGGAATATTATACCCAAGAGGACGCCATCATCAATTAACCACACAGTAAAGCTGCATGCCCTCGGGAAAAATTACGGCTGTAGTTTCCCCTTGCTTTCTGCCATTCATAGTACCAGCACGGCTATGCTGTTTTGGATGATGCTGCAAAGCCAGTTCAATCAACCATCGAGACAGTTGCTTCTCCAACTACCGAAAACGGTGATGTCTCTCTTCAGAAACCACACGTCAGTGTGTCCTCTAAACGGACACCCCTCCGTTGTGGTTGCACCTACGGTACGGCTATCTGTTATCACTGAGTCACGCAAGGCTCCCCGCCAACGGCAAGATCCATGGGGGAAGGGAGGGGGGGGGGGGGAATTTGGAGATTACATAGGCAGCTATAGAGTATGCGTGAGAAGTCCCTGTACCCCTGTTAACTTTGTGCAATTTGAGAAGATAAATGGTTATTTTATAGGTAATCCCGTCTCCGGCCATCCTGATTTAGGTTTTCCGTGATTTCCCTAAATCGTTTCAGGCAAATGCCGGGATGGTTCCTTTGAAAAGGCACGGCCGATTTCCTTCCCAATCCTTCCCTAACCCGAGCTTGCGCTCCGTCTCTAATGACCTCGTTGTCGACGGGACGTTAAACACCAACCACCACCGCTATTTTATAGGTATCCCAGCACTGAAGGTGACGGAAAGCATGCATAAGGAGGAGGAAGAGATTAGTGTTTAACGCCTGTTGACAACGAGATGATGAGAAACGGAGCATAAGCTCAGATTAGGGAAAGGTGGGGGCGGAAATCGGCCGTGCCCTTTGTAGCCGCTCTCCGTCGATCTGCTGTCGTCGACTTCTCTGACGGAAGATATTGATGTTGTTATCTACTGTATGTGCTCGAATTTTAGTTTAACTATACGTCACATGGAGCAGCCACAAATATCTTCACTGTAACGGCGACTAAATTTCGGGTTTTCGTAATAATTAATGTTAACATTATGCTCAGTCTATCACCATTCATTTTTTGCTGCGTTACGGAAGACAGAATAGTTAATAACACCTTTGGCTGTTATTTATTAGTTACTAATAACACGTAATTATGAAAATCACTTTAGTTTCTTTATTAATAACATTCAATAATACAGTAATTAAATGATCATGAATGATTGCGTTTTGTATAGAGGGAAAAGGAGGGTTGATTCTACAATTACTCTCTGCAATTACGGCAACTAAAATGTCCGTTATTTTTATAGTTCGTCACTCAAAGGTATTATAGCAAGTAGTACGGTCCATTACTATACTTCGATACAGTCATTCAAACTGCGTACGCTTTTATTTTCACAAAGCTAAGTGTCCAGTCCCGTTCTTATATTCAGTTTACCGTCTCTTCGTATAGTCCGCAGTTCCAATTGTCAGTTATTCGGTATGTACTAGAATTTAATACTGAGCGCTACTTTGTCTCGCGCACACAATTCCTCAGGTATTCTCAGACCGTAACCTACGGCAAGAGTCTCTCCCGTATAAATTAACTATAGTCAGTTTCCTCGCAATTTAACAAAAGTACCCTGATCCCTTCCGTAGCACATCCCGCGGAAATGCCCGCTACATAGCACGCAGCAGCTACGTAGACTTATTCAGAGCGCAGAAAACAAGACAAGAGAGCTAACAATACCCTAGCATGGTTTATATAATAGAATTTAGAAACAAAAGTAGCCACGTTGAACCCTCTTTGATTTGCCTGAAGCGCTATTTTGCTGCGGGCGTTATTCTGATGAGAGTTTGTATATCGCTAATTTTAATTAAAACTTTTTCAATGCTACTAATTATTATCAATAGTATCGATCACCTCTCCCCTAATAATGATAATATTGTTCTTAACTAAAACAGTGGTTATACCTTTCAAGGGAACCATACCGGCATTTGTGTGAAGCGACCTATGGAAATCACGGCAAACCTAAACCAGGATTGTCGAATGCGGGTTCGAAGCATCGCCCTCTCGAATGCGAGTCCACTGTGTTAACCACTGCGCCATTCGCCACCTTCCTCAGCAAAAGCATACCTGAAGTCCCTTGGCTAGCAATGTATGACCATAATAAAAGAAAAAGGAAAATGGAAGGATGTTTGCGAATGAATTGTCGACAAGGATATGGAAGAGTTTGTTGTTGCCTGTATTGCTTTGATGGCACAATGCCCTAATGCTCTATCTAGCTCAAGAGCGTTTCTTCTGATGAATTTGTCATATTTATTTGTTTACACTGACTGACAAAAGGAGTGACACATGAACACATTGTCGGATGCAAAAGTAACTCCGTAAACGAATGCACCGTGGTCGGATATTAACTGTTTAAAGTTGGAAGTCTCTGTGTCAAGTAAAACAGCCGCAGGGGAAGATTACTTTTGTTTGCGTTCATTGTTGTTACCAAGGCTGAATATGTATATAAAGAGCGTCAAAAGAAGTGTCAGAAGTTTCAGTGATCACCGTGAGAGTCACTGAGATGCCACGTACTTGTATGAGACAGCTTTATCATCACCTGACGAAGTTTGAAATGGCGTAATTGTGGATCTCGCTTCTGGCTGACTTGTCGAATTGCACCAATTCAGATCTGTGGAGCATTTGGACGTGACAGCGGTTCGATGTTTGACAGTATGGGAAAGTAAGGGTAGCTAAACACCTCTTCAAAATTCTGGTCACGCACACCTTACCAGGATTACCAGCGTCTGCGAGATGATCTACGATCTGGTGGTACGTCCCCTTCTTCCACTGTTTTGCAGAGGGAGAGCGGTGTTACTCCTGGGGTCACGTGTGACTTCAGGTCACAGCTGTTGGTGACTGACATAACTGTGACCTGATAACGGCACTTCACGGACATCCCACTTCCTCACGTGGTTTCTTTCATGTGATAGTATCATGGTGACATTTTCGAACAGGGCAACGCTGTCTATGCATGGCATGTGTCTCTATGAACTGTTCAAGTGATGTTGAGATACTTCTATGAATAGCAAGATCCCCAGACCTGTCCCCGACAGAACATGTATGCAGCCAGCTCGGACGTCAACTGCATCCCAGTGAAGGTATGTGGGATATCAAAGACCAGTTACAACAGTTAGCTGTAGATCAGCTTGCCTCAGGAGACGATATAACAGCGTTTACCGTCCTTACCATTCGAATCAGTTCACGCCTCCAGTCCCGAGGAGGAGCAACGCAATACAGATAAGAGTGCTTTTACCAAGTTCTTTGTAAATCTTACTCGATTTTGTAATCACTTGTAAGTAGGCTGTACAGGTTATTATGTTGGTGAGACCATGTAGCGCCCTGCATGAAAATCGCTGACTGTGCTGTGAGCAGTCTGTGGGTGGTTGGACTCACTGTTTGAATATTCGCTAGTGTAGTGTTGGTCAGTTGGATGTGAACAGCCAGTAGTGTTGGGCATTTGGAGGTGAGCCGCCAGCAGTGGTGGATGTGAGGAGAGAGATGTCGGAGTTTTGAGATGTTGATATGAGCGGACGATCTGGACGTGTGTCCGACAGAAATAGGAAATATGTCAAAATAGATATCTAGAATTTATATATATATATTATGACTTTTGAACAGTGTTAAGATAAATACATTGTTCGTTCTCTATCAAAATCTTTCATTTGCTAACTATATGACTACCAGTAGGTAGTGCCTTCAGCAGTTAGAATCTTCTATTTAGCTGGCAGTATTGGCTCTAGCTGGATTGCAGTAGTTCGATTATCGAAGATTTTTGTGAGGTACGTGATTCATGAAGGGTATAGGTTACTGTTAGTCAGGGCTATTCGTTTGTATGGATTATTAAAAATCAGATTGCGTTACGCTGAAATATTATGTGTCAGTTTAGAAATGATCAGAATAAGTAAAGAGAAAACTGAGCACGTTCGGTTTTACTCAGCTGTTTCTATATCGAATAAAGTAGAAGTTTACCAGCACAGTCTTTCTTTACATTCAAAGAGGAAGTTTCACATCATTCTTTACATTCAAAGGGGAAGTTTCACATGGCGACCCTTAGCCGAGTATACCTCACTGGAATCTTCTGAATTTTTCTTGTAGTTTGAGTAATTATTGTAGTTATTGTTTATTCCTAGCGCGCAATTGTAGAAAGAATCTCCTTTGTACTTGTAGTTTTTCATTGTTGTACAGTAGAACAGTTGTGGCATGCATGTAGATATGCACCAAAACATTCGCAGCCGTGCTTACAATTAATTGGATATTACTTTCAGAGCTTTATTAATGTGTTTTCTTATTTTTGCTCTTCAAATTGTGCTTCTTTGTGTTATCGTGTGAAATACGTGATAATTATGGCGTGTGAAAAACGTAACACTAGGGTCCAAAGTAATTTGAGAAATGACAGTGACGACGAGCGTAGCTTATCAGCACCACCGTGTAATGAATTAACAGATATTTAAAGTAGTAATTTGGTAACTGTGCATAGGGAAATGGACCAGGCCAAAAATAATGGTTTAGACAGTGAAACAGCTAGTGAACAGGGTAGTATTGTCGATCGATCGGTCGGCAATACCTCGCCTTAATAATCAGAAATGACAGGACAAAATCTTGCGAATACTGTAGACTCAGGATTTGCATCATTACCAGGGCTTGCATCATTACCCTTTTCTCAATCAAGTCAAGATACGTTTTCTGCTTTTCAAAATGCGAATGTTGCCGATTCAAATGCACTGCCGAACAGCACTGAGGAACATGTTTCAGACACCAATGCATTGTTATTACACTTAATGCAACAAATGGGACAAAGGCTTCAAAAGTTAGACAGAACACTTGAGCAAAATCAGAAACAAATGGGACAACAGCTTCAAAAGTTAGACACGATGGAATAAAATCTTCAAAAGTTAGACACAATGCGTGAACAAACACGTCAAGTTTTAACTTCTGACTTACATAACATCGAATCTAAATGTCAAAAAGTCTGTAATGACGTAAAAACAAAAATTTGTGAGCATTTTCGACCTTTTTTCGCGGTATGGACATGCCTTACAAAATCACGAAGCAGCCATGAAAATCACGACACCTTGTAAGCTAAAATTGACTCAGTTGCAGCTACCGATTCGGTTACGTAACTTGCAAGAACTCAGGAACACTTAAAGGACAGAAATAGGTACTCTAAAGCTTGGTTCAGAAAAATACGTGGAGGAAATCAGCACATTATCGGTAAAATTAATCGAACTTTCGGATCAGCTAAATAATTTATTTACGAAGGTAGATAATGATCTGAGTGACAAAAGACCCGTAGCCTTTACTGACACAGAAGAGTATGAACAAATTAAGAAATTTACACAAAATCAGAATCAAATCAATACACAGTACAAAAGAGAAATGTGGGAAGTAAAAGATCAGATGACACACATAATGCAAGAATTACATATTTTAGAGGGCACTCGCACTCTGACTTGGCAAGAGGGATTTAGAAATAAGGAAAACTCACAAAGTAACACAAGGTATTTTGGAAATTTTGGAAGAAATTGGCAAGGTACACCGAATTTTGAGATGGAACCGCCGGAACGAAGAAACAATGACCGATATGCGACTCGCCGACATGATGATTTTGACTATAAGCTGTTCATTACTACCTGTAAATTCAAAACATTTAAGAATTCTGGCAACGACATTCATCCACAAGCATGGCTTAATCAATTCTCTTATCATTTTCGACCCCAACTGGTCATTAGTGCACAGAATAGAATTTGGGTGTGGCTTCTTAGAGAATGAACCAGCTGTAAGAATGCGATCGGTCATTCGCGATTGTCACAGTGAAGGAGAATTTTATCATACCTTCCTTTCAGCATATTGTTCTAAAGCTACTCAAGATCGAGTAAAACACAGCATCATAACGATGAAACATTTCAAACAATCTGAATTTCCCATTCTTGTCAATTATTTTGAAGACATATTGCCTAAGAATCAGTATCCGTCAAACCCATAAAGCCCCTCAGCACCTACTCACATATGTTTAGTTAAGTTGCCGGATCATTTAAGACATATTATTTTGGCAGGACGTTGCAAAGATGACATAGAAGCTTTTCAGGGACTGTTCCAAGAACTGAAAATAGACACTGACAGTCGCAGAATGCCAAAACAGGAACACAACAATTACAGGTCATATACGTCACAATTGTATGCTGACAGAAATAATAATAACTGGACATGACAAGCCTATTCTCACAACACAAATCGTGATCAAAACAGACACCATCCGTATAAGTGTTGGCAAAACAATAACAGTTCCAGGGAAAGAACGCATTTCTGTAGTAATAAATATGACAGAGACAACTGTAGAAACAGACAGTATGGGAACCAGAACAATTATTATCAGCGGAGACAAAATGACTTCAGACACAACGGCCCGCCTCGCAGTTACGATTCTGGGAGTGATTCTCCACCACGTGACCAACAGGAAAGAAACTACAGAAACTACCGACAAGACGACAGACAATATAATCTTAACAACAGACCAGAAGTTAACCAAAATTGACGTGATTCAAACAGGGCAAGGGCCTCTCGACAAGGTGAATTTGTAGAATTTAGATCTCGAATTCCCAGTAAGGATGTGCGACAGCAAAGAGGTAACAGACAATGACTTGCACCACAGGCGGGCACGTGCACCGACTAGGCTTGAGAAAAATAACATAAGTTAACCTTGAGAAACATTCCAGTATTCTTTAATGACATATACTGCATGATAAAACTCTGCGTACTAGGAAAGGTAAAGGATTACACCACATTTCACATATAAAACCGTTTATTACGAGATAATCTGCTTTTTAACTTAGTCTTTGCCATAAAATTTTTCACTTCATGTTACTAGTATGCTTTGTCACACTTAGAAATTGTTAACATGCAACAATGTTTTGAAGTAGACTATCTAGTCAAGAACCTAGGAAAATTATTTAGACAGTAATTACGAATGCATTTTATAGTGAACAGAGGACACAGTGTTATTGTGTGTACATTCTTACTTGTTAGTTGCACGACTATAAGGCTTTCATATTTGGAACATTACTGCTAATGAGATTTTAGTGCAACATTTTGGTTTACTTGAAAAGACATTCTGGATTTAAAGTACTTTCTGAGAGATTACAGATGACTTAGGATTTGGTTTGTTTGTCTTCGGCTACATGCTTATATCATGAGACTACTAATGAGTGACACAATTTACATTTTTACTTTTGTGCCATATCTGTTTTATGTCTGCACAGTTTTTGTACTTTCTTCTGGAAAGTAAAACATGTTTTAGTAGTAAGTTTTGTGGTACAGCTACAATGAGACAGCCTTTTCCATAATACAACAATACATTGCAGTACAGTACTTTCTTGATCAGAGCAATGAGCATAATAATTATGACATCTATACGCATAGCATTACACTTTTGTTTATAAAGAGGTAAAAAATGGTTCAAATGGCTCTGAGCACTATGGGACTTAACATCTATGGTCATCAGTCCCCTAGAACTTAGAATTACTTAAACCTAACTAACCTAAGTACATCACACAACACCCAGTCATCACGAGGCAGAGAAAATCCCTTAATCCCGCCAGGACTCGAACCCGGGAACCCGGGCTCGGGAAGCGAGAACGCTACCGCACGACCACGAGCTGCAGACTTATAACGAGGTAAGTACATTGACTTTTGCAGAACTTTGCTTATGGACGATGATAACTACAACAACTGGGTCATTTTTACCGTTAATTAATGACAGAAATCATCTTACAGCAAGACAGACAGATTAGCACTACAGGACACACATTTGAGTGATACTTAAAACATTTTTTAAAGATTCTTGAATTACAGAGAAACAAAGAACGTTTTCGGTAACACATTTTATTCCATTGCTGCAATCTGTAACACCTGAGGGTATAATTACGTTAACCTTCAGGGGGTTACACGTTTACTTTGTGTACTAAGCGTGTGGCAAGTGCAAGGGGCCCTAGCTAATATGGTATTTGCTTATTCAGTTTTACACATCAGTACCATATTTCCCTAACACAAAATTACACAGCTATCTGATTATTTAACAGAGAGACAAACGTTTTCTTACTATGTCAGTGACACATGTTTATGTAATAACACAGTTAAATTGATTCACACTTTGTACTTTGTCTGCATTTTAAGAACTGTTCACATTTATCTTAGAAACCACTGTGATACTATGAGAGCTTTGAATGATGTATTTTGTATGGGATCATTATGTTTGAAGTATGTTTGAGGTAGATGACAATTTGTTTTAGGTTTTGAATTTATTGAAAGAAGTTATAACGATTTTGAGATGTGATTGATCTGTTATGATGAAATTATTATGATTATGATGTGTATTAAGCTGTTGAGGGATGTTTATGATCAATGAGATGATGATGTATGAGGAATCTGAATATGCTATATATTCATTATTATGAAATATTGTAGAAGTGTCGATGAATATGTATATGAGTAATAAGGTAAGGAATAATGAGTAGTGGTTAGGGACTCTGGTTTGTGAAAAGGATGGTGGAAACCAAGAATTGTACTTTAAGAGTTATGAAATGTGTATACATGTGAATGTGAGTACCACAATGCTGACAAAACATTTTGGTCACTGTTATATATGAGATTTTGTTTCTACACACTTCTAACATAAATTTTGAGCATCTCAATTTTTTTTTATATGAGACTGTCACTGTAGCAGAAACCGCTGTTATAAATGTTTTGGTTGAGAAGGTAAGTGTCCTTGACGTAATGCTCTGTGGGAAATGACAGTTACCTGAAAAAAAACCATTAGTGTGTGCCTTTCAGAGGCACAGATGTAGAAAAAGAGGCCATTAACCACACTATTGACATTTCTTTGTAGAAAGCATTGCAAGTACGACACGCTCATACTTGAAAAAAATATTATTACACTTTGGAGCTCATACTTTCGGATATTTGCTGAAATGCCATTAAAATAATGAGAACTATTTTACATCTATAAACCTGATTATGACTACTGTCTTTCTAGTTTTACTACCTTATGAAATTCCATATGACTAGTGAATGACATCTTTATGCTTTGCCTTGTATATATTTGCTTATTTTGTTTGATATATAGTTTCCAGCTGCGCTGCAGCATTGGATAAAACAAAATTTAATAGGTGTACTAATTTAAATACTTTCTGTCTACAGATCCATTAAGTAACAATTTTATGATCTACTTTCTTAATTCCCTTCACAGGAATTGCACACATAAACTTTTTCAACGACTTGATAACTTGTTTGGTAGAGTAAGTTATTGTAATGCATCACTCTAATATTAAGATGTGACATAGGTATTATACATCTCCTATCTTTACTGCAATATTTTTTTTGCTTGAATTTTTTATCAAAGTTAGGTATAATTTATTGCTTTTGCTGCTGCTGCTTGTCAGGCATTGACTTAGTGAATTTTATGTTGTATTAAGCCAGCTTTAGTATTGCTTTATTTTTCTTGTTGTTGCACATTGGCTCATATTAGTTGTAATGTTACATTTGCTATGCTAATTTAAATTTATTGCTGCTTGCTTTGACACTTTGCATCTTTTACTCGTTCTTGTTTGTGTTAATGTTTGTGCTGCTGCATTGCCTCGTTGTCTAGTACATATATCTGAGCTCATTAGATTTAAGTTAGCTATGCTATATGCTATATAAGAAAATGTGGAATTGGGAAAGAATGCAGCAGAAAGATGTAAGAAAAAGGATTGGGCAAAGAGCATTGTACAATGAGGAATAATTACTCTGAAAAGGAAGATGAGCAAAAAAAGAGTAGGGTTTAGGGACAACAGGTTTAGGTAGAATTTTCTTGAAAACAAATAAGGAAGTCAAGAATATGTGAAAATAATAATACATAAAGCATGTGTAGAAAGAATTTTTTGGGAATAATGATGCACTAAGAGAGAACTCCGAGAAGTAAAGAAAGTTTTGTTTGCAAATGAAATAAGATAAATACCGCAGTACCAAATGTCATGCTGAAAACGAAGCCTGTCCTTTTGTGTTATTCTGCTATGTGTTTACATGTACACTTGTGTGTCTATATTCTTCCTGTCTTTATGTGTTTATAATTTTTCTAATACAGGGTGAACGGCAGGGAGACAGATGGTTTTTAATGAAATAATAGTCAGCCAACTTTAAAATTAATGCATGTTTATTTACACAAAAAATGAATGCTCATTATTTGCCATTTTAGTTAAGAAAGTTATTTGTGAAAAATAATGTCATCAAGGTGATGTCCATCATTTCGAATGCAGGACTCAAGTCTCTTCTCAAAATCCTCCATTACACGGACTAAAATCTCTGCAGGGATGGCAGCAATTTCTTGAATGATTGAATTCTTCAACTCGTCCAAATTTTGTGGTTTGTGGTTATAGACACCGTTCTTATGGTACTCCCACAGAAAAAAGTCACATACTGACAAGTCGGGAGACCTGGGAGGCCAAGGAACATTGCCAAAACGTGAGATAATCCGGCCAGGAAACATTCGTCTAAGAATTGTCATTGAAGTGCTTGCGGTGTGCGATGTTGCCCCATCCTGCTGGAACCAAACGCATTTTAATGGGATTCGTCGTCTTCTTAGTTCTGGTTTCAAGAATGTTTCAAGCATACGAATGTAACTAACCGAATTAACAGTAACTGTGGCCCCCTTCTCTTCAAAAAAATAAGGTCCAATAATGCCAACGGAGCCAAGACCACACCAGACTGGTACATTTTCTGAGTGTAGAGAAAATCACTTGCAGTCTGTAAGCGAAGTCTTCTCGTACAGCAAAATCAGTTTCTCTAAGTTGTTGGACAATGAGCATTTTGTAGGGATGGAATTTTAATTCTTTATGCAAAATTCGTCTAACCGATTCACGGTTGATTCATAACTCACTAGCATAACGTCTAACTGACCGTCCTGGGCTTCTGACTGTCACTTGTGTTACCCTTTCAACATTTTCTGGTGTCGTTACTCTGCGTCTTGGGCCAGGATGCTTCTTATCCGGTATGTTTCCAGTTGATCTGAAGTTTTCCACCCATCTGAGGATTGTGTTACGCCTCGGAACAGCTCCATGTCGACCGACATTCAACTGCGCACGAAACCATCGCTGCGTAGCAATAATAGACTCACCTCTTTTCACGAAACTGCCATAGACAGACACTTGACGTTGCAAGTCTCACTGCTCCATAGTGACTGAGTAAATGAAATGGTGTCTTGTGTGGATCAGAAGTATCCCCACCACGACCACCTCCCACCACCGCGCCCGCAGTACTACACAGTTCAAAACCGTCCGTCTCCGATATGTCACCCTGTACTAAGCTGCATTTAGTATGATGAGGAGTACTGTTATCCTCAAATACAACCTGTTCTTTGGTTTGAAAGAACGTTTAGATATTACTTATTCTGTTACATTTTGCTTTATCTGCTCATGTATCAGTTTAATGTGCTAATTAATATTCTCTTTTTTCATTTATTTACTTATGTCACAATTCCTATAGTACTTATTTATATGCTAATTCTAATTTTCTGGATTACTACTAATGTTATCATTATATTTTTAAGGATTTTTTCTTGTACGTTTCTAATTGTATTCTCATGTCGTAAAATTAGACACCAGTGCTTCAAATTTAGTAGGGTTTTATTTCACTACACACATTTCTGTTGGTCACAGTATATGCACAATATGTGAGAAGTTAGTGCTCAGACGTGTGTTAATAATTCAGCAATGGACTGGTTAATAGCGTTGTTGATTCCAAGAACATTTCAAAAATTTTTTGTGAGTGCACAAGTGGTGGTTCATGGACTAGCTATATCATCCGCAAAACTCTTGAACGGTGATTGTGCACCCACACAGTCGCCAACGGATGGCTGCTAGCCATCTCTAGAAGGACTACATTGGATCTGCACCTTTGGGAGCCCACCAGTGCCGTTATCTATTCAAGGACTACCGTGGGCACGCACCTTGGTGGCCCACCAGTCCCATATCTATACCAGGACTACAGTGGATCTGCTCTTGTGGTGGCCCACTAATACCTTTATCTCTAAAAGAAATACTGTGGGTCTGCTCTGTGATGACCTACCTACCAATGTTCTTCAAAATTTCGACTGACTCTGCTGTAGGTTTGCTGTGCTGTGGCCCATTACCTGTCTGCATGTCAAGAGTTAGCAGTCTTTCCGTTGGAATGACACCACTACGTCTTCAAGGCTGCACGGAAATCCACTACTTCCGTGAGCATTTTCTTTTACTGCAGTCCGCAGCTCGTGGTCTTGCGGTAGCGTTCTCGCTTCCCGCGCCCGGGTTCCCGGGTTTGATTCCCGGAGGGGTCAGGGATTTTCTCTGCCTCGTGATGACTGGGTGTTGTGTGATGTCCTTAGGTTAGTTAGGTTTAAGTAGTTCTAAGTTCTAGGGGACTGATGACCATAGATGTTAAGTCCCATAGTGCTCAGAGCCATTTGAACCAACCTTTTACTGCTCAGACTTTGTGCATAAAACTGTAATTACTATTGTGATGAGTAATCAGCATTATCTTTATGGACCGTGAGGAAAATTTTTGCTCTTGACCAACAGTGTATCAATAAGTGTGTGCATTTGATACATCTCTTACCGTTAATATGAAAAAATTTAGCAAATAAATATTGTCCACTACCCAAAACAATTTGTAAAATTTTTTGTGGAGAGCATGGGTGCTATGTAAGTAGGCTGTTTAGGTTTTTATGTTGGTGACGCCATGCAGCGTTCTGTATGAAAATCTCTGACTGTGCTGTGTGCAGTCTGTGGCTGGTTGGACTCACTGTTGGAATATTCGCTAGTGTAGTGTTGGGCAGTTGGATGTGAACAGCCTGTAGCGTTGGGCAGTTGGAGGTGAGCCGCCAGCAGTGGTGGATGTGAGGAGAGAGATGCCAGAGTTTTGAGTTGTTAATATGAGCGGACGATCTGGACGTGTGTCCTTCAGAAAAAGGAAATTTGTCAAAGTAGATGTGAATATATATATAATGAATTTTGAACACTATTAAGGTAAATACTTGTTTGTTTTCAATCAAAATCTTTCATTTGCTAACTATATGCCTAACAGTAGTTACTGCCTTCAGTAGTTAGAATCTTTTATTTAGCTGGCAGTTTTGGAGTTCGCTGTATTGCAGTAGTTCGAGTAACGAAGATTTTTGTGAGGTAAGTGATTCATGAGGGGTGTAGGTTATTGTTAGTCAGGGCTTTTCTTTTGTAAAGATTATTAAAAGTCAGATTGCGTTGTGCTAAAATATTGTGTGTCAGTTTAGAAATTATCAGAATACGAAAAGAGAAAACTGTCTGAGTAGGTTCAATTTTACTCGGCTGTTGCTGTTTCAAATAACTGAGAAGTTTACCATCACAGTCTTTCTTTACATTGAAAGGGGAAGTTTCACACTGAAATAACAACAAATGTCTCGTCATCTGGCGAAGTTTCATATCGTTTTTCTCTATTTCTGGATGCTTCACTTTTTTTGTCAATTATTATGTGTATGTGTAAAGACGCTTTCTCGATTGATGAGGTCTGCCTCTTACCTTACATAATATGTAGGTTGAACCAGAATACCACTGACAGACTTTCTGAAGCTGTTCTGAGATACATTCCTACTATTTTGATTTAAGGGACCAAAAGGTTATAGGGCTATTGCGTTTTGTTTTGTTGCTTGTCGCAGCCAGCTTTGTGTCTGTACTGCCCTGAAAATAGTGCGCAACAGTGCAAACGTCGACGGTAAAAGCTGTGTATCTTGCTTCCAATAGCTCACGGTACCTGCTGTTGACGACAGTAATGCCCCCTTTTACCTCGTTGTCCTCAAGTTCGCATGCACTACTGCTCGTTTTGGTTTAGGCTCCTGTTGTCCAGCAGTGTTAGTTGTGCGTTATCAGTGATAACACAGCACTACTAAGGATAGGTTTACTGATGAAGAGGCCAATATGCAGCTGGAGTACGGATTCACTGGATGCAATGGAACAGCGGCACAACGACACTACGCTGAACTTTTGCCGCGAGGACGGCAGCCACAGCGCAGCACTTACGCTGTCTGAGGGTTGTTTCATTACCCTGTTTCGTGAGTTCTACGTTTGGTTATTGCAGATTATGTGTGCTTTCACTGTTGCGAATATATTTGCACAGGAACGAAATTGTTTGTGGTGACAAACTGAATGAATCATAATTACATTATTGTTGTATAATGAGTCGTCGGAGACTGTTGGTCCCTTAGACCAAAATGCTCAAAAAGTATCCTTGAACACTTTCTGAATATTTATCGGGTGAGTTCCAGGTCATATCGAGTAAGGTAACAGATAGACCGATCTTGCACTTCTTTCTCTCTCTCTCTGTCTTCATTTTTTGTTTTTATAAACAAGAAAGGTTGCACACATACTAAATTTCGGCGGCTACTAAATAGTCGTGCCACTTAACGATGCGAGGTGTAGAAGTATCAAACAGGAATTTGGTTGCAATAATTACACGTCCGTTGTATGAAACTGATAAACAATATTTTATTCAAAATAATCTCCATTGCTATTTATACATTTCTCCCACCTCTCCGGCAGGCTGTGAATACCACGCCCAGAAAAGCAGTCTTTCCTTTGAAGCGAAACAGTCATCGAACCATTTTCGTACATTGTCTTTTCTTTGAAGCGAAACAGACATCGAACCATTTTCGTACATTGTCATACGAACTGAAGGGTTGTTCAGCGAGAGCGTCTCCCGTTGATTCAAACAGATGATAATCGGACGGAGCCAAGCCTTGAGAATAAGCCGCATGCCCTAATATTCCCCAACTGAACGCCTGAATCGTGCCCCTGACCAGTTTTGCTGTGTTTGATGGGGCTTTATCATGGGGCAATATGAATCTGTGTTGCCTTTTTCCATATTCCTATCGACTTTCACGTAATGCTCGGTTTAAATCAGTCATTTGCTGTTGGCAGCGATCAGTGTTAACGGTTTCACCTGGTTTTAGCAGCTCATAATAGATGACACCCTTCTGATCCCACCAAACACAGAGCATCGTCTTCTTTCCAGAGCGATTTGCTTTTGCAGTGGATTTCGATGGTTTGCTTGGATTCCTCCATGATTTACCACACTTAGCATTCTCAAAACGTATTCATTTTTCATCACTTGTCAGTATTTGTTGCAAAAACGACTTTCTTTTCTATCTGGCGAGCAACGTTTCACAACTGGCCTTTCGATTTGCTTTCTGTCTTTCATTCAGTCCATGCGGAACCCATTTTCCCACTTTCTGCACCGTTCCCATAGCTTTCAACCGAATGGAAACGGCTTTTTGCGTCACATTCTGTTGTTCCACGAGTTACTGTCGAGTCTGAATATCATCTTCATCCGATAAGGCTTGCAATTCATTGTCTTAGAACTTCTTCCTGCGCTCGTCGTTTCTCAAGTCAAAATCACCACTTTTGAATTTTTTGAACCACTCGAAATACTTTGTTTTCCCAAGAGCAAGTTCGTCAAAAACTTCGACATGCAATAGATGCGATTCCGCAGCAGTTTTCTTCAAATGAGAACAGAAAACCAACGCTGTCCGCAAATCGTAGTTCGCAGGCGCAGAACTCGTCATGTTTACCGGTTTGAAATAGATGCCGATGTATGGAACTGGGGTTACTGTTTGTTGAGATTCGTCTTGAGCCGTTACAGGAAGCAGATAGCGCTGCAGACGCTGTCTCACGGGCCCTACACTGGAGGCTAGCACCATCTGTCGGGAAATTCAGGTTTCATACTTCTACACCTGGTATTTCGGGAGATTCCCATTTTCGAGCGAAACTGCTTCTTGCTATACATTTTAACCTTTTACTTTGATCATGTGGCAGACGGTGTGCCGGTAAGTTGTGCTTGTAAGTTGAATGTATGTACTCTTATAGCCAATCTGATATAAGGTGTTCCGACTTCTGTTCAGTGGATGACTAGCACGGAAAATTGTATCAAACCAGTTTCGAAATGAAAGCATCAACAATAACAACGTTCTGTGGATGGTATTAATTTATCACTATATTTAGAGAAAAATAGCTTGGAGCCATAAAGTAAGATGAATTCATAAATTTGGCATAAACCAGTAGAGTTAGAGATCTGTTGGATTACAATAATCTGTAGAGAATCACCAATCTGTGGATCGCGTAATCATTAAGAGCTCCTGGCACTCTTCCCCGACATCTCTGTGATTGAGGAATAATACACGAGGGTCGTTCAGTAAGTAATACCCCACATTTTTTTCTCAGAACATTGTCAAGAGTCAGAATTTGGTTACAATATACATTAACATGTCTTGTCCTTGTCCTATTTTTCTACCTAGTCTCATCACGTTCTATGGCCGTACGTCAAGGTTGTGGAAGAGCATTTATTCCCTGCCGGTAAAATCTCTAGTCCTGTAGTCGTAACCATGTGTTCACTGCATCACATCCACGCGAATGACGCCATAACAATCACAGAATACTGTCACAAAGACTTTTATGGCAGAGGGGTTACTTGAATTTCTTCTTCTGAGGTGAATGAGAATGATGCCATTCCATGAACTGCATCTTTTAACTTCCTGGCAGATTAAAACTGTGTGCCGGACCGAGACTCGAACTCGGGACCTCTGCCTTTCGCGGCCAAGTGCTCTACCATCTGAGCTACCCAAGCACGACTCACGTTCCGTCCTCACAGCTTTACTTCTGCCAGTACCTCGTCTCCTAGCTTCCAAACTTTACAGAAGCTCTCCTGCGAACCTTGCAGAACTAGCCAGAATGAGATTTTCACTCTGCAGCGGAGTGTGCGCTGGTATGAAACTTCATGGCAGATTAAAACTGAGTTCCGGACCGAGACTCGAACTCGGGACCTTTGCCTTTCGCGGGCAAATGCTCTACCAACTGAGCTACCCAAGCACGACTCACGCGCCGTCCTCACAGCCTTACTTCCGCCAGTACCTCATCTCCTACCTTCCAAACTTTACAGAAGCTCTCCTGCGAACCACGCAGGAATAGCACTCCGGAAAGAAAGGATATTTCGGAGACATGGCTTAGCCACAGCCTAGGGGATGTTTCCAGAATGAGATATTCAGTCTGCAGCGGAATGTGCGCTGATATTAAACTTCCTGGAAGAGTAAAACTGTGCAACGGACCGAGACTCGAAACTGGAAGATAGGAGATGAGGTACTGGCGGAAGTAAGGCTGTGAGGACGGTGCGTGAGTCGTGCTTGGGTAGCTTAGTTGGTAGAGCACTTGCCCGCGAAAGGCAAAGGTCCCGAGTTCGAGTCTCGGTCCTTCAGTTTTAACCTGCTAGGAAGTTTCCTTGCAGAACGAGCACTCCTGAAAGAAAGGATATTGCGGAGACATGGCTTAGCCACAGCCTCGGGGATGTTTCCAGAAAGAGAATTTCATATATCAGCGCACACTCCGATGCAGAGTGAAATTCTCATTCTGGAAACGTCACCGAGGCTGTGGCTAAGCCATGTCTCCGCAATATCCTTTCTTTCAGGAGTGCTAGTTCTGCAGGTTCGCGGGAGAGCTTCTGTAAAGTTTGGAAGGTAGGAGATGAGGTACTGGGAGAAGTAAAGCTGTGAGGACGGGCCGTGAGTCGTGCTTGGGTAGCTCAGATGGTAGAACACTTGCCCGCGAAAGGCAAAGTTCCGAGTTCAAGTCTTGGTCCTGCACACAGTTTTAATCTGCCAGGAAGTTACATATCAGCGCACGCTCCGCTGCAGAGTGAAATTCTCAAACTGCCTTTTCGTTTCGAGCACGAAGTGGTGCACCCAGCTTTCGTCCAAGTCAACGATCCGTCGCAGAAAGGCCTCTCCATCGGTCTCAAACCACTCCAACAATTGAGATGAAGTGGCATTTCTTTGAATCTTGGGTCCGCTGTGAGCGTTCGTGGAGCCAATCGTGAGCACCTCTTTGAATATCCAAGAGTCTCGATCATTGCAGACACACTTTCAATGCTGACCGAAAACAGCCGGCCGGCACGAATAATGGCATCTGCACGATAGAGATGTCTATAAAAGTGGCTGTGACACGACGTCCCTAGCGTGACTGATTATGGAGCACTGTTTCTGCATTTCCTGAGGCTGTAACTTTCTTTACCCATCGCCCAACTGTACTCCTATCAGCTGCAGCATCACCATACACTGCACATAAACTGTTATGGATGTTCACCACGGTTTGTTTTTCTGCACATAAGAATTTAGTAACAGTACGTTGCCTGTAACGTGAGTCGTATCTAAACTGGTTAAAATGTCTCTAAGCACTATGGGACTTAACATCTGAGGTCATCAGTCCCCTAGACTTCGAACTACTTAAACCTACCTAACATAAGGACATCACACACATCCATGCCCGAGGCAGGATTCGAACCTGCAACCGCAGCAGCAGCGTGGTTCCGGACTGAAACGCCTAGAACCTCTCGGCCACAGTGGCCGGCAGTCGTATGTATACGTCATTTGACGCTCTAGGCTACTACGGCTCTGACATCTGCCAGAACAGTTCGAAACTTCACCGGCACAGAGAAAAACATCAAATGTGGAACACCAACAAGGACGTTTGTCCATGTATATTGTAACGTCCCCTTAGAAAAATTATTGAATGACTGTGCTGATAAACCCCTTACGTTATTTGATTTTCAAACAGCTGAGCAGAACTGAACGTATTCAGACATTTCGCTCTTTCCCTATTCTAATCAACACTAAACTGACACACAATATTTTTAGCGCAACGCAATCTGACTTTTAAAATTCCCTACAAAAGAATGGCCCTGACTAACATTAACCTATAAGTTTGACAAATCACTTACCTCACAAAAATCTTCGTTACTCAAACTACTGCAATACAGCGAGCGCCAACACTGCCAGCTAAATAAAAGATTCAAACTACTGAAAGCACTAACTACTGATAGGCATAGTTAGCAAATGAAAGATTTTGATAGAGAACAAACAATGTATTTACCTTAATAGTGTTCAAAAGTCATAATATATATATATCAGTCCATGATATCCAATATTACATATTTACTCTTTCTGATGGACACACGTCCAGATCGTCTGGTCTCCAAATTCTGCCATGTCTCTCCCCACATCCACCACTGCTGGCGGCTCACCTCCAACTGCACAACGCTACGCGCTGTCAATGGCTCTGAGCACTATGGGACTTAACATCTGTGGTCATCAGTCCCCTAGAACTTAGAACTACTTAAACCTAACTAACCTAAGGACATCACACACATCCATGCCCGAGGCAGGATTCGAACCTGCGACCGTAGGTTTCAGACTGCGGTTTCAGACTGCGGTTTCAGACTGTAGCGCCTAGAACCGCTCGGCCACTTTGGTCGGCAGTAATAGTTTTAGTATTGAAGGTAAATTAGTCGGTTCATTATTCTGAGAGCGTTGATATCTTAGTGGGGTGGAAGAACTACTGCATTATTTCAAAGGTGTGGAAGGAAACTGACGACTGTCTGAAGCCTTCATTGTACTGATGGCTCAGATGGTAAGGATACTGGCAACAGAGTAAAGGGCACATGTACCAATCTCAGTCCCTCAAAGCTTTAATGTACGAGTATAAAGAAAGTTCAGGCTTAAATTATATCTAGTGAACGACTTAGGGCAGTGGATAAGACTATACATTAGCGTTTGGGAGCAGAAGGGCACGATTTACGCTATTTCCATTTTTCGTGGACTCCCTAAAACTGTTAAATAAATGCCCGAAGGGTTCCTTTGAAAAAGACGTGGCCGATGCCCTTCCCTGTTCTTCCCCCAACCCAAGCTTGTGGTCCGTCACCAACGACTTCACGGCGAAAGGAACGTTAATCCTGGACTGAAGTTTGTTCTTCTGACAAAATATCAGTAAACCGTAGGCCTTGATGCCGCGTGTATGTTAACAAATAACGGTGAATCCGATCTCTCTGATTTGATATATATATGTTCGTGTCTCAATGTGTGTCAATTAAGCATCAGAAAATCATTTTTTTCTCCGACCGTGCGAGTCATTATAAACCGCTGCAGACCGTGGAAACATCGCGGTTTGGGGGCTTGCGCATCGCAGTGATACATAAACCCGTATCGTAAGTGGGGCTACTTGGGGGGGAATATTTGTGTGGAAGCTTAACTAGTCTGTGTTCCGGAAGAGGGGTAGCAGAGATTTCAATAGTTGCAGAGGCAACTGTCTAGATGATAGAGTGATGTTGTGTTGTAGCATTCGGAACAGAACTCTATTATGTTGGTTCTGCGATACTACTGAAAATCGGGGAACACTAGAGTTGTTATATTCGTTGAGGACACTGAGATCTACCCCATGGTTAAATGACCACGGCATCCTAATCAGTAAATTATTACGGAAGTAAAATAGTCTTAGGATTTGCTGACGTGGACTATTCAGAATGGTGTCATCAGAAGAACAAAGGAATAGAAGTTGTTAGTACGATGCACGTTACACATAAGAAAAGAATAGAAGTTTGTGAAATACCGTATTACAGAAGAACGTTAAAGATTAGATGAGCACATAAGGGAAATAATGATGAGGTATGGAATAAAACAGAGCAGAAGCCAGCATCACAACGTAAAAAAGATTGTACCGGAAAACAGAATGATCGGACACATACCGAGAGTGTAAGAAATAACTACACGGTAATCGTAGGAAGTGTGGGCGTAAAAATGTAGAGAGAGACCAAGACTTGAATATAGTGAGGAGGTTCCAATGAATGAAGGCAGAGACGAAGAGACATGCATCGAAACAGGCTTTGGACTGGATAGTAGAACGACATACAATTTATTAAAATTTGCTGTTAATGTTTTATCATTTGGTGTAGAAGTGTATGATGTAGCTCGTAAACCCTTCATTATTTATAACTTTCAGTATCTTCCTGGAATTTGAACATTTCTGTAGCTAGTTGAATTTCATTCCCTGCTGCCTGGAAGTGTCGACTTCGTTTACAATTCTGCTCTTTGAGTAAGACTTCGTGAAGAGATACCACATGTTTCCTCTGCACTAGAGATAAGCAGAAATGTATAAAACATAGACTTCTACGAAGCCAATTTCTTGTACGATAACTTTTATACAGGACACAGAGACGAAATCACCTGTAAACAGAAATGGTGTAAAAAGAAATCAATCTCAGGCGCTACTGTATCAGGTAAGACGTTTCATCTTTCGATGCTTTTTCCTGAATCGAGAAGCGAGGTACTAGAGTTCACTACAAAAACACGTGACGTGGCGAAGTATGAGAAACGAATCCAAAAAATTAGAAAAGAGAAAGCCGGCCGAAGTGGCCGTGCGGTTAAAGGCGCTGCAGTCTGGAACCGCAAGACCGCTACGGTCGCAGGTTCGAATCCTGCCTCGGGCATGGATGTTTGTGATGTCCTTAGGTTAGTTAGGTTTAACTAGTTCTAAGTTCTAGGGGACTAATGACCTCAGAAGTTGAGTCCCATAGTGCTCAGAGCCATTTTTAGAAAAGAGAAACCAGTTGCTTGCATTTTTCATGTTCTTGAAGATCATACCATTTCGCAACTTCATAATATGTTGTTTATCGTGTACAGTTTGCATTACGCGATAGAGCAACATAGAACAATGAAGAGCAGAACATCAAAGTCGAGGAGTCGCAGTGATGAAAATTAATTTACTATTAAGGAGGCAAAGTTTTAAAACGTGGTAGAAAATGGGAGAGATTAAATGCCGTCTTCAGTTAAGGAAATCCAACAATTTCAAATATTGACATTTGATTTAGACAAAATTTTGAAAGTTACTCTTCGTCACAAGACCCTCATACTCCGCCGTACTACACTGACCACATCTACCAGGTCGTGAATATATAACTCTGAAACGAAGTGTTGTATGTCCAAAACGTCACCCTGTGTCAAAAATTATAATTTTATGTTGAGATTCACTTCTCCAGCGTAGCAGCTATTGTTCAGAAATGTTTTTTAAAGCGCTCCATTACACAATCCTGATTTACATCTCTTTAATATATTCTGTGTATTGAGAAATCATCGTACGCCATTCGCAAATAATCTACCACTCAACTAAATTTATTTTCTCTTCCCGCTTGAGTTCCTTTAGGGAAATGTACATCCGTTTCATTCCATCTTAAACTACTTTTTAGAAGGGCATCAGATTATGTTTATCCATCCAGAACATATTTCCGTGTACTGTTCACTGTCTCCTTTCTATATTTCCTCTCTAAGGTGAACTGATGTTCGGTTCTGAACCTTTTCGACTGATTAAAATTGCACGTTGGCAGGGATATGAACCGAGATTCGTACCGAACATTCATTTTTCCTTCAGTTTAGCTGCTTGTGTTTCATTCTACCGCTGCTTCTCTGTTTTTCATACGCATTTCGGCCAGTATTTCTAAATGTTTACTCATGTTTAATGTAGTGAACACATCACAAGTGTAAAAGAAATTTTTACCCAATAAATCGTGCCTCTAGGTCTGCGAGACTTCTGCTTGAATATCTATAGCAAATATTTCTCAAACGTTACTGCTTTGTTGAACTACTGGAAAAGTAAACAGTTACATTTTCATTAGTTAGACTTTCCACCCCCATTACTGCAAAGATATTGCTCTGATAATCAATGAGACCCAAGCGAAAACTATACTTTCTTGGTGCCGGCTCATTGTCTACTCTTTTGATCTTTTCTCTTTGTTATGTTGTTAGCAAGGTCGGTTGAATTATTTCTCTTTATATAGCAAATAAGTGCACCCATAATATGGCGTTTGATGTTTATAGTATGTGTTGTCTTTAATCTAAACTTCAGTGACAGAGAACTGGTTACAAAGCACAAAGGTGATCATGTTTTTCAGCGACCGTCTCACAAGCGTTCTTTTGTTTACAAAAAAATCCAAATTGCATTTCGGGCACCTTTAGATTTATTGAAGCAAAATATAATTCACTTTTGCCTTCGCAGGTTTCCTTGTCAATCTATTTGGAGTTGAGCTGACGCCAGACGACAATAAAGACCGTCGACGTCGCCGTATTGCCTAGCAGACGTATCGCATGTAAAAGAGGGTGGATGGGGCACTGGCCTTTTCTCGAAATCGTTTAATTTCCGGTCTACAGCGGCCTCACTAGATGGACTTCACCCGAAACAAAGAACGTAATACGGTGCAGTACCAGCATTGTGGAAATAATTATCGCGTCTTAAGTAACGACTAGCATGAAGAACGAAGGGAATTTGAAATTATATTCGGTGGACTAGGGACATGAGATAGCTCACTCCAAGAACCTGGCTGTCTGCTGGGTGTCTGATACACTGAATGATAGTCGTTTTTCCTGGCGTTCTTTTCAATCAGTGTGGTACTGTTCTTTCGTGCATCCACAGCCTCACGCAGTTTTAGAAAATAATTGCGCCCAGAATCAAGACTTCTGAATATTAAAAGCGCTCGATACAGTAAAGTGGGGAAAGATGGCCAATATTTTCAGAAAAAAACCATAAGCTCTAGTAAAAGGCAAGTAATATAGACCACGGACAAAAATCGCAATACCAAAATAATTGACGTTGAGTAATGAAATTTCGAGAATACATTTGTCGAGGTACCGGTAACATACACTACTGGCCATTAAAATTGCTACACCAAGAAGAAATGCAAATGATAAACGGGTATTCATTGGACAAATACACTACAACTGACATGTGATTACATTTTCACGCAATTTGGGTACATAGATCCTCAGAAATCATTACCCAGAACAACCACGGCCTTGATACGCCTGGGCATTGAGTCAAACAGAGCTTGGATGGCGTGAACAGGTACAGCTGCCCATGCAGCTTCAACACGATACCACAGTTCATCACGAGTATTGACTGGCGTATTGTGACGAGCCAGTTGCTCGACCACCATTGACCAGACGTTTTCCATTGGTGAGAGATCTGAAGAATGAGCTGGCCAAGGCAACAGTCGAACATTTTCTGTATCCAGAAAGGCCCGTACAGGACCTGCAACATGCGGTCGTGCATTATCCTGCTGAAATGTAGGGTTTCGCAGGAATCGAATGAAGGGTAGAGCAACGGGTCGTAACACATCTGAAATGTAACGTCCACTGTTCAAAGTGCCGTCAATACGGACAAGTGGTGACCGAGACGTGTAACCAATGGCACCCCTTATCATCACGCCGGGTGATACGCCAGTATGGCGATGACGAATACACGCTTCCAATGTGCGTACACCGTAATGTCGCCAACACGGATGCGAAAATCATGATGCTGTAAACAGAACCTGGATTCATCCAAAAAAATTACGTTTTGCCATTCGTGCACCCAGGTTCGTCGTTGAGTACACCATCGCAGGCACTCCTGTCTGTGATGCAGCGTCAAGGGTAACCGCAGCCATGGTCTCCGAGCTGATAGTCCAGGCTGCTGTAAACGTCGTCGAACTGTTCGTGTATGTGGTTGTTGTCTTGTAGACGTCCGCATCTGTTGACTCAGGGATCGAGACGTGGCTGCACGATCCGTTACAGCCATGCGGATAATATGCCTGCCGTCTCGACTGCTAGTGATACGAGGCCGTTGGGATCCAGCACGGCGTTCCCTATTACCCTCCTGAACCCATCGATTCCATATTCTGCTAACAGTCATAGGATCTTGACCAACGCGAGCAGCAATGTCGCGATACGATAATCCGCAATTGGGCTACAATCCGACCTTTATGAAAGTCGGAAACGCGATGGTACGCATTTCTCCTCCTTACACGAGGCATCACAACTACGTTTCACCAGGCAACGCCGGCCAACTGCTGTTTGTGTATGAGAAATCGGTTGGTAACTTTCCTCATGTCAGCACGTTGTAGGTGTCGCCATATGCGCCAACCTTGTGTGAATGCTCTGAAAAGCTAATCATTTGCATATCACAGCATCCTCTTCCTGTCGGTTAAATTTCGCGTCTGTAGCACGTCATCTTTGTGGTGTAGCAATTTTAATGGCCAGTAGTGTATTTAATTGATTATATTGCAAGATCACAGGTTCATGGAAGTGTGAGATAATTGAAAATTTGAAATGTTGGTACATTAATAACTGGTGTAGCGGACAGAATAATGAATGGAAGCATGGAAACGTGCATGCACTGTCTTGAACAGGTGACGGATATCAGTTTTTGGAATAGGGTTGCACGCTTGTAGCATTTGGTCGGTCAATACAGCGACAGTTAACGCTGGTTGAGGATGATGCTGGAGTTGTCGTCCAATGGAGGCCAATATGTGCTGTCTCCAACAGATCCGGTGATCAGGCAGGCCAGGCCAACATGTCGACAGACTGTAGAGCATGTTGCGTTACAACAGCGGTATGTGGACAAGCGTTGCACTGCTGTAAAACACCTCCTGGAATGCTGTTCATGAATGTCAGCGCAACAGATAGAATCACCTGACTGATGTACAAATTTGCTGTCAGAGGGCGTGGAACAACCACGAGATTTCTCCTGCGGTCAAGCAAAACCGCATCCGCGACCATAACTCCAGGTGTAAGGCTAGTGTGTCTAGCATGCAAACGGGTTGGTTGCAGACTCTCAGGTGGCCTTCTCCTAACCAACACAAGGCTATATTTCCACCAAGGCAGAACAAGCTGTCATCAGACTTCACAACAGAACTCCACTCTGCCCTCCAACGAGCTCTCGCTTGAGACTAATGAAGTCATAAATGGTGGTGGTTTGGGGTCAGAGTAATGCATGCTACAGGGCACCTAACTCGGAGCCGTCCTTGAAGTAATCGGTTTTTAACAGTTCGTCGTGTCACTGTGGTTCCACTTACTGCTCAGATTCCTGCTGTAGATGCAGTACGATGCGGCAGAGCCATTCGTCGAACACGATGGCCTCCCTCTCGGCAGTGCCAAGTGCCGTTCGGAGCCCGGCTTCTTGCGAATGTACATTCTCGTGGCCGTCGCTGCCACCAATCATGTACAGTGTCTATACTCCTGCCACGTCTTTTTGCAATATCGCAGGAAGAACATCCAGCTTCTCGTAGTCCTATTACACGACCTCTTTCAAAGTCAGTGAGGTGTTGCCATTATCATCTTCGTCGGCTTAAAGGCACTCTTGACCAACACCAGCTCATCACGTCCAGTCTCAAACGTGATGACTGCTCACGATCCTTACAGAACGTATTTCAAGCAAACCTTGTTTGCATCTTCGTAGTGATGCTATGAGGGCCACTCTTATATGACTCGCGCGAGATTTGAGTAGACATCGTCTTACAGATGGAGAAACACACTAACCGACTTTCGTTCAGATCGCACAGTTTCCTCTTGGTGTTGCGATATTTTTTCTGTCAGTGTACAGTATGCACATAACCAAAAGGAAATAATTAGAGCCGGCCAGTGTGGCCGAGCCGTTCTAGGCGCTACAGTCTGGAACCGTGCGACCGCTACGGTCGCAAGTTCGAATCCTGCCTCGGGCATGGATGTGTGTGATGTAATTAGGTTAGTTAGGTTTAAATAGTTCTAAGTTCTAGGGGACTGATGAACTCAGAAGGTAAGTCCCATAGCGCTCAGAGCCATTTGAACCATTTTTTGAAATGCTTACACAGGAAGTCTAAGAGAGAAAATGCTTGTGTTAAAAAGGGGTGTATGGCAGGGAAACAACTAATGTTCGACGTGTACATTGAAGAAGAAAGGACGGAAATTAAAAAAAAGTCAGGATGACAGGATATTGACGATAACATTGGATGATGATATTGCTATCCCCAGTCAAAGTGTGACAGAATTACAGGCCCTGTGGGATGGAATAAAGAGTCTAAATGAGTACAGACTGAGTGTACAACAGTGAAAGATTAAGGTAGTGAGATGTAGCAGAAATGAAATTAGCGATAAAATTTTCACCTGATCTGTAGACCACGTAGTAGACAATGTGAATAAATTGTGCTACCTTGAAAGCAATACAGCACATGACGGGTGAGCAAAGAGGAAGTAAGAGGCAGGGCAGATAAAGTGTAGAGGGCAATCTAAGCCAAAAGAAGTCCATTAGTGTAAAATATCAACCGCAGTATAAGGAATAAACCTCTGAGAGTTTATGTTCGGAGGACATCATTGCGTGGAAGTGACTCACAGACTGGAAAAACCGGAAAATAAATCAGCCGGTGTGTTTGATACGTAATTTTTCAGAAGGATGCTAAAAACGTAGTGGACTGATAAGAAATGACGAGGCTCTCCGCAGGAAAGCCATGGGTGGAAAACACTGACAAAAGAAGTGCAGGTTAATAGGGCGGGTAGAATATTACTCGGTTCTAGAGGGAGTCGTAGAGAGTAAAGAAAACTATAGAGGAAGACAAAGACTGGAACGTATCCATAAAAGAGTTGACAACTTTGGATAAGTTACACCGTGATGAAGAAGTTGGCAAAGAAGAGAAAGTCGTGGATGGCAACATGCAACCAGTGAGAAGACTTTAAAGAAGGTTAGTAGCTCAGGCGCCGGCCAGAGTGGCCGAGCGGTTCTAGGCGCTACAGTCTGGAACCGCGTTGCCGCTAGGGTCGCAGGTTCAAATCCTGCCTCGGGCATGGATGTGTGTGATGTCCTTAGGTTAGTTAGGTTTAAGTAGTTCTAGGTTCTAGGGGACTGATGACCGCAGAAGTTAAGTCCCTTAGTGCTCAGAGCCATTTGAACCATTTTTGTAATGTGTTTGAATAACGGAAAGTTTTAGTAGGATTTCTCTTTATTGGTTTGGGTTACTTAATTTCATTGTTCATACGTGACTACGTAAAGTTACCTATTCACATGGCTTGCACTCAGAGATTATAAAATTAACACTCCTTCACCAATTCAAGAGTTGATTTAAGAGGCAGAGTAATATGTCTTGTGAAAAATAATTTTCGGAAAAATCATTGTATTTGTCAAAAGATGAGTTTTAGTTTTCACAGTAAAAATGATTTAGCAAGTTCTAATTCCATCATCGTCTCCTCACGAAAGAATTTCATTTTCTTGATTATGTGTGTCGCTTCAGTGCACATTGCGGAACACAGTTGCTTAAAAGATGAATATTTTAGCCTGCGTGTTTCTAAGTTGCATATTTTATGTTCATCACTTCGAGCAGTACCTAGTTTCCGTTGCGAAAATCAAACCATGAACATCAGTTAGGGTAAGTTCCGCGTAAGGTCAAGATAATTAATTCACTCACAGTTATCTCTGCTTTTCAAAGTTATTATCAAGTTCAGTTTAGGTAAGGTTCAATCAGATTATATTTCGTATGCAGATAGTTTTATTCTCAATGCAATGTTACATTCTTGCATGTTTTATTTAGTGTTTGGATATCAAAAATGGTTCAAATGGCTCTGAGCACTATGGGACTTAACATCTATGGTCATCAGTCCCCTAGAACTTAGAACTACTTAAACCTAACTAACCTAAGGACATCACACACATCCATGCCCGAGGCAGGATTCGAACCTGTGACCGTAGGGTTTGGATATCAGTTTAGTCAGTTTGCACATGTAATTTCACAGAGGATTCTTAGAAACGTTTTTGGTTACTTGTTCTTTCAAAATTCAGTTCGTAATTAGGTAGCATATTCACTCTGTTAATTTTGTGTGTTTCCACGGCAAGTCACGTACTGTGACGTCACACACTGTAACGCCATTCGCTGTACGGCACAATACGTAGTTTCACAGTACAGCCTACTTAAAACCTAGTTTTAGATTTTATAATTAATTTGGTTGAAGTTAAAAAAAGTACAGTGATACACTTTCAGTTTTGACGACTTGTCATCAGATAGCGTCACATAATTACACCACCTGCTCTCTTCACGACAACAACAAAGACAGACGAAGTTGTAAAGAATAGCATAGCAGTCCAGTCTAGGTTCAATTCACAAGATTAAATATTGAAAAGTTGCAAAGTGCGCCTAGTATTGTTCGTGTTTACTGTTGTTACAAGAACTGGAAGGGTTATGAAAATCCGATGTTGAGGGATCAGTGTGAAGGACAAGAAGATGCCGCATATTCGAGAGGGACAGCGTTATCAGCAATTGACAGAGTATGGAAGAGGCCTCATTATGGGTCTACATTCGCCGGCTGGGGCAATCGTGCAGTATGGAGATTTTTGCGGCTGATGTTGCATTACATGGAAACGTTAGGACAGCGATACTCGTCGACAAGGATCTGGTCGCAGCGTCTGATCGTCACAAGGAAGGATCGCCGTATTGTGCCCCAAACACATAATAACTCTTCCACATTGGTGCCTACTACCAAGAACAGTTAGTAGACTTCTTGCAACATTTTTCATTCCACACCATTAATCAGAGACTAGCTGCAGCCGAAATATGAATTTCCACGCGTAAGCCGCCGTTAAAGCCACAACACAAACGGCTGTGTGTGTTGTGCTGAGAAGCATGGACTTATGGCGAATGGCGTACTGTTGTGTTCAGCGATGAACTGCAGTACTGGGCTAGCCCGAATGACCATCGCCAGCTAGTATGGCGCCCACCTGAGAACTTGTTCCATTCTTAGAATGATTTGAAGAGGCTTAGCGGTTCACTGCTGGCGCCTTGGTGTACGGAGCCTTTGGACTTCGGATCACTGCTGGTAGTGGCTGAGGGAACACAGCAACAGTACGTCACGGACTTCCTGCGTCCTCATGTGTTACGTCTCATGCGACAGTATCGTGGAGCCATTTTTCAAAAGCAGACGGCTCGTCCAGAAGATGTGTGTCTCTATGAACTGCCTAAGTGATGTTGAGGTACTCCCATGCCCAGTAAATTCCGAAAAATCTGTCCTTAATAGAACATGTGTGGGACCAGCTCGAACGTCAGATCCATCCCACTGCGAATATCGTGTGGACCATTTTGAGTGAAGGGGCGATACAACGGCTTCATGACTCGCTTCCCAACGGAAGCGGCGCACGCCAGAAAGAACGGGATGCCATACTGATATAAGTGGGCTGATACTGCTAAATTATTTGTAAATTCGACTCGATTTTGCGATCACTGGACTTGCCGGTGTGGCCGAGTGGTTCTAGGCGCCTCATTCCGGAACATCGCGGCCGCTATGGTGGCAGGTTCGAATACTGCCTCGGGCGTGGAAGTGTGTGATGTCCGTAGGTTACTTAGGTTTAAGTAGTTCTAAGTTCTAGGGGACTGATGTTAAGCCCCATAGTGCACAGAGCCATTTGAACCATTTTTTTTTTTTTTTTTTTTTTTTTTTTTTTTTTTTGTTAGGAGCGTTCTTTGGTAGTAAAGTTAAGTAACCCGAAACTCAGTTACAAGTTCCCAAAAGAAGATGTTTTCTCTGTGGTGCATCCGGTTTGGTACCGAATGACGCGTTGCAGTTGTTACAGCACTGGACTGTCATTCGGAACGACCAGGTTCCGAAGGACTGTCCGGACATCCAGATTTAGGTTTCCTGTTGCTTCTTTTAACCCTTTGACTCTAATTCTGTGTACGACTGTGTTTATCTTGATCTCTCGTGGCCGCGCGGGATTAGTCGAGCGGTCTAGGGCGCTGCAGTCATGGACTGTGCGGCTAGTCCCGGCGGAGGTTCGAGTTCTCCCTCGGGCATGGATGTGTGTGTTTGTCCTTAGGATAATTTAGGTTAAGTACTGTGTAAACTTAGGGACTGATGACCTTAGCAGTTAAGTCCAATGTCCCGTAAGATATCACACACATTTGAACTTTTTTTTTATCTCTTGTGAGCATGTATTTCAACAAAAGCCACTGCTCACTGTCTTTAATTTTTCCGTTCGTGTCAGAAACGCCAATAAAAGAAATACCAAAAAGGAAATTACAGATTACTTAAATTACGTTATTTAAATTAAACATGTTCCTGTGTAAGTGAATTGCTGATTTTTAAAAGGTACCTAAGTCACTTATTTATAGTTTCGAGAAAACAAAAAAAAACATATTTTCTCTTATTTGCTGTTAAATGCTGCACTGGTAAAAGTAAATATTAAAATATATACACAGATCTACGATTAGGTAAATTTTTAGCGCATTATGCTTAACAGTAAACCAAGAAAAAATTCGTCTTGGCTATTAATAATCGCTTCAGCTGTATTTCGGTCCTTTATTACCATACCACTACCGGTTTCGTAGCGTTAAAGCCACGTCTTCAGGTGACATATGATTAAAACATTAGAAAGGAAACGCTCGGAGTCTTTTTTCCCGACATTCTAGTCCGGCAAAACACCGCTAAAAGACGGTGTTTTGTATATGACACACAACGAATTTTGGGGAAAAGGATTCCTAGCTTTTCCGGTCTAATGTTTTAATCATATGTCACCTGAAGATGTGGCTTTAACGCCACGAAACCGGTAGTGGTACAGTAATAAAGGACCAAAATACAGCAGAAGCGATTATTAATACCCAAGATGAACTCATAGCTGTGGTTGCCTCACATACAAGGTTGCCTACAGGAAAAATATCATTCTACCTTGCTGACTTAGGTATCTTTTAACACTCCATACAATTTAAAGCATAGTTTTACTTGAAAATAATGCAGGTTTTTATTAAGTAAGGAGTAATATCTGTTAGCTCATATTACAAATCCAATTCTTTAATAGCCAAAGAATATTATTACATTACAGAGACATGTTTGTCTTACCCTTTACTCATTATCATTGAGACAAACATCAGCTACTGGTCACTGTGAAAGTCGACAGTAGAAGCTTTTGTTTGCTTCTACAATATACAGCATAATTTTTTTCAAGTCATCAATTGTACTTTTTTTTGATAGGTATTTTTCCTTCTGGATAAGCGTCTTGACAATGTAAAGATACTTCATTGGTTACTTTGAGGATAAAGGTATTCATCCTTTAAAAACCAGCTGATCTTACGAACTCACTTGTTTTTACGATGCTGTACCTTTGTGTTCATGTGAGTACTCAAAACAATCATAGTTGGAAATATGAAGCTGTACCCTTTCATTTCTTGGAAGGTATATGGTTTCAAGAGGGACTGTCGATTTCTTATAAGTTGGCCACCAAGTGGGACACCCAGTGATCATGTGTTTTTCGACCGGCGTAATTGTCCCTGGATGTGTTTTTCTCAGCATTAGCTATTAGTTCACAGACTTCACGTGGAGTTTGGATACCGTCACATTTCCTAATTGGACGTTTTATTACGCTGAATTTTCGGTCACGTGGATTTTAGGAGGGTCCAAGCAAAGAACAAGACTGTTTAGTCCTTTTAAATCTGTATGTATCTGTTAGGGCAAGACAAACTCTTGACAATGTGTGGTTCAAGTTTTGCCCGGAACAATCATCCGAAAAACAGGTGTTGTTGGGTAACTGTTTCGGGCACATGATCTTTAATGTACGGTAGTCCAACAGGAACGTAGCAACTTCATCGGGTCCTTCAGGGGCCTGTCTTTCATGGTAGATGTAATAATGGGTTAAATCTCCATTCGTGTTGAAAATACAAAAAACGTTCACTACAAGTTACCTCAAGTAATAAATTTCCTTATTAGGGATCTTCGGTAAACTTACGTTTTGCGTATAGTCAAATACAAGGCCAAACATTTTTCCATTTTATTTACTTTTTTTAGTCGTTTCATTAAGAGCAGATGTGAACTTTTCAACTCGCCTCATGTGCACTATTACTTCTGCAGTCGGGACACTTTTTGCAGTATCATGTAAATGAGGACTATGTATGCACACCTTTTCCTCCTCGAAAAAGGAGCAGGTGTCATTTTGTGGTTTTCCGAACTTTAGGCCAAAGTTTTCTTTGAAATATGTATTAAAAAATCTCATGTTTGGTATTTGTGCCAGGATATTTCACCTTATACACTTCATACATTTCCTTGACGGACAGTTCAGATGACAAATACGTAAAGTTTGTATCTGATGCATAGTGCGTTTTGTACACAGGAAATGAGCTCATATGTTCATGTCCTGTCAAAAGTTTGTTAGGGCCAATTTTTCTTGCACAAAAGTGTCTGCCACGTTCGTCGTGTGACGATTTTCCTTCCATAAGTAACTGTAACACATTTAATTCACTTCTCGATCACATGATACAATCTAAAAAAACGCCTGTCGACAAATTTCTACCTTAGTTTCAAGGAGAACCACATGGTGTGTATATGAGCGCATCATCAAATAAGCGTCATCATTCCCTGGACGTTGTTGCCTAACATTAGTCACTTCTATCATCAGCTGTAAATGAAAATCTTGCTCATCTTTAGATTGCAAATCAGCATATTAAGAGTTGTATATCAAGGTTTTCCCTGAGTCAGCAAATTTGGTAAATCAGTTTTTCTCCCACCTAAAACCAAATAAACAAACATTTAGGTCTAGGTAATTGATAAAATTGAAAGGAGCAATCTTTATGTTTATTCCCAGTACTAATGTTAATTATCCTTCTTTTCTTTTAGATAAAAAGCCATTTACCGTCAGGGGCAAATGTACAAACTAATCTATTTATTGGGATAAAGCAACTATCCATATCCTTAACATCTATACCAGTAATTTTCCGAAAATCGCAACATTACGTTTTATAGTAATTACTTCTTACCTGCAAGGCGAACAGGTTGATCTTGATCGGCGACGCTTTCCTCCGTGTCCAATGTATTGTACATCTTGCACTTTTAGCTTCTCAATAACATACCTTTTGTAGGCTTTTGGATGTACCTTCCACTTTCGTGTTTTTAAAGGACTGTCATTTAAATCACTGCGTTCACTCATTCTGTAGTAATTATCGAAAGTTGCGAGCACTACAATAACCTTCTCTCCACTGTTTAACAATCATCACAGTATGCGCAGAACAAAAAACAAAGAAAAGCGGCAAAGAGATGCAACTACTGTGGTGTAAAACCGATCTATAGCGTATCTCCAACTTCTGGCGATTATACGACTTCGAAAAAAGTACGGCAACTCCCACCCGTTTTTAAATGGTCGTGGCTATGCGGCTCTACGCTGCCTTTTGAGTGCATGTGCCATTCGAACAACCACTGTTTGTTTACACTTCCTTTAAACCTCAAGCAAATAGCGAGAAATACAAGCGCTGGCACTTAAAGAAAGACGGCACTTATGCTCGAAAAGACAGTGCTGCATCACCCTACTACATGAAATGTCACGCCGTACCGTGTACTTTCGAGAAGGGCCGAGCGAACCCGAGTGAACCCGAGCGATAGGCCGGGCAGTGGCACGCTCGCGGCCCGCGCACGCTGCACACGTGAAGTTTGGCACGTCGTGACCGGCCCTGTCTTAGGACATCCAACAGCTCTATCAACTAGTACCAAGTTGCATGGTGGCCAGAGTTGGACCAGTGCGTTACTGACTTCCTGAATTTGTAAGACACTTTCTGCTAAATAAGTCATCCAGTTTTTTCTGAAATTGTAATCGTTTGTTTGTCTGTACAATTACATCATATCTACTGATACCCGTTCCATTCGGACAGTTGCTTCGTGATGCGTCGCTTTTCTTCTTAAAGTGTACTTACAGGTTTTGACTAGGGCCAGTGGCTGATCACCAGTCATGTAGTTTTATGATATTCGATCGTTTCATCTATTTACGTTTATTATATTGTCCTTGTTTATGATAAGAGCCAGTTGTTAATCTTTGCAATAGGCACTAATTAGCGACAAGTATCTCTGCATTTCGAATGATGCCGCCGTCCTGTACACCAGCGTGCGTGCCATTTGCGTGCAACTTCATAGGCTTACAGGCGTCACCAATAGGTACTTTATATACACCATGAACAGGAGCGGTTCTACCACGCTAACTTGAGGTTCCCCAGTAATATTGCCATACTGAGTTCTGCGTGCTTGAAATCTTCACACAAACCACGCACCTCATTCGCGTAACACAGTCAGCGTACACGCGCTGATGACCGTGATGTTGAGGGCCATCCAGATGCAACAACAACAACAACAAGAATCAAATCACATATTTGTTCGGATACCTCATTTGCATATCCTCCGTTTGTGGAGCGAAACTGTATCTTCGGCTTCATGGGAATCTGAAAGACGTTGTCAGCTTAGGGTCGATTACGTACTGCATCTCGAGAACGAACAGGGGTAACTCCGTTTGACACGTTCGGTGCTCGCAGAAACCGTAACGAATTCTACAATGATAAAAGATGTTGCATCTCTAGAAAAGTCATTAAATGTAGATACCATACACACTGCCTGCCAAGAAAAGTCAAACTCCCACAAAGGTACAAGGAAACAAAATAAAACTTCACGAATTGAGATGGTATGTGATGTTATTTTAGCCATTACAATAACGAGCCAACTTCACAACGAACTTGGCAGTGTGATTTCACTCGTCAGTTGGACGTTACATCCCTTCTGACGTAAATGCTTTAAGTGATTCGTTTGGGAAGGGTTTCATAGAACGATTGCATCCTCCCCTGCGCAAACTGATTCTAAACTGTCGTATGTGGCTCTTCATCTATGGATACTTGCACCGAGTTGGAGTTGACTTCCTGCCTGGTTCCACACACACTGGGATTCTTGCCGGCCATGGGAATACTTCACCATCAGCCAGACGGTTCACAGGGGCATGTGCCATGTGCAGATGAGCATTCCCACGGTACCACGAAGCTGTCTCGTGGGAGATACGTATGATAATACAGGATGTCTGTGACGTACCATTCTGCCGTCTGAGTTCCCTCAACCACCATTAGCGATGATATGAAGTCATACTGCATGATTCCCCACACCATGAACGCAGAAGTAACACCGCTGTGCTTCTGCAAAACATAGGAAGAATGTGTCCTCTCACCAGATCGATGCCATACTCGCCGATGATGGTTATCTGCGGTAGTGGAGAACCGTGATTCATTGTTCAATACAATGAGACCCGCATCTGGCGCTGTTCACACCCATTATGTACGCTACCATGCATTATAACAACAATAAACAAGAACAAAACTAATGCCCTCAGGCGACCGCTCTACCTGAATAGCAACGCAAACGATTTACGTATCCACTGATGTCCGTGTTCCATGTTATACTGACATCCGACCATATCTTCTGGGTCATTTGCATTTTTTCACCAGACGTTGTATGTTCTCCAATTATGCTCATTGTGATTTCTTGGCTCAGCCGTTTTCCATGACGCCAAAAATAACGCTTATGATTGTCTCGCGAGATTGCGACGTAGAAGGAATTATGTTTACGACAGTAACTGTAGAGCAATGCCTAGAATATCTGCGATTTCAGCATTGAAATATTTGGAAGGAAACCGGTGACAATTACAAACAACTTTTTCATAAGTGTTTAATTGTAGATCTTGACGAGGACAACGTACTAGGACAAAGAGCAGGGACTTGGGCAGTCACTGGTATCGCAAGTACTTAAGGGCACTAGAAACGTTACTGACAATAGCTAGAGTTCAGCTGACACCACCGCGAAAGGCACTGTCGAGACTCATCGAAATATAGTGGCGGTCACGTGAACAAACGCAACAAATAACTTAATTCCTTTTATTTATTTTAGCGATCGGTAAACGAGAATAGGTGTTCTGTTACAGGATCTGGAATACGTTACTCATTCTGCTATTTTCATCACGAATAAATAACTCTATATACACATTTCTTTCGTCACTACGGTACATGACATCGTAACACACGGACGGAAAAAGAAAATCGGACACCAAACTGAGTTGTGCGAACTAAACGAAAGTTGGTAGGCGTGTTTCTGCACCTGAAAGATGATGCGTATTCAAATTTCGCCCCAGCCGCATAAGACTGGTGGAAGTAGTGCTTCTATGAGGATGCAAATCAGGTTTGCTTTAAATTCACGCTGTAATGGTAGTGAGCGTTAGTTATCTTTGAGATCAGACATGGTGAGTTGATGTTTGTCGAGAATGCTACAAAGATGCCATTGACAACACCTCACTGTGTTGGAACGAGGTTGTGTAGCAGGGCTACGAGAATCTGGATGTTCCTTCTGCAATATTACAGAAAGACTTGGCAGGAATGTGGCCACAATACATGATTACTGGCAGCGGCGGTCACGAGAACATACGGTCGCAAGTAACACGAGCTCCAGACGGCCACTTGCACTGCCGAAATGAAATGAGCGTTTGGCGTCATTCGCCGGGAGGCACATTGCGGGGCAGGTCCGGCCGCCTTGATGCAGATCTTATTACATTTGACGCCACACTGGGATGAAATGATGATGAAGACACACAACACTCAAGTCCCTGAGCGGAGAAAATCCCCGACCCAGTCTGGAATCGAACCCGGGCCCCTTAGGACGGCAGTCGGTCACGCTGACCATTCAGATATGGGGGCGGACCTGTACTGCCGAGACGGAAGACTACCACGTTCGGCGTACGGCTTTAGCGCACCGTACTGCATCTGCAGCAGGTATTTGAGCAGCAGTTGTCACTACAGTGACACAATGAACTGTTACAATTCGGTTACTTCAAGGACAGCTACGAGCTAGGCATCCTGTAGCGTGCATTCCACTGACCCCAAAACACGGCCATTTGCGATTTCAGAGGTGTTAAGAGAGAGCATTTGAGGGCAGAGTACAGATATGTTGTGGTTTTTGATGAAAGCTGGTTCTGCCTCGGTGACAGTGGTAACCGTGTATTCGTTAGATGGAGACCAGTTGAGGGCTTGCGACAAATATGTCTGTGTGCTAGATACACTAGACCTGCACATGGCGCTGTGGTCTGGGGTGTGATTTCGCACGAGAGCAGGAGCATTCTTGGCTTATCCCACGCATCCTGACTTTTATATTTGTACGTCAGTTTGGTGATTCGAGCTGTTGTGCTGCCATTCATGAACCGCACTCCACTGGGTGTTTTCCGTAATCCTGCTCGATCACCAACTCTGTCTCCAATCGAGCACATATGGGACATATCAGACAACAATTCCAGCGTCATCTTCAAACAGCATTAACCGTCCCTGTACTGTCCTACCAAGTGCAAGAGGCATGGTTCTCCATCCCACAAACGGACATCCGCACTTGTAAAATACAATACAGACACGTTTAAATGCTTGCATTCAGCATTCTGGTGGCTACTTCGGCTATCACAGTACCAGCATTTTACATTTGCTACAGCTTATCACGCGATTACATTCACCTGCGATCTTGCAATATTAATCACTTAAGTGTGTTACCTAGACAAATGTATTCCGAATGGCTCTGAGTACTATGGGACTTAACTTCTGAGATCATCAGACCCCTAGAAATTAGAACAACTTAAACCGAACAAACCTAAGGATATAACACACATCCATGCCTGAGGCAGGATTCGAACCTGCGACTGTAGCGGTCGCGCAGTTCCAGACTGAAGCGCCTAGAACCGCTCGGCCACAGCGGACGGCCTGTATTCCCGAAGTTTCACTGCTCTACATTAATTACTTTTCTGGTGTTGAGATATTTTCCGCCAGTATATGTACTGAAAGCTTACACTGTAGAGGAAACAAAAATTGGGCCAAAATTGTAATTATTTTATAAAAATGAGCAAATATTAATCGCTTGTATATACAAATGGTGTACAAGGGACTATGTCAAGGATAAAACTAAACTTTATTTTTTACACAGATAGCATAAACGTATAAAGATAATGTAAGCGATGAAACGGAAATAGTTCAATGGAATGTATCGTCAAATATAAGCTGACAGACATCATCCTAGCGAAAGAAAAATACGAATGGAGTTATATCAAGAAGACAAACGGATATGGGGAGTTAGCTGACGTCTACACAACGTATCAGAAAGAAACGAATTACGAATTTAAAAAAAAAAAACAGATAGTTCATAAAGTGCACATACAAAAGGTTAAGTATTCGTGGAGTTGGAGGCTAGAGGAGGTAGGCGGCTGCGGGGAATGGGTGGCGTAGGGGGGCGGGGGGGGAAGGGGGGGAACCTGTGGTGAGTAGGATGGAAGGAGGTGATGATGGGGGGAGGAGGCTGGTGGAATGGGGGACTTGGGGAAAGGGCCAGAGGCCTTTGCCTCCTTCTTACTCACCTTCGGCTCCCTCCCGCCACAACCCTGAACCCCCTTATCTGTTCCATCCAATTCTGTGAATTACGAACTTCTCTCTTTTTTTAAAATTCGTTATTCAGTTCTTTCTGATAAGTTGTCTAGACAGTCTGTGAATACTCCAAACCCGGTTGTGTCCACGACACAATTCTATTTATATTTCATTTTCGCTGGGATGATATCTGTCAGCATAAATTTTATGATACGTTCCTCTGTACTATTTCTGTTTCACAAGACTTGGTACGTGGGATACCCGCAACTGAGAGGCATAACAATTTAGGGAGATCCGCTTGAGTTGTACTATTATTTATTCAAAACACGACCCCATCTTAAGGTGTTTGAATTTATAGTACTTTATAATACAATAGTGCTTGGCGTTCCTACTGTGCGGCAGCCCAGCGGCGAACAGTTTCCGCCAACATGCCTTGACTGTAATTCTTGCACTGAATGGCCGCCACGCATGTAATGTATTATCAAATACTATAATTTCAGACACTGAAGATGGAATTTTAAAATTCTGAAATCAGCTGTGGTTTAAATAAATATTAGTACAACTGGAGCGGCTCTCCCTAAATTAATTATTATTTCTGTTTCATTGCTTACATTATCTTTATACGGGTATGATGTCTGTTATCCATAATGATGTCTTGTATGTGTTATTAGTGACGTAGTTCATTTGTACATATAACCTGCTGATATTTGCTCCTTTTTATGGAATAATAACAATTTTTATCTAATTATGTTTCCCCTACAATGTTGACCTTTAATATATACTGAAGTGCCAAAGAAACTCGTGTAGGAGTGCGTATTCAAATACAGAGATGTGAAAACAGGCAGAGTACGGCGCTGCAGTCGACAGTGCCTATATAAGACAAAAAGTGTCTGGCGCCATTGTTAGATCGGTTACTGCTGCTAATATGGCAGGCTATCAAGATCTAAGTGTCTTTGAACGTGGTGTTATAGTTGGCTCACGAGTGATGGGACACAGCATCTCTGAAGTAGCGATGAAGTGGGGATTCTCCCGTACGACCATTCCACGAGTGTACCGTTAATATCAGGGATCCGGTAAAACATCAAATCTCCGACAGCGCTGTGGCGGGAAAATGATCCTGCAAGAACGGGACCAACGACGACTGAAGAGAATCGTTCAACGTGGTAGAAGCGCAGCCTTTCCGCAAACTGCAGCAGAATTCAATGCTGGGTCATCAACAACCGTCAGAGTGCGAACCATTCAGCGACACATCATGGACATGGGCTTTCGGACCGAAGAACCACTCATGTACCCTTGATGACTGCACTACACAAAGCTTTACGGCTCACCTGGTCACCTCCGATTAATCAGTCTGCATCAGTCTGCATTAGTCTGCAGTCAAGTTTCAGTCTGCGCCTAATAAGATTATCATATTCCTGTACATAGCCATGAAGATAAATGACTATGATACTTGACAATCAGAGATATGTGAGAATAAGATTAACGTGCCAAGACCAAAGGAACTTCAGATTGTCAATTGTAAATAGCATCCAGAATCAAGTTACATAACGTCTATGATTGTTATTATTTTAATAAATGTGTGGGAAAATTAATCAAGTTCTGTTTAAAGTTGGTCATCGCCAATCTGCTACTCTAAGCGTGCAAGTGGCATTTCTATCGTCTGACCTAACGGCGGAAGATAAACACGCCACGATAAGACCATGAGACATATTGCTGACACTCGCCTACTTCGTTAGAGCGACAAGTCAAATAATCTGATGGTGTGTGTACCGAAGGTCTTACAGTACGCACACCACACCTGGTCGGACGAGTCTCGTTTCAAACTGTATCGAGCGGATGGACATGTATGGGTATGGAGACAACCTTATGAATCCATGGATCCTGCATGTCAGCAGGGGACTGTTCAAGCTGGTGGAGGCTCTTGTGGGGTGTGTGCAGTTGGTGTGACATGGGACCCCTGATATGTCTAGAAACGACTCTGACAGGTGATATGTATGTAAGCATCCTATCTGATCACCTGCATCCATTCATGTCCCTTGAGTATTCCGATGGACTTGGGCAATTCCAGCAGGACAATGCGACACTCCACACGTCCTGAGTTAGTACATCGTGGCTTCAGGAACGTTCTGACGAGTTTAAACATTTCCGCTGGCCACCAAACTCCCCAGACATGAAAATTATTGAGCATATCTGTTTGGCGTTCAACATGCTGTTCAGAAGAGATCTCCACCCCGTCGTACTCTTACGGATTTATGGACAGCCCTGCAATATTTATGGTGTCAGTTACCTCCAGCACTACTTCAGACGTTAGTCGAGTCCGTGCCACGTCGTGGTGCGGCACTTCTGCGTCCTCGATGGGTGGCTCGATGCGGAGCTCCACAACTAGCTGATAGTACGTATCAGAGTCAAAACATGAAAAAGTAAGTTGAGAGTAAAATGAATATTCAAATAGTAGAAATGGTATAAAAATCACTGGAAAGTAAACTATGGGGGATGAGAACCTTTCTTTATGGACCTGAGTTCAGGTTGGATTGGTTTATAATGAAGTCACCCAGATGGCAAAGAAATCTAGCTTTTTATGGGCCTCAGTTCAGGTATGATTGGCTTACAATGAATTAGGCCAGGTGGCGAAGAAGTCTAGTGATTCTCGCCCTGTAATGATCGTCAGTCTAACATTCTCTGATTTTAAGTTAAGAATGCGGTAATTGGCATAGGAAAAATACGCAGAGGATTCGCGCCTTTCAGTCTGCCAAGAAGGTCAATACTATGCTGGTTCAAATGGTTCAAATGGCTCTGAGCACTATGGGACTCAACTGCTGTGGTAATCAGTCCCCTAGAACTTAGAACTACTTAAACCTAACTAACCTAAGGACATCACACACATCCATGCCCGAGGCAGGATTCGAACCTGCGACCGTAGCAGTCGCACGGTTCCGGACTGCGCGCCTAGATCCGCGAGACCACCGCGTCCGGCAATACTATGCTGGGATCCACCTAGTAATTAGAGGGGATTCGAAAATTGCGAGGGAGCAGTAAGCTGCTAACTACCTTATTACGAATGCATACCAAGCACGATTCAAACATCATTGGCATTTTAACCGGGTCTACATGTTTTTCGTCAGTCTTGCATGATCATGCAGTCTTTCGCTCAGTCGTTCCGAAACCGTCATGCGGGAAGACTTGTTGGAGACAAATTGAAGAGGAAAACAAAGTCTTCAAGTCGTTCACGGTGGTCCCGGGACTGGTTGAAGAGAGAGACATTCACCAGTGTAGATCTTCTCCGAGAACTATGACAGGAACCAGAAGATGGGAGCAGTTACTTATGAGTGGACACGGAAACGCACTATAAACTGTGAAAGCTTGTTATCCCAAAAATTGAAGAAGACGATAGTGTCATGAGAGCGGTTATCAGCCCCAGCAAGAGAGAGTCATCGCGATGTTATGGTTTTTAGAGACTGGCAGGAGCCAGAAGCACCTTGAATTTGCGGAAAATATTTGAAAATATTTTGTAGATAGATTAGGCTTTATATAATTTTAGGTATAATCCCGAAATTTTCGAAGTATTTTGAAAGTTCTGGTAAGCTTGAGGAATTATCTGTATTTATTATGTATCTATTTGAGCTAGTAATAAACTGAACTGGATCACTAGTGTGTGAATAATCCACTGTACTACTAAGGAGATTTCTCTGATAATTATAAGGAAAACTCCTTTGCATTATACTCTATCCTGCAGAAGAACCAACACTGTTAACAGCCGTAAAGTCGTTTGTTAATGCTTCCAATTTTAAAAAAGCATGTACAAGAAAGAAAATAAATCAAAGTATCACAATGAGGCTTTATAAATTTCTTCTGTTACAGTTCCATATCGCAGAGCACGCTGATTTTGGGACTCTCTTTACTGTAAACTGTTCAAAATGCGTTGATACCTTTGATCACCAACTCTTTTGTTGCTTTAGGATCCATTTTATCGTACTTAATACCTAAAGCAATGTATGCCCGGGTCTTCTTGTCTCGGTTACCGTAACCGTCAAACTTTTTTTGTCAGAGGCTGTAAAAACTCTAGCCTCACCGAGAGTACACTGGCAGCGGGGCTAAGTTTGAGCGGTATGCATGACGTGCGTCTACACACACAGACTTTTCGACAGTATTGCGTGTACACAAAGCTGCAGCTCATCACTGTTTTACAAATTTGTCAAACATCATTCAGTACACGCAATTCTGTCGAACTTCCGTTTTATTTTACAAATTTGACATTTTGATGCGAGACTGGGGACAAACGTTACTTGCAGTCTAGGCTTAACGTTGAATAAACTTAAAGGACAACCGTTTCTGCGTCTGTCAGGAGAAAGAAGAAAGAGAAATAAACCACCTGTTGTTTTTCTGCAATTTTTGTCGAAGCACAGCAACACCGTTTACTTCAAAAATTTGTTAAATTGAAGGTCCCACTTCCAACAAGCGATCTTGTGAATTCATATGACAGGGGAAGCAAAGTGCGTACCAAGTCTACGAGGACGACGGCTAGTAAGGAACTTTGGAATTCAAATAAATGTTGAGGTTGGTGACAGCTTTACCTCTTATAATTCTGTAAGAAAGTGACGCCTCTACATCTACATCTACATACATACTCAGCAATCCACCACACGGTGCGCGGTGGGGGGTACCTCGTACCACAACTAGCATTTTCTCTCCCTGTTTCACTCCCAAACAGGAAGAGGGAAAAAAGACTGCCTATATGCCTCTGTACGAGCCCTAATCTCTCTTATCCTATCTTTGTGGTCTTTCCGCGAAATGTAAGTTGGCGGCAGTAAAATTGTACTGCAGTCAGCCTCAAATGCTGGTTCTCTAAATTTCCTCGGTAGCGATTCACGAAAAGAACGCCACCTTTCCTCCAGAGACTCCCACCCGAGTTCCTGAAGCATTTCCGTAACACTCGCGTGATGATCAAACCTACCAGTAACATATCTAGCAGCCCACCTCTGAATTGCTTCCATGTCCTCCCTCAATCCGACAAGATAGGGATTCGAAACGCTCAAGCAGTACTCAAGAATAGGTCGTACTAGTATTTTATAAGCGGTCTCCTTTACAGATGAACCACATCTTCCCAAAATTCTACCAATGAACCGAAGACGACTACCCGCCTTCCCCAAAACTGCCATTACATGCTTGTCCCACCACATATCGCTCTGCAATGTTACGCCCAAATACTTAATCGACGTGACTGTGTCAAGCGCTACGCTACTAATGGAGTATTCAAACATTACAGGATTGTTTTTCCTAATCATCTGCATTAATTTACATTTATCTACATTTAGAGTTAGCTGCCATTCTTTGCACCAGTCACAAATCCTGTCCAAGTCATCTTGTATCCCCCTACAGTCACTCAATGACGACACCTTCCCGTACACCACAGTATCATCAGCAAACAGCCGCACATTGCTATCCATCCAATCCAAAAGATCATTTATGTAGATTGAAAACAACAGCGGACCTACCACACTTACCTGGGGCACTCCAGATGATACCCTCACCTCCGATGAACAGTCACCATCGAGGACAACGTACTGGGTTCTATTACTTAAGAAGTGTTAGAGCCACTCACATACTTGGGAACCAATCCCATATGCTCGAACCTTAGTTAGGAGCCTGCAGTGGGGCACCGAGTCAAACGCTTTCCGGAAGTCAAGGAATATGGCATCCGTCTGACACCCTTCATCCATGGTTCGCCTCTGAGATAGACCTACATTCCGCGAGTCGTCGTTGCGACCCTCCCTTTAGACTGGAGCGACCCGCGCGTTTTTCCAGTCGAGTGCATCGCGGGCACGTAAGGCAGTAAGCAAGATGGCGCTCACACGTGGAAGCTGCCGCGGCCGGGCGACTCTATTAGGAAGGGTCGTTAGCCGCCGCTGGCGGGTCGTAATGAGACTGGGTAATTCTGCGCCAGGCCGGCTATCTGATGCACTGGCTCCCCGGGCGCCACCTCGCCTCGCCCTTATTGTCAGCTACAAATGGGCGCCCAGATAGCGAGGGCCAGTCGCAGAATTCGGATCGAACGGAATCACGACAGCCGACCGCGCAAAGTACCCGTAGCTGACTGGCGCTCGTGACGGAGGTGTGTCTCGCTCAAGTAGGAACTTTTGTTTAGCCCCTCCTCCACAATGCGTTTTTCTTTTGTTAACTGCGATCGTGAATCAGGAAACTCCCATTACCATGCGTGCTTCCGACAATTTGTCCGCGTTAATTTAATAAAGTTAACGGTTTATACTCGCGCACGAGGAGGCTTTAATTATCGGAAGCGATAAATAACATTTACATATAAAGAACATTTCTATGCAAGCGGCAGCACACAATGAGGCTAATTTAAATGTTCGGTCGTAAATGTTATTAATTGTTCGAACGGACGCATCGTGGCTAACCCTCTACTCGCATTTGCTGGCCGAACGACAAAAGAGGCAAGCTGTTATTGTTCTCGCCTTCTAATTCCTAGGACACAATGTAGAAAAAACATTAAAACTATGATGGGAAATTCGTAACCACATAAGCGCGCTTTACTAACGGTGGCCTCCAAATAATTTGGATATAAAACTATCAGTATTCTGTAAGTTGTCTGTTATAGTTGAATCAATTTCCAATGGTTCAGTTATTCCAAGTCGATTATCCACGAGCAACATTGGCTCTGAACCCAATAACCAACTTTCCTTATGGCGTCTGCTACGGTAGTGTAACTGCTGTGCCTCTCTGGCCGAGCCGTTCTAGGCGCTTTAGTCCGGAACCTTGCTGCTGCTACGGTCGCAGGTTCGAATCCTGCCTCGGGCATGAATGTGTGTGATGTCCAGTTAGGTTTAAGTAGTTCTAGGTTCTAGCGGACTGATGACCTTAGATGTTAAGTCCCATAGTGCTTAGAGCCATTTTAACCATTTTTGTATCGGCTGTTTTGTTTAGTAACTGAGCGGCCCAGTCAATCAGGTGCTTAAACGCATAGCTTTGGCAATGCTCCGTATATTTCTAAGGAGAACAATAACACTTTGTTCTCTCCCGATTCCGTTCATGGCTGTGGCAGACATAAAATTTGTTTTCTCATGTTGCGATGTATGTGCTATTGAAAGTGGTTGCACTTTACGTTCTGAAGAATTATATACACACACATCAAAAAAGTTTGCATCACCCCGGTTCTCAGAACTCTTGAAGATATACGTTGACTGCGGACATCGTATCACAGACACAGTCCCTTTGACTGTTCAGAGATGCACTAAACCCACCAAAAGATGCATGCATGAGCAGTGGATGACCGCTACCTACGGATTATGGATTGGAGGAACCCTGACAGCAACGCCACCATGTTGAATAACGATTTTCGTGCAGCCACAGGACGTCATGTTACGACTCAAACTGTGCGCAATAAGCTGCATGATGCGCAACTTCACTCCCGACGTCCATGGCGAGGTCCATCTTTGCAACCACGACACGATGCAGTGCGGTACAGATGGGCCCAACGACATGCAGAATGGACCGCTCATGATTGACATCACGTTCTCTTCACCGATCAGTGTCGCATATGCCTTCAACCAGACAGTCGTCGAAGACGTGTTTGGAGGCAACCCGGTCAGGCTGGACGCCTTAGACACACTGTCCAGTGCAGCAAGGTGGAGGTTCCTTGCTGTTTTGGTGTGGCATTATGTGGGGCCGACGTACTCCGCTGGTGGTCATGGTAGGCGCCGTAACGTCTGTACGATACGTGAAAGCCATCCTCCGACCGATAGTGCAACCATATCGGCAGCATATTGGCGAAGCATTCATCTTCATGGAAGACATTCGCGCCTACATCGTGCACATCTTGTGAATCACTTCCTTCAGGATAACGACATCGCTGCACTAGAGTTGGCAGCATCTTCTCCACACATGAACCCTGTTGAACATGCCTGAGATGGATTGAAAAGAGCGGATAATGGACGACTTGACCCACCAACCACTCTGAGGGTGAGGAGTGGGATAATCTGGACCAACAGTACCTTTATGAACATGTGGATAGCATGCCAAGACGAATACAGGCATGCATCAATGCAAGAGGACGTGCTACTGGGTATTAGAAGTACCGGGGTGTACAGCAATCTGGACCACCACCTCTGAAGGTCTCGCTGTATGGTGGTACGACATGCAATGTGTGGTTTTCATGAGCAATAAAAAGGGCGGAAATGATTTTTATGTTGATCTCTATTCCAATTTTCTGTACAGGTCCCGGAACTCTCGGAACCGAGGCGATGCAAAACTTTCTTTTATGTGTGTATATAAATGTTGAATGAAAGAGAACTTTACAACTTTTTAATGATATTTATTGAGATATCTTACAGAATCGGTAGACATATCAATTTCTAGCAAACAACCTCTAGTTTCACATAAAAGGGTTCTAGTGTCATTTTGTTTCGATGTGATAACCAGCCGGCCGGGGTGGCCGAGCGGTTCTAGGCGCTACAATTTGGAACCGCGCGATCGCTACGGTAGCAGTTTCGAATCCTGCCTCGAGCATGCATGTGTGTGTTGTCCTTAGGGTAGTTAGGTTTAAGTAGTTCTAAGTTCTAGGGGACTGATGACCTCAGAAGTTAAGTCCCATAGTGCTCAGAGCCATTTTAACCATTCTGTGACAACCATATGTGACGCGCAAATATACCACCCGTAAGCAATTTCTTTTCACACTCGTTGCAGCACATCGGGAGTAAATTGTGCAACATAACTATAGATTCGATTTTTCAGGTCGGCTGAATTGTTTGGCAAGGGAGGAACATACAAACGGTCTTTAACGAAACCCCATAGGAAGAAATCCAGTGATGCCAAGTTTGGGGGTCGTGGTGGCCATGTGATTGGTCCTTCACGGCCAATCCACCGGCCTGGGAAGCGATTATCGAGGACACCTCGAACTTCTGTGAGGAAATAAGGTGGTGCACCGTTTTGCTGGTAGTAAACCGTCCTATTTCCGTAATCTTAATCGATCTACGAAATTAAAAAAGTTTTCAAACATATCCAGATACACAATACCAGTGAAATTAGCCATTTCAACTGTGCCCTAAGGTAGTGCTCCTGTTGGCGGAATGGGGTACTGTTGCACTGTATAAATATAAGTTGAGATGGTTTGCTACAAAATGACAATTAATTAATGCTTGGCGAGCCACGTTGCTTTGCTTTGTCGAGATTCATCTGGCTCAGATATTAAATGTTGTGTCAGAGCAGCTTTTGCTACTACGATTGAGAGTGTAAGTTTCAAATCCGCTTCTGAACTGCGTTTATCTTTCAGTCGTGTTTAGCAACTCGGATATTCCTTCACCAAGTAGACTGTACGTCGTACACATTTTCTAATTTACGTCGAAGAACTGATCTTTGTAGGGGTGCACTAAAGACAGCGTGTCTTTCATGTAACTGTAATCGATGTGGGATTTGTAAACTCTAGTATGTTTTTGAGGCGAAATAGTAATTCAAAGTTAAAGAAAATTTTATACCTTCATTTCAATTGCATAACGTCCACATATTCAGTTAAATGAAGTGTAAGTTTTGTGTAACAGTAATTGTGAGCAGTTTCAAGACCTTGCACGAATGCTTTACGTGGAAATCTCTAAATTAAATATTTTTTGACTAACTCTATTAATACTTCACTCAGCATAATTATTTCTTGTGACGAATATTCATATAAAAGTCACTCTTTGCATTTTTAAGCTACTTTCAGATCACGGAAGGCAATTTCACTTTGAGATTTTCGTGGTGGGAGGTGCATCATACTATGATTACATATTTTGTAACACGATAGTATTACGACAACCGCACAACAAAGCATAACTACCTTACATATGAATGCACAGCCGACCGCGGTGGCCACGCGGTTCTAGGCGCTGTAAAAATGCAGTAAGTGAAACAGGCAAAAAGGAATACAAACGTCTCAAAAATGAGATCGACAGGAAGTGCAAAATGGCTAAGCAGGGATGGCTAGAGGACAAATGTAAGCATGTAGAGGCCTATCTCACTAGGGGTAAGATAGATACCGCCTACAGGAAAATTAAAGAGACCTTTGGAGATAAGAGAACGACTTGTATGAATATCAAGAGCTCAGATGGCAACCCAGTTCTCAGAAAAGAAGGGAAAGCAGAAAGGTGGAAGGAGTATATAGAGGGTCTATACAAGGGCAATGTACTTGAGGACAATATTATGGAAATGGAAGAGGATGTAGATGAAGATGAAATGGGAGATATGATACTGCGTGAAGAGTTTGACAGAGCACTGAAAGACCTGAGTCGAAACAAGGCCCCCGGAGTAGACAATATTTCATTGGAACTACTGACGGCCGTGGGAGAGCCAGTCCTGACAAAACTCTACCATCTGGTGAGCAAGATGTATGAAACAGGCGAAATACCCTCAGACTTCAAGAAGAATATAATAATTCCAATCCGAAAGAAAGCAGGTGTTGACAGATGTGAAAATTACCGAACTATCAGCTTAATAAGTCACAGCTGCAAAATACTAACACGAATTCTTTACAGACGAATGGAAAAACCAGTAGAAGCCAACCTCGGGGAAGATCAGTTTGGATTCCGTAGAAACACTGGAACACGTGAGGCAATACTGACCTTACGACTTATCTTAGAAGAAAGATTAAGGAAAGGCAAACCTACGTTTCTAGCTTTTGTAGACTTAGAGAAAGCTTTTGACAATGTTGACTGGAATACTCTCTTTCAAATTCTAAAGGTGGCAGGGGTAAAATACAGGGAGCGAAAGGCTATTTACAATTTGTACAGAAACCAGATGGCAGTTGTAGGAGTCGAAGGGCACGAAAGGGAAGCAGTAGTTGGGAAGGGAGTGAGACAGGGTTGTAGCCTCTCCCCGATGTTATTCAATCTGTATATTGAGCAAGCAGTAAAGGAAACAAAAGAAAAATTCGGAGTAGGTATTAAAATTCATGGAGAAGAAATAAAAACTTTGAGGTTCGCCGATGACATTGTAATTCTGTCAGAGACAGCAAAGGACTTGGAAGAGCAGTTGAATGGAATGGACAGTGTCTTGAAAGGAGGATATAAGATGAACATCAACAAAAGCAAAACAAGGATAATGGAATGTAGTCTAATTAAGTCGGGTGATGCTGAGGGAATTAGATTAGGAAATGAGGCACTTAAAGTAGTAAAGGAGTTTTGCTATTTGGGGAGCAAAATAACTGATGATGGTCGAAGTAGAGAGGATATAAAATGTAGATTGGCAATGGCAAGGAAAGCGTTTCTGAAGAAGAGAAATTTGTTAACATCCAGTATTGATTTAAGTGTCAGGAAGTCATTTCTGAAAGTATTCGTATGGAGCGTAGCCATGTATGGAAGTGAAACATGGACGATAAATAGTTTGGACAAGAAGAGAATAGAAGCTTTCGAAATGTGGTGCTACTGAAGAATGCTGAAGATTAGATGGGTAGGTCACATAACTAATGAGGAAGTATTGAATAGAATTGGGGAGAAGAGAAGTTTGTGGCACAACTTGACCAGAAGAAGGGATCGGTTGGTAGGACATGTTCTGAGGCATCAAGGGATCACCAATTTAGTATTGGAGGGCAGCGTGGAGGGTAAAAATCATAGGGGGAGACCAAGAGATGAATACACTAAGCAGATTCAGAAGGATGTAGGTTGCAGTAGGTACTGGGAGATGAAAAAGCTTGCACAGGATAGAGTAGCATGGAAAGCTGCATCAAACCAGTCTCAGGACTGAAGACCACAACAACAACATTAATACTTCACTCAGCATAATTATTTCTTGTGACGAATATTCATATAAAAGTCACTCTTTGCATTTTTAAGCTACTTTCAGATCACGGAAGGTAATTTCACTTTGAGATTTTCGTGGTGGGAGGTGCATCATACTATGATTACATATTTTGTAACACGATAGTATTACGACAACCGCACACCAAAGCATAACTACCTTACATATGAATGCACAGCCGACCGCGGTGGCCACGCGGTTCTAGGCGCTGCAGTCCGGAACCGCGTGACTGCTACGGTCGCAGGTTGAATCCTGCCTCGGGCATGGATGTGTGTGATGTCCTTAGGTTAGTTAGGTTTAAGTAGTTCTAAGTTCTAGGGGACTGATGACCTCAGATGTTAAGTCCCACAGTGCTCAGAGCCATTTGAACCATTTTATGAATGCACAAGTCCCAATTAGAGAAAAATTAGGTGTTGTTAGAAAGATTCGATTTGGTTTCTGTAAAGTAAACGTTAACCAGTAGGCGATATTTTTACAAGTATCAAATATAATGTCCATTGCGGCTATTTAAGTATAGACGTCAGAAGAAGCATAAGAGAAGTCAGATTGTATCAGATTAATTGGTACCATTAATTTTCGGGGAAACCTCTATGTGGTACTTTATCACTACTAAGTGTTGCACTTTAAAATACAACCAAAACACCTCCATCTACAGACACCATGAAAGTTGTGACATGGTAGTCACATAACTCTAAACGATTTTTTTATTATATTTCTGCTCATTTCCTGGCTTTTGCTGAGGAGATTACGAAGCATGCTGACGCAGGAAGAAGGCTTCAAATTGTCTTGTAAGGAAACGAGCAGGGCTAGGTGGTCGTCCTGTGCTCTGGCTTGACCACAGGAGGTCAGTCACAGAGAAGGGAAGCGGATCTTCAGGGTACTGAAGATCGCGGAAGCGGTTATAGTGAGCCCCTACTCCACACTCTGGCGGCGAATGGGGTTTCCTCCTGTGAAGGCAGCTGCTGCTAAGCCACTGCAAGTCCCTAGGGTGTAAGTGTGTGTGACGCTTTCACCTCCCTGTACGCACACCTAAGAACGGACTGCCGCGGCACCACTCGGCTACAGTGGGAAAATTGGTTGCCGTTCCCTCCATGTCCTGTTATCCAATCAAAGTAGTCTTTCCCACCACTGTGCTTTAGTGCAAAGGGCTCGACCATTGAGTGGAACATGTCCAGCATCCGATACGAACCTCATGCGTGTTAAAGGTGTTCTGTAAGTCAAGAATGAGAAATTTCTGCACCGTTAGCCCGTATTCAAGCAAATAAAGCGAAATTCTTATTTTAGCAATGTCTGGGTGTCATCCGTTCCATGTAGCTCTTTTCAGAGGTGGGGAGTCTGGTTTAGAGAGAAATAATTTTCAGCGTTTGTGGTTCTGCCACAGAAGGAGAGAGAATTCAGGTCCTGGCGCAGATTGAAGTGCGCGTTTGCTGAGTTTTGAGTAAGTTTTCCATTTCGAATTAGCGCCATCCATTTCTTGAAAAGCTTACAATTTGTGGGATTTTCTACGCGACTTGTGTTGCCTGATTAACTGTATTGTTTCGAGGTTCTTCGACCCATTTATTTCGCATCTTAGAGCCGCACAGATCAGCAACACTGGTAGCGCTTCCCAAGCGGTCCTCCACCCACATGAGGTATCACCCCACTGTGTTAGCGGGACATTCATGATTAAATTAAGCTTCTTGAGAGCTTTGTGATTCATTATTTTTGGGTGATTTTGTGCTCGTTGTATTGAAGCAATTTCTCAGTCAACATTACGAGAATTTACGTATGTAATTTTGTTGGAAACGTACCCTCCGTCACTTAAATATGTTATGTGCCGAGATCTTAGAATAAATGAATGGTTTATTGAATTCAGCCTCGATTTGAATCTCAGAAACAAACTATCACCCTGCATCCGATGCTCCCTATTCGTAATTTGTTTGTCGTACTGTGACAATGTTCCATTGAAGACCAGGTTCCGACGTTTTCTGTTTAAATATTATATATAAGAATATTTTGATCTGTGCTTGTGCTGATTTACAAGCATTGCACTGAGCTCGTCGCAGATGTGATGAATCTGGCCCCAGAGTGACATGAGTAACAAGTCAGGGCAGGTTATTTTTATGTCGACCCTGAAACATGCAAACATAACGTTTGCTGTTCAGAGTCTATAAGCAACATGTGCTTAATGGTGGACACAAATATGGGTAAGGCGGTGAATTTTCACCCGGAAGTGAAATCGTAGTACGGATATTGCGCAAGCCACCTTACAATGTGCGGTGAAAGGTTCGCCACTTTCGGAACAACTAACATTTCTCGTTTCCATGATCTCTTAGCGATTAGGTACATCTAGCGGTTCTAGGCGCGCAGTCCGGAACCGCGCGGCTGCTACGGTCGCAGGTTCGAATCCTGTCTCGGGCATGGATGTGTGTGATGTCCTTAGGTTAGTTAGGTTTAAGTAGTTCTAAGTTCTAGGGGACTGATGACTACAGATGTTAAGTCCCATAGTGCTCAGAGCCATTTGAAGCATTTTTTTGATTAGGTACAGTAAACAACAGGATGAGACACAATAAATTTCTCAGATTCTCCCATCGTGGTCTGTTCGTGAGACGTGTGTGGGAGCAGGTAATATGGTGGTGAGGAGTGTGGGAAGAAGCAATGTTGGTGAGATGTATGTGTGAGGAAGTACTGTGTTCGTAAAGTGTATGAGAGAGTGCTGTTCAGTTGTTCTCGAAAACCACGCTCTCGGGATCTTAACACAGATGCACAACACCCTATTGTGACGTATGGCACTAGAGTTGTATGAGCATATTAGTAACGCTTCCGCTATTAAAACCGAACTCGTCACGAAATGTGCCGCACTTCTTTAGATCATTTCTAGCTTTAACTGCTAACTCTACCTAGTATAGATCTCAGAGACTGACGAACACGACTCATGAATCGGTCTATCGAATGACTGTAAGAAACTTCTTTCGTCGGTGGATGATAATTCGCCGTATCTATTTTAGTAAATATCAGACTTGCATGTGTTTTTCCTACAACTAGTTTTACGTTCAAATGTTCAAATATGTGTGAAATCTTATGGGACTTAACTGCTAAGGTCATCAGTCCCTAAGCTTACACACTACATAACCTAAATTACCGTAAGGACAAACACACACACCCATGCCCGAGAGAGGACTCGAACCTCCGCCGGGACCAGCCACACAGTCTATGACTGCAGCGCCAATACCGATCGGCTAATCCCGCGCTAGTTTTATGTGTTCGTTCCATTTTACGTCGCTCCAGACAGTTACTGCTAGACATTTTGCAGTTGTCACTGTTGAGGGCTGTACATCGTCAGTAAAGTAGATGTATAGGAATGGACCTTTCTGTCTTTTTTACGCAATACTTTAAATTTGCTTACTTTTAGGGTATGCTTATGCTCCCCATATCAGACGTCGATTTACTTTAGTTCTTTCTGCACTTCACTACGCTTTTTTTGGGAATTTTCCTGTACACAAGAACATCATACGCCACCAGTCTCATGGGAATGAATTTTTTTATAGAATTAGAGAATTACAGAACCTAAGACAAATGTATAACACTCTTCTTCATATCTGCATAGAACTTCTTTATGCGTTGGTTGATGGCCTGCTTCTGTTCATTTGACACCACCTTCCTAGACTGTGAATCTGGTTGTTGGACAGGAAGTTCTGCAATACTGATCTGTTGCGAGAGACTTCCCTTGCTCTCTATGGTATCTTCTGTGACTTTAAGTTTCCTCAGGTCACTTCTTTTCTCTTCCAGACATCTTGTGGTGTTTTGTTTTTTAATTTGGAAATGAAATTAAACGTTTTCTTCATTAGCTTCTTGTCTTTCTTTCTGTAAATATGACCATAAAACTTTAATCTCTTCAGTCTTATTGTGTCTGTGATTATTTCTGTTTTGGAATAGAACTTCATTTCACCTCTTCGTCCAGTAGTTATCTATGTTCTTTCGTGGTTGTAAAAATTTTCTTAGGATTTTCCTTTCTTTCTTTTCCAGTTCTTCTTTTTCACCTATTTTATTCAGTACAAGGCATCCAGATCCGTAAAGTGCTTCCGGTTTAATTATTTTTGCGAAGTGTTCAATTTTTTCCTTGAATGATAATGATCTTTTGTTACATATGTTTTGGATGAGTTTATATGCTAATTCCATTTTCTATGATCTATCTTTATTTGTGGTGTTATTTAACCAATTTGTTTGTATCCATTCTCCCAAATATTTAAACATATCATCTCTTTTGATGTTTTCACGTTGTGTTTGTATACATCTTTCTCTGTTGTGATTATGTTCCATGTATTCTGTTTTCTCTTATGATATTAGCAACCCGTTTTCATCTGAAATTTAATGAAGTGTTTCTAACATTATCTTTCCATCTGTTTTGTTCTTAGAAATTACTGCAACATCGTCAGCAAAAGCGAGTCATTTTACGCATAATCTTCCTCTTCCTTGTCCTAGATGGATTTCTTCGTTGTTTTTCTCTCATAGTTCTATATACCACTCTCTCTAAGACCAGATAGAAGAGAATCGGTGGGAGACCATCACCCTGCTGAGTATCTGTGCTAGTTCTGAAGGATTCAGAAATTTCTCCTAGAAATTAAACTTTTGAAATTGTGACTGTGAGTGTCTGTTCGACTAACTGTCTGGTGGTTTTGTCGATACCTACTTCCTCCAGTATTAGGAATACTATCTGTCCGCCAACAGAACCGTAGGCATATTTGAAACAAATTGTAGGTGAGTGGAAATAGAGATACACTTCTGTAACTGTAGGTATCTGAGGCTGTATTTATAAAGTTCCTTTAGAATTTTTCACTTTCATCTGAGTTAAGCATTTTCATATGGTGTCTGCTAAATCAAGTCACAATGCTGGTCCCAATATTCGTAAGATCGTATCTCCCCTACTTAGCGACACTGAAGTATTGTATGGAATTCCTTCCTGAAGTGGAGAAGCGTAGTGTGAATCTGGATGTTGTCACTTACACACTTCCGGATACACAGACGAAAATAACGAACTGAGCTTTTGTATTGTATTGTATTGAACTGGGGACCTAGAAACAACGGAGAGGCTTCGTCCCCGCAGCAGACTCAGTGATACACAAACCCACAGCAGGCTACAGCAGTCCACTCACCCCACCGCCGCCCCACACCGAACCCAGGGTTACTGTGTGGCCCGGCTCCCAGTGGACCCCATCCCGGGAACGTGTCACACCAGACGAGTGTGACCCCAATGTTTGCGTGGTAGAGTAATTATGGTGTACGCATACGTGGAGAAAGTGTTTGCGCAGCAATCGCCGACATAGTGTAACTGAGGCGGAATAAGGGAAACCAGCCCGCATTCGACGAGGCAAATGGAAAATCTGCCGTGAAAACCATCCATAGACTGGCCGGCACACCAGACCTCGACACTAATTCGCCTGCATATTTGTGCCGGGGACCGGCACGCCTTCCCGCCCGGAAAGCAGTGCGTTAGACCGCACGGCTCACCGGAGGTTTACAATACTTGTGTTTGAGCAGTCGCCGTTAATTCCTATATATGAGTTCGTCACTTTCTGAAAACGTAACACGAGGGCGCAAGACATGTGCGGAGACACCAAAGCTGCGATTGCCACAGCGGCGCCACCGCCAGAAACGGAGGGCAACTGCTTCACACTGCTCGCTGCAGCGCGCTCTTCAAAACAGCAGTTTTTACCACGGCTCAGCATCCATTTGGACAGTGCGGCTATGGTATCAGACGGCCGGCGTGATTGGCTTTACTAACAGCACCATATCGCCTGCAGCACTTTTCCTGGGCTCGTGGCCATATCGGTTGGACCCGATACGACTGGAAAACCGTGACCTGGACGGATGAGTCCAGTTTGATAAGAACTGATGGTACGGTTCGAGTGTAGCCCAGAACCCACGAAGCCATGGACTCAGGTTTTCACCAAACCACTGAACAAGCTGGTGGCGGTTCCGTAATGGTGTGACCTATGTTTTACATGGAATGCTACAACTGAACCGATCAATGACTGGAAGTGATTGTGTTCGGCTACTCGGAGCCCATTGCAGCCATTAATGGACTTCAGGTTCCCAAACAACGATGCGTTATGTCAATGTGCCACTAATATTAGCAATTTCTTTGAAGACCATTCTGAGCAATGTCAGCCAATTATTCGGCCATCCATAGCATCCGACATGAAGCCCATCGAACATTAATCGGACATATCGAGAGGTCAATTCATGCATAAAAACCTGCGAAGACAACACTTCCGTAATTATGGACGGCTATAGCGACAGCATGGCTTAGTATTTCTACAGAGGACTTCCAGCAACGTGTTGAGTCCATTTCACGTTGAGTTGCTGCGCTACGGAGGTCCGACACAATATTAGTCGATATCCCGGGATTTTTGCCACCTCAGTGCATTACCCTGCATATTTTTACGACGTGAAAGGAATTCTAATGATTTCCACTAATCTAAGACCCGGGTACTGTCGAACTCTTTGGTCATTATCGGCATTATTTTGTATTCATTAATAATTTAAAAAAAATATTAATTACACCAAGAGGAATGCCTACCCAAGTTAGTCTGCATTTTTTAGAACCGTATAATGACGACAAATTCTTGTTGGCAAAGGAATCGTCAGACAACAATTTGTGTCTGCTACTGACCCTGTCTGGTGTACACAGAGAACGTTAAAAGCCCTGTTACGCTTCTTCACCGGCTAAAGTGAGCATTAAACGTATGAACTGTAAACTTTTAGGATACTGATACGAAAAAGATCCAACTGAACTAAGGGGCCAAAGAAACAAAAGGGAGAGCGTAGGTGGCGACTGACTGGAGTGTGCTACACAATGACCGGCCGATTGACGCTCGCGAGGTCCGGTACCGCCGTCTGAGTCTGCGTGCCAGACTCACCCACCAGTCCCTCGCTACAGAGAACCACGCCTGGCAGCGGCAGTTATCGCCAGACCATTTGGCTAAGTCTCAGAGGAAGTTTTCTTTAGCAAACGGCCGAATCTGTGAGCCACTGTCCGTTCTCGATATAACTCAAACATTTAAAATCGCGCTGCGAACATCTGGCGGCAAGGATTTCCGTGCCCTGCCCTGACGTGCTACACATTCAGCCGTTTACTGGTACCAGAAACAGCGGAGGGAGAGGAGCGATCTGATGGAATCTCCGATAAACACCGAGAATGTGAAGGGTTATTGACCTTAGACTATTCTAGCTACGACTTCTCGTATACTATAAGTTTTAGATACACATTTAGAGATCAGACGAACGTATGTGATAAAAAATTTATTTCATTAGAAACTGCCGGCCGCTGTGGCCGAGCGGTTGTAGGCGCTTCAGTCTGGAGCACCAAGGCGTCCGCCGATCTCAATGTCCCCATCCAGTGGACAGATCAGCATCAACAATGTCACTTCATGGGACACTGCTGAGAAATTCGGAATTTAGTCTAGGACACTGACGCAAAGACTGGTGATCAGAAGCCGTATGCTACAACCCCTCCTGCCTTTGTCGGATCAACATTGGCAGTAAAATATCATCCACCACCAAGATTCGAATCGACGTACATCCAAGTGGAGCAATATCGCATAGGCTACCGAGGTGCGTTACAGGAAAATATATCATTACGGTCAACGATAGAAAGATAATGTCCTTTCAAAGAGAATATTCGTTGGTTGCAAGAAGGCTGACAAATATTCAAAGTATACATCTTATTAGATTATTTCCAACGTAAAAATGAAGTCCCTGTGTCCGTAACAAGTGCCATAAAAGATCAAGAAGAATTACACGTACGGCAGATCAATATCAGAGTTGAAAGACGGACACGGAAGTAATAAACCATAAAAAAATATTGGAAAAACGTGAGATGACACAAGTTCAGTCCAAAACACCGGAACGAAAGCCACATGTACTATCAGTATGATGAAATAAGTGACAAGAAAACAAAAGTTTTGGTGTAGAGGACTTACATTGGATCGGCAACAATCAGGCAATTTGAAGAGAAAAGTTCTTCAACCATGGAAGCGAGGGAGCTAATGGGTTACTCCCTGTCTTTTACCATGTGTACCTCATCATTTTGACGTTAACGTACGTGTATTGCCTGAGTGTTACATTTAACGAGGTTTGGAAGAGAGGACTGAATGTAACTTCTAATGCTTTAATACTGATTGAAAAGAACATAACGGACAAGGTAAATTAGCTGTGTCTTTAGTACTACGTAGCCCATAGCCCTCTACGTCCCTACATTCTCGCCATTGTGAACCCAGTCGAACTCTGGATACTAATGCCAACAGGCCATGCGTTCCACTTGGGGTTACGCATGGAAGCAAACGATGCAGATCACTTTACGGCCGCGCTGGAACCACACATCCAAGAATTTAGTGCGCCAACGACATAGCTGCCATAGACTTACTGAGGTAGAAATTTTCAAACTGCTGTTCGTGTGACGAAGGATTTGAGGAATTCAACAATACCCGCAAGGTCCGCGATACATTAGAAGTCCCAAAAGCTGTCAAATGGGCTCTCCCAGTAGCAGGCGTGAATGAGTTTCGACGCGGGTGTGGTGTCGTGTGTGTTGTTGGAATCCAGGAGTCCTGGTAAGCTGCGTCGTACGACAGAATAAGTCCTACATGTTATGTGTGGCAGATCATGCATAAACTATAGATGAGCTGTTGCAATTTACTTTGGGCTCTATTGCATAATGTTACGGTATTGTAGAACGGAAATTTTGTGGATGCAACGACTGCAAATTGTTTCTGAAAATTACATAAAATTAATTACATAATTTTGTGTCCAAGTAACAAATAAAGCTTTATGACTACCCTCAAAATAATGCAGAGACACATCTCGACTATATAGACACATTACCTTACCAGTTGTCAGTCTATCAGTTTTCAAGGTACTTGTATCCTTGCTGAGAAGTTGTGGGTACAGCAGAGAGAATTAGGGTGGAAACTGAAGTTGCAAAGTACCGAAAACAATGAACTGATTTCAGAAGTACTTACACCACCTGGTCAAAAGCATCTGCACACCTATTAGTAGCCATTAATATGGTTGTGTCCACCATTCGCTTTTGTGACGACTTGAACTCTGCTGGGAACACATTTAGTTAGGTATCTGAATGTCTGTGGAGGAATGGCAGTTCATTCTTTCTCAAGAGCCGAAACCAGAGAAGATAGTGATGTTGGACGCTGGCGTCTGGAGCAAACTTGACATTCAGACTCATTCCGAAAGTATTCCTTGGGTTCACGTCGTAACTCTGGGCAGGCCAGTCAATTTCAGGAATGTTATTGTCGACAAACCAACACAGCACAGGTGCTGCTATATAATAGGATGGATTGTCGGGCTGACACAATCATCGTCTTCGAACTGTTTCTCTCCACCATAAAACCACCTCTTCCGTCCTCCACTGTTGGCACTAAACATGATGGCAGGTAACTTTGTCCACTTACTCACCAAACCAAAAACTTTCCATCAGACTGCCACACGGTATAGGGTGATTCATCACTCCAAATCACTTATTACGAGACATCGACTGTCCGGTGACGGTGCTTTTTACATCACCTCAAGCGTTGCTCAGCATTGGCTACGGGAATCTGTAGCTTACGAGGAGCTGCTCGGTCAATGCACGACATTCTTTTTAACTCCATACCCACAGTCAGTGGGCTAGCTGGATTGCTGGTTAACACTTTGGAACCAACGAGTGACTGCTTTTCCTGATTTTATGCAGTTTTGTACAACAAGCCTCCGCAATATTGGACGGTCCCTGGCCTTCAGTAAATCAGGTGTGCCTGGTCCTAGTTTAGCAGTGATTGTTTCTTCTCCTTTCCGCTTCAAAATCGCAGCACCAACAACCGACTTCGGCAACTGTAGGAGGGCTGTAATGTCCCTGATACTTGCGTCAGGTGATATGCAATGACCAATCCCCTTTCGAAGTTACTGAGCTCTCCTGACCAACCGTTCTCCTGTTACTGCTCCTCTATTGACATAGCAGTACTCTCTGCCTCGTTTATTAGTGACGGGTCCACCTGTCATGACATCTAATTGTAAATTCTGAATTACATAGGAATTTCCGAATACTTTTGATCACAGCTCACACTGGGGCGTAAAACCATCAATATGCTTGCGGATGCAAGCCAGGGGCTCACTTAAGAATATACACCTTGCGAAGAGCCTGGCGGACAATGAGAAATGTGGCGATAATTTGTGGATTCCTGCAGACAGTAAGACAGAACGTATACACAAAAGTGTTAAGCCTGCACACGTGGAGGTATGGGAAACTAATGATTTGCCGCAGCAGTCTGGCCTGCTTTAAAAGGCAAGAAACGCGTTGCTAATTCGGGGACCACTACAGACCTTGAGACAGAGCGTTGACACAAAAGCTTCAAAAATGGACACGCGAAGGCGTGTGACTCCTGGCAGGCTGTGAGGCGAGCTGTAGACACAAAAGCTCCAAGAACGCACACGAGGAGGATGGTGAAACTAAGGAATAGCGGAAGAAGAATCACCGTGATTTTTCCTTAAGTTTGCCGCACAGTAAGAAAATCGCTTATAAATCATGAACGCCAGCAAAATGTTAGCAAAGTGCAAACGTAAGACTGTCCAGGCTTCTTGCAGAGACAGACGTTACAAAAGAAGTGTCGAGTGGCTGTTTTTCCAGTAGCTAAGTGAGACGAAGGTGTTACTATTAATCAAGGAAAAACCCCAGTTGGGAAACGGGGCCAAAATTAGTTGCTTGCTGTCGAGTTGCAATTTACAATTTCTTTGTTGATTATTTCAACCATTAAAAGTCATTTCTTTACCACTTGACCAGGAACAGATACAAAAAAGCTAGCAGGCATGAGTGCCTTTTCAAAACAATTTACTTTACAGTTAATGGCCAAACCATTTTACTTAAAACCGGTTTTGCTAAAACATTTGATAACAAATCAAAATTTTCCAAGTAATGAAATTAAAAAACTTTACCGTTAATAGCCAAGCCATTTTACTTAAAACAGATTTTGATAAAGCATTTAATAACAAAATTAAAACATTACAAGAAATGGAAGAAAAACACCAATTTGCATACAATTTCGCTACCGAATATGTAGGGAGCCACTTCTTTTAAATATTGGCACAACAAGATATTAAATTACGAAGGCTCGCTAACAGGGAGGCAGAACTAGCATTTTCAAAGGATGCCAAGTAGATTAAAACAATCAAAGTAAAAATACAATCATTCACCCATTACAATAACTAACAATTTTAAAGCCACGTAATTTTAAAAAACCTACCAATGAAAGGCAAACTTAACCCTTTTAAACAGTGGCCAAAAATAATCAGAGTAAAATACAACCATTTAACATTTTAAAATAACTAACAACTTTAATACCATGTCCTGCCACCAAAATGTCCTGGAATAGAAATAATTAACCGACCGGGCGTAAGGGCGGCCACAATTGTCTCCCGAAGGATGCTCAGGCTAGAAGCGGACTAACAGACCCACAACGCCTCACATTCAGCAATCACACAGACCTCACGCAAGGCCAGGGGAGGAGGAGGAATCAAATCAGTAACCATAATCCCTGCCCAAATATACACTTCCTCACAGGCAGTATTAATAAGAAGTCAAAAACCACTGTCTATAATTACACCGGCGAAAGGGACAGGAAATCCGAATGCAGGAAGCCACAAGGCAGGAAAAAGGTAATCTGAAACAATAATCCGTGCTCAAAAATACGCTTCCTACCGGGCAGTACTAATAAGAAGCGGAAAAGATCACTGTCTATAAATACACCAGCGACAGGGACAGGAAACCCGAACGCAGGAGGCCACAAGGCAGAAAAGACGCTCGTTGCACAAACCAAAATTCTTCAAGTAACATCTAAACCTTTAACCAACTTGCAGTTTGTCAGAGAAACAGCAGGTGAACTCCGATGCAGAGGTTCCTCACAACCGACCGTGTCCACGTCGCCAGCGTACCCAACTGGGCAGAGTCACGCAGCCACGCGCTCTGTCACCGGAGCCCTCGTCTTCTCTGCACACACGGCGGTGAAATACCACTCCTCAGGTTAGGCGAGTTACTAGTCCATCATTCCCGCATCCAGACGGAAAATTTAAAGACATCCGTTGCCGCTTCCACCAAGTAGTGTGTCGGAACCACAGCCGTGGCCCCCGGGTGTTCACAGCAAGAGCTTACAGCCTTGTCCCGTCAACTCGTCCCACACGTCTCGCACTGCCAGGATAGACCACCGGCTTGTTCTTGGAACAACAGCCAACTCTCCACCGCCACGCCACGCCGCGGTCTAATCGTCCGCCATTCTCTCCTTCCCGATTTTAAAAGGCGACCGACCGAGTCGTCACCGCTAGGCAACCAACCGGCCTTCCCCCCAAAGATCTTATTCCCTTACACCGGGCCAACAGGAAGCAACGATTCGAAGATCAATAAGACCAGACACGCCGTCAGAGGGGAATCTCAACAGAATCGTACGCAGCATAACGATAAATATGAAAGAATCATTTAACGATGGAATGGAAGGACTCAGAACAATCTTAACAGCGCGATATATTTTGAGAGCCGACACACGGCTCACTAAGGAATGTGTAAATAGGTCGGAGTGTGTTGGATTGATTGCGACCGACTCTGGGAACCGCCACGGCAGTAAAAACATGAGAGGAACTCCAGCAACCCACACCAGACAGAAAATTTCCACCTTGCGATGGGAGGCTGAAGTATTACTTGGACAGAGTTACGTGATTTTATGTAAACGTAGCTTTGCAAAACCGACGGAAAGCATGAAAATTCACACTAATCTATTTTTTACTATAAATAAATTCATATCAAATTAACTTTTGTTCATTAATTTTGTGAAATGTAGTTTACATCTAATAAATAACACGTCCAAGATAAGGCGTCAGTTAGCCTGTGGCTGATTGCGATCGATTATAATACAGGTTTTCTTTTGTTTTAGAAAGTAAGTGAAGTGCGTTTCTTCTCGGATCTCTCTCTCTTGCGTGTTAACCTTTAGACCGATAGGAAGAATTATGGCTGAGCTCCTTCCGTGTCAGTAAGTAATCTTTCTTTTTTGCAGACAGATCTGATGTAAGTGTCACATGTTAGCTTTAGAACCATTTTTTATCAATGCAAATTAGTTAAAGCTCACGATTTCTCATTTTAACAGTTCTCCTAATAGATATATGATGCCTGAAATGTTTTATTGTTAGAGCCAACGACCAGTACGAGCTTAAAGTATCGTGGCGTAGAGACGCAATGGCAGAATACAATTAGTATTCTGCTAGTTATTCCTTTCCAACTTGCTACAGCGTCCCTGAGATTAACTGCCGATCATCACGAAGAGCTTTGTAAACTTGAATATTAAGCGTGGAACCTTAAATGATCTGGCCCCAGTCTTCAAGCTATCGTTCCATTTCACCTGTAAATAACAGATACCGGCCCCTCAAAATTGGTGACGGTATTAAAAGATATAATCTTCTTTAAATTTAACAGTATTTTTGTAGAAGTCAAGCTCGGCACTAACAAAATGCATCCACCATTAACGATGGCCGTCTGCTCCAGTTAATTTTAACAGTTTTCTTCACAATGATTAATTTCAGTTTCTACCGAAAATCAAATTTCGGTAAACTGGCATGAGCAGACGCGTCAAGGTGTCATCACGAAACGGTGATCAGTCACTCGGCAGCACTGCAAATTTAGTCCGCCAATGACAACGCAGGGAGGAGGAAAAATTCGAGGAGTCTGTAAGATAAGAGGAGATGAGAAGTGGAGAGACGGTGCATGAGACAGCACAAAAGTAAGAGGACATGGAGGCTCTTCCACCCATCACCTGCTTTGTTAGCTGACTCTGTTCCTGATCCTTATTCTCATATGAAAGTTCTTCGTCACTTTGTGACTCATTTGTTTCCTGTTCCGTGTTAAATGGACGAAATCTTAATGTCCAGTACTTGGGCAAGCATCTCTCGACTGAACATTACAACCTCCTTGCCTAACAAAGGTGTCCCGACATACATTGGACCAACACCCTTCAAAACCCGGACGGAACAGGAAAGAAGGATGCGCTTTCGGACTTCAGTCCCGCGACATCGTGTGTATATTGCAGTGTTACATATTTGACCAACACTGCAGCGGCATTCCAGTCTCAAGTTGATGTGATACGTGCCATGACAGTTGACAAAAAAACAGTAAATCGAACAATGACCAATTTTTCAAATGGTGTTTGTGTGGCCTGTTTAATATATGACAGCGATCTTGTATAGGTTCCAGGATAAAATAAGATAGGTAGCACTCCAGGAGGTGTGTTTATGATGTTTTTAACCGGTGATATGACATACCAGGGTTGCAACTTAAATAGTGGCAACTATTTATTCACAACCGATACAAAAGAGTTACATGTTTGCACCTGTTACTGTCCTTCAAAGTAGTCACTAGTGTTGTGAAGAACCAGTTGCCAGAGATGTGGAAGGCGTAGTATGCCGTCAGCAGAGCCTGTTCTGTTGATGGTGCGAATGGAGCGGTCTACTGGATGTCGAATCTCTGGAACAGTTATGAAGCGAATGCCACGAAGTGGTTGCTTCATCTTCGGAATCAAATCAAAGTCACAAGGACTTATGTCCGGGGAGTATGGTGGACGGTACAGTACTTCCCAGTCTCATCGACCGAATAGAGCAGCCACAGCTCGCGTTGTATGCGCCCGCGCGTTGTCGTGCAAAATGGTGGGTGGGATGCGTAGGAAGTTTCGCCGCTTCGTTCGCAAGCTGATCACACGTGATGCTCCAAAAACGATCAGTACACTGTGCATTGACGGTCTGCCGTGGATGAACGTAATATTTTAGGATAACACCAACACAGTCGTACACGAGAATCGCCATAACTTCAGACCGTTCCAGTCGCACCATCAATACAACAGGCTCTGATAACGGTATACTACGCCCTCCACATAGCTGGCAACGGGTTCTACACACCGCTGGTGACTACTTTGAAGGACAGTAATAGGTGCATACACGTAACTCTTTTGTATCGGTTGTGAATAAATAGTTGCCACTATTTAAGTTCCAACCCTCGTATATCGACTTAAAACTGAACTACTTCCGGTGTTATTCGAAATCCGTAGCTAAAAAATTTTCCGTGTGGCTCCACTTTCGTAAATATCTCTCCTACCATCTTAATAGTTTAGATAACGATTTAAAATCTATCTGCGTGCTCAAATTTGCTGGCTTTATCTACACGAAAAATGTCGTTGGAGTTCTGTATAGAATTCTTGGGGAGCTATTCGCAACTGTGTCCATAAGTTTTTCGTCGCAAGTTGGCAAAAATTTATAAGATAAAAATTTCACCGAGTAACACTGTTTTATTTTATTTTTTTACAATGCAGCAGGACTATTCAAATTTAGTGTGGAGAACGTATCTATCAAGAACTCTGAAAAAGGTACATTTCTCGAAATTCTTGTACCAGTTTCGCTTGACTCATAATAAACCCCAGTAATGCCTGATGGTGACATCCGTCCGCATATGTTTGACGCACGGATTTGCCATGGTCGAGCCTGCTCTGTTGCTGATTGGTCGGCTGTCTGAAGATGCGTAGGAAGCTCGAGATAAGGTTGGCGTGATCGAGAAAATTTCACACGCAAATATTCCTGGGAGGAAATGATGCATGTCGTATTACAACGGCTTCTGGGATCTTAGGATACATTTACCTCGGGAGCCCAGAAAATGACAACTGAAGAACCACCTGAGGTAAAAGATGTGCCTTTCGATCTATCTCCCACTGGACCACTCGGCAGCGACCCTTCTCAGAGCAAAACGAATGTATCTATGATAGTGAATAAAACATTTTAGTTCGTCAGTTTCGTCTTCTAATTCATTATCAGGACCTCACAACACTTTACACCCAGAATTTCTTCTCGAATAGACTAAATTTATAGTTTTTAATTCGGCATACTGGATCCGCCATTTTGAATTTTGTTATTCCGTCATCGGATTCCTGATGAGCCACCTAAATAATAATATAGAACACAGTTTTGTAGGATTTTGTATGTACTTTTCTATTATGTCCAGCGTTTCAAGCGAGTGGGTCCACTGTGCTACACCTTGATGACTCGTTTACGCCTGCGCATCCACGGCGAGCAGTCACCTCGGAGACCGTTCCGAGACCTCGCCGCACAGCCGCGGAACACAGATGAGACCTGCCTGCTCACTCCCGCACAGCTTCGAGGCGACGCACCATTCCGACCACGCATCTGCAGTCGACATCACCATGCGTCAAATGACTACGGAGAATGGTGAGATGATTCATTCGCCCCTGCTCCCACTTAATAACTGAGTCATGTCCAGACTCAGTGAAAGAGGCTCTGACATTTGTAATTTGTGTAACGGGTACTGTAATAAAACCAAACGTGTCATGTTTTAATCCTCTTGCTAATCTGTTCCACTTGCATATCAATCTTCTATCTCATAACCTTTAGCTGTATGATTTCACTGTATGACTTAATTATTGGCTCCTAGCGTGGGGCGATCTCATTAGTGATCAACATGTCATGACATGCCAGAGATAAGAGTTTCGAGTTCACAGCATTTTGGCACTCAGGGTGGGGCGATCTCATTAAAAAAAATGCGTGTCATGTCATGCAAGAGATGGGAATTTTGAGTTCAGCCTTTCGGTCTTGCGTGCACAGTTGTGTGGGTGCTGTTAATGTGGGTTGTAGCATCATATTATTGCGTGCTTTCCCTGAGTCCTGAGTGAAACAATTTTGCAGGGATCGCAGCTTCCTATACACCTCAAAGAATACTGAAGTCTTGTTAGAGACCAGAGGTATTGAGCAATTTTCTAGATGGCTATTCGGGAGCATCTGCATCGAGGAGGGTCTTAATTGAGCACTATTTATTGCGTGTTGAGATTTGAAAATAGAAGTATTCCTCAATCTGAAACGTCTACAGAAGAAATTAAAAAGGATTCCGCCAAAATTCATTTAAATAGTATCATATCTACAGTTTCTGTAACTTCCACACACGCAGCTCTGCGTGTTGGGACTATCTTACTGGTGTACGATTATTCTCGTTTCAGTCGATGTATGAGGTTAGGATTCGGAGCACAATACGGAATAGATACACTTTGTGATCAAAAGTATCCGAACACCTGGCTGAAAATGACTTACAAGTTCTTGGCACCCTCCATCGGTAACGCTGGTATTCAATATGGTGTAGGCCCATTCTTTGCCTTGATGACCGCTTCCAATCTCGCAGGCATACGTTCAGTCAGCTGCTGGAAGGTTTCTTGGGGAACGGCAGCCTATTCTTCATGGAGTGCTGCACTGAGGAAAGGTATCGATGTCAGTCGGTGTGGCCTGGCACGAAGTCTGCGTCCCAATACATCCCTAAGGTGTTCTGTAGGATTCAGGTCAGAACTCTGTGCAGTCCAGTCCACTACAGGCTGTGCATTATGAACAGGTGCTCGATTGTGTTTAAAGATTGCGCTTCAACAGTGGGAAGCAAGAAGGTGCTTAAACACCAGTGTAGGTCTGTGCTCTGATAGTGCCAAACAAAACAACAAGGGGTACAAGCCCCAAAATCAAAAACACGAAAACACCTTAACACCACCACCTCCGAATTTTACTGTTGGCACTATACACTCTGGCAGGTAACGTTCACCGGACATTCGCCATACCCACACCCTGCCATCGGATCGTCACTCCACACAACGGTTTTCCACTTAGACCATGAAATCCATTTTCTCACCTCCCACCTAACTGTCATAATACCTGCAGTGGACCCTGATGCAGTTTGGAATTCCTGGGTCATTGTCTGGAGAGATTTCGGCCTATTACACATTACGATGCTCTTCAACTGTCGGCGGTCTCTGACAGTAAACAGACAAGGTCACCCTGTACGCTTTTGTGCTATACGTGTCCCTTCACCTTTACACTTCACTATCACATCGGAAACAGTGAACCTAGGGATGTTTAGGAGTGTAGAATCCTCGCGTAGAGACAAAAATGTTCAAATGTGTGTGAATTCCTAAGGGACCAAACTGCTAAGGTCATCGGTCCCTAGGCTTAGACACTACATAAATTAACTTAAACTAACGCATGCTACGAGCAACACATACACCCATGGCCGAGGGAGGACTCGAACCTCCGGCGGGAGGTGCCGCTCAGTCCGTGAAGTGGCTCCCCAGACCGCGCGCCTACTCCGCCCGACCTCGAGTACAGACGTATGACACAAGTGGCATCCAATCACCTGATCACGTTCGAAGTTCGTGAGTTCCGCGGAGCGTCCCATTCTGCTCCCTCACTATGTCTAATGACTACTGAAGTCGCTGACATGGAGTACCTTGCAGTGCGTGGCAGCACAATGTCCCTAATATGAAAAACGTATGTTCTTGCGGGCGTCCGGATACTTTTTATCACATAGTGTATGTCATATTACCATTAGCTTTGCACGTGGTTGTATAGTACGAGAGTTTCTTAGGGTTTGCTTATGAGGAAATTATAGTTTTATTGGATGAAACTAAAGTTAAAAGCTTCAGTGGGTTTCCGACAGGCGATTAGAAAAAGCGCTAATTTTTCATCTTCTACTGAAGAATACTCACCTGGATCTGATGAAGAACTACAAAGCACAGACAAATGTAACGTACTGCTCATTAATAGGCGGAAAGACGCGTTATTTTATGATTAAGCGTTTACTGGACAATCACTGGAAGAGGGCACATTTTAAACATCTTCGAATTTGGATACGGTGCGATTCAGAGCGGAACGATCTCTTGCACTTAATCTCAGATATGGCAGCAACCAAGCAGCGAGTCATTTGTAAAGTTCTCGGGAAGTGCAGGCCCCCCCCCCACCCCCACCCCTCCCGCTCAAGAAAGAAATAGCTTATAAAACCCTCGTTCGACCGGCAACTGAATATAGTTCTTATGTCTGGGGCCTGTACAAGATAGTATTGATAGAATAAATGGAGAACGATCAAGGGAGAACCCAGGTTACTTTGGTGGTTTACTGTTAAAATGCCAAGAGCGTACGTTTCCAGAAGAGTAATCGAATGTACACTGAGGACACCAGAGTCGTGGGATAGAGATATGCACGTATATAGATAGAGTATAAGAGGACAGTGCATTGGCGAAGCTGCCATTTGTACTCATTTGGCTCATGTGAAAACGTATTCAACGTGATTATGGCCGCACGACGGGAATTAAAAGACTTTGGAAGCGGAATGGTAGTTGGAGCTAGACGCATCGGACATTCAGTTTCGGAAATCGTTGGGGAATTCAATGTACAAGATTCACAATGCCGAGAGTGTACCGAAAATACTAAATTTCAGGCATTACCTCACACCACGGACAGTGCACTGGCCGACGACCTTTTAACGTCCGAGAGCAACGGCGTTTGCGTAGACTTGTCAGTGTTAACAGACAATCGGCACTGCGCGAAACAACCGTAGAAATCAAGTGAGCCGTACGACGATCCTATGGGTTAGGATCGTGCGGCGAAATTTGTCATTATGGGCTATGGCAGTATACGAGCAACGCGGATGCCTTTGCTAACAGCACGACATCGCTTGCAGCGCCTTTCCTGTGCTTGTAATCGTATCGGTTGGACCTTACAGTAACGGGAAATCGTAGCCTGGTCAGGTGAGCCCCGACTTCATTTGGTAAGAGGTCATGATAGGTTTCGGGTTTGGCGCAGACCCCACGGAGCAATGGACCCATGTTGTCAACAATGCACTGTGCAACTTGGTGATGGCTTCATAATGGTGTGGGCAGTGTTTACGTTAAGTGGACGGGGTCCTTTCGTCAACTGACCCATTATTGATTGGAAATTGTTATGTTCGTCTACTTGGAAATCGTTTGCAGGCATTCGTGGATTTCATGTTCCCAAACAGCGATGGTATTTCTACAGATGACAATTCGTCTTGTCACCGGGGCACAGTTGTTCGCGATTGGTTTTGAAGAACACTATGAACAATTCGAGCGAATGGTTTGGTCGCCCAGATCACCATAAATGAATCCCGTCGGACAGTTATGGGACGTAATCGATAGGACAGTTCGTGCGCAAAATTCTGTTCCGGCAACAGTTTCGCAGTTTATTATTGATTGCTATAGAGCAGCATGGTTCAGTATTTCCGCAGAGGACTTTCAACGACTTTTCGAGTCCGTGCCTCGTCGAATTGCTGCACTACGTCGGCCAAAAGCAAGTCCGACACGATATTAGGAGGTATCCCATGACTTTTGTCACCTCTGTATATCGTTTCCCGCTAAATAGGTGTCGCGAAAAGACTATGACGGTACAGTTAAACGGATTCAAGTTCTCTCGGATCTTACAAATAGGCTTTCTTTGGGCGTGCCTTTGGCGACTGGAAAAGGAAAGGGGGAAGCGAAAGACACACATACGCCATGACGTGGTTTGCGGAGTGTCGTTCAGATGTAGATGTAGGTTCTATAGCTAACAAAATTACAGCCGCGACACGCTACACGGAACTGTGTCATTTGCAGCTACATGCTTGCCGGTAGCGACAGCCGTCAGCAACAATGCCAGTGGATAACGTGGACTCCCGGATGCTCGCATAACGTGTTTACTACAAGGAGGTGCTCTGCAAACCTTTTAACTCTGCTTGCGCCTCAAAGCCTCTGTCAACAATCCTCGTAATGTGCCAGCAGCGAAGTGGTAAAACAAATATTGACAACATTCAGGAAGCAGATGTGTACTGAAGCGAACTTTTAACTTTTGGAACGTTACTTCTAACCACTCGTGTATTTATAGCTCCAGAATACGATTATTCGAAAGCGACTTGATACGTGAAATCTGGTCAATCTCTGCAACTTTTTTTTTTTTTTATTGGCTTTTAGATCTACTCATACAGCCCTATAGGTATAGTTGTTCACCTTCAGTATTAATTATTTTATAATTTCTCAGCATAGGTCTGATACAGCATATTTGCTCATACCTCTACAACTTAACTACACCGTAAAAGATCATGCTGTATCACAGTGAAAGTGTTCATTTTTCAGCATGAGGGAGGAAGGTTAGGGCTTAGTGTCTTGTCGAAGATGTGTATGTTCTACCACAGATAGCAAACTCCTAGGTCGTCACACAATCTTATTGCCATGGAACAAGAGAATTTTGATGCTATATAACTTTTAATGTGACTCTGTCATTATTTTAAAGGAATCAGTGCTATTTTTCTAATCATGTTAGTAGTTCTTTTGAGCTTTTCCCCGTCTTGCTATTTTTTCTAAAGCCATATTTGTACTTATTTTGACCTCTTTGATTTGTTGCAATGTCAGAGTTGCTTGCCATTTATCTTTATCATATTTGTAGAATATGTAGTCATTGGAAAGTATCCGATAAATTTATAATTTTAATTTTAAGTCATTGTAGTACATAGGACAGTAAGTACGTTCTAACTCGGGACCAACAGCAAGGTCATTGATTCGGATTGTAGGGCAAAGGTTCCAGCTGATAGTAAGTACACTTTTCCATCAGTTCACATATTTTTTGTAGTAAGAGACTATTGATTCGTATTGTAGGGCAGAGGTTCCAGTTGATAGTAAGTACACTTGTCTAACATTTCACATATTTGTTGTGGTATGTTGAGTCATGTGTATGAGCCAACAGAAGTAACTAAACAATTTAATAAACATTTTTCGAACAGTGACTTAAAATTTCTTTTTAATTTTTTGTTTTTAAAATTCAGTCTTAATCACACCACGTATGTTACAAGAACATAGGTGACCGGTTTCGGTCATATCACATGACCATCATCAGGCCCATGACATCCTTCGAAGATGGTAAGTGGAACACTCGTCTCAGCTGCTGTGATGTCAACTGTCAGTTGACATCACAGCAGCTGTGAAGAGTGTTCCACCTACCATCTTCGAAGGCTCAAAAATGGCTCTGAGCACTATGGGACTTAACATCTGAGGTCATCAGTCCCCTGGAACTTAGAACTACTTAAACCTAACTAACCTAAGGACATCACACACATCCATGCCCGAGGCAGGATTCGAACCTGCAACCGTAGTAGCAGCGCGGTTCCGGACTGCAGCGCCTAGAACCGCATGGCTACCGCGGTCGGCCATCTTCGAAGGATGCCATGGGTCTGATGATGGTCATGTGATATGACCGAAACCGGTCACCTATGTTCTTGTAACATACGTGGTGTGATTAATACTGAATTTTAGAAACAAAAAAATTTATCTCTAACTAACCCTATGCTAGTGGCGGGGTAGTGGAATTGCTACCCAAATTTCGATATGAAAACGATATCAAATTTATTACTTGATCAATTAGTTAACCCCCATCTACACTTCAAGATGGCGTCATGGGCTTTCCCCAGCCAGGATTTGGGTCACCGCCACCTCCCCTCCCCCCTCCTACTCATCCTCCACCCCTTCCTCCCACCCACCTCCCCCTTCCCCCTTTAACCCACCACACCTGCCCTGTTGACAGGACTTTTGAATTTTGGCAGAAATTTGGAAAATTGTGGGGATTTCTAAAAGGGCGATAATTTCTTTGTTCCAAGGCTTTGGTGACGTCCCATCCCACCCCTCCACCCAGGAATTGGTGGGGAATTGAAAATGGCGGGTGCCCTACTCGGACTCCAACCCCAGTCGTTCTTACTCGAAAGCCCAAGTGCACCCCCCTGCACGGGGAAACTGTCCAGCTGCAGGAGAGGAAGGTTAGGTTAGTGTACTTTTTTATTGTAAGTGGGAAAGAGAAGTAATGACCGATCCTAATTATGTAATGAATCATAAAGATCGGGCCTGATTACAAATCTGTGTTCATTGTGATATTCACCCCGAAATTTCATGATGTCATGCACCTAGTGTGATCCTGCTGGGAAAGAAATTCACAATACCACGCGAAATCAGTTGCAGATGTACTCAAACTCTGCATAAGGGGATCCTATTACCTTCTAGACGAAATTAATCTATCTGCTCCAGTTGTAAACTGGAGGGAAAAAGGCTAGGGTGGAAGGTACTAAGTTTGGAAGGTAGGAGACGAGGTACTGGCAGAAGTAAAGCTGTGAGGACGGGGCGAGAGTCGTGCTTGGGTAGCTCAGTCGGCCCCGTTCCACAGGCTACGGATTCAACTCCGATGCCGCCGCCCCCGTCGACGGATAACAACATACATGACGATAGCATGGCCGTAGACTCGCTTACTGTGCCTACGGCTGCCTTTGTACCGGAACGTCGTGAGTCTTTGCCATTGTCTGACACAGAAGGACACACCAGGAAGCAACGCTCTCCGAAGCGACGGAAGCGGAGGCGTAGAGCATCTTCCGAACGGGATGCGACACAGCCTCCAGAGGACGACGACTCCACCTTCAATAACGACGCTACCACAGAGGCAGCCGCCATTTGCTGCAGTGTGGCACCACCGAACGGAACTGAGGACAAACCACATATATCTACAGTGGCAAAATCGGATGCCGACATGCAGGACAGATGCTGCCCACCACCTTCTGGAGTGCAAGCACCCATGCCGTGTCCTGAGCAAGCTAGGGAAGCCGATCTTGCTTTGAGTTCCCCGACGTGGGCGGATGACCACGACGACGACGGAACCATGCAAGTTACGCCAACAGGACCCACGCCATTGGCGCCGGCTCTCTAGAAAGGACTGCAGATGAGGTTTGGGGGGATGCGGAGGTGTCAATACAGTCAGAAGCGTCATAGGTAATTCCAGTCTTAATGGATAACTTAACATCTGCGGTTCGGCAACAAGCTTATCGTATCGCCACGCTTAACTGCAACACGATACGAACGGCAGTGAAGATCCAGTTGCTGCGTGAGATGCTTCGTTCTTCGTATGTTGACATTGCCCTGTTGCAAGAAGTGTATATAGCGGCCTCCCCATTTTCTACGGTTATGTGACGTATGTGTCACCGGCGGACCGGAATGGCAGCGGTACGGCAATTCTAGTGCGTGACGGAATTGCCATCGAAGAAGTGACTTACCTTCCGTCAGGAAGGGGGCTGGCGATCACAGCACTGGGCACGCGTATCATTAACGTTTACGCTCCATCAGGAACTGACCAACGCCGCGAACGATCGCTGTTCTACTCGGAGGATATCGCCCCCCTCTTTATCAGCCACTTCGATCAATATATATTCGGCGGCGACTTCAACTGTGTGCTCCACCCCAAAGACCAAGTCCCACATTTCTCGACTTGTCAAGAACTTCGGCTCCTGGATCGAGATCTGCTTCTCACCGACACGTGGGAGACAGTGCGCGGTGGCCGTCCCGGGCCGACATACCTTACTAGTCACTCAGCTAGTCGCCTAGACCGCATTTATGTCTCACGAGCTCTAGCACCGGAAGTATTGGACGCCGAACGTTGGCCGCTTGCCTTCTCCGATCATAGCGCTTTCATATGCACACTCACTATACAACAGTAGTGGATATGGCGCAGCCGAGGATCCTGAAGCTGAACGTAGCACATCTTCAAGCCCCGGAACGCCGTAAGATTATCGCCAACACATGGCTGGATTGCGAACGTCGTCTTCCCCGATACCCTTTGACTCTAGCATGGTGGGTGGACTGTGCAAAACCAGCGTTTCGGCGTGTGCTAACACAATTCTGAAAACATACAGCAGCTTGGCATCGTCACACATTGGACTTTTATTACACGATGCTTCGCGAACTCGACAGCCAACCACCATCTCCAAACCGACAAATGGAAAGCCGCCGAATTAAAGGTAAAATATTGTCTCTTACGAGGAAACGTTTGGAGGGGCTCGTAGTGCGATCGCGACGTCAAGACCGAGCGGAAGAAGAAAACCCGTCTATGCATCACATCGTGCTCGACAGCCGCCGACGCCGACTGCAGCTGATCACGGATCTCGTATTGCCAGGTGGTAGGGTCGTAATGACTCAGGCGGCGGTTACAGAAGCCTTTGCAGATCACTGTCGCCGGTTTTACGACGAGGTGAATACAGAGGACGAGGAAGCGGACGATCACGACATACTGCAGCACGTGTCGCACACCCTCGACAATGCAGCAGCGGCGACGCTGTTAGGTGGAATTACACGGGACGACATCGAGGACGCGCTTAACAAGGGAGCACTCAACAAATCTCCCGGGCCAGACGGACTGCCGCTCGAGTTTTATCGGACTTTCCGCGATCTAATGATGTCCCGATGGATCATCATGTACCAAGAACTGATGACCCCCGGTTCCCACGTGCCACCTGCATTCGTGGAATGTCTCCTTATACCGATACACAAGCCTTCTAGAGGTCGGACGGTCGAGGACTATAGGCCAATTACAATGCTCAAATCGGACTATATAATCTTCGCCCGACTACTTGCCGGCCGCATAAAGAAGGTTCTGCCCCTACTCCTCTCAATGGAGCAAACGACACAGGGCGGAGTGACCAACATGCAAACGGCAACCAGCGAATGCAGGGATTTAACAGCCATCGCCACATCCTGTCGCCTTCGAGCTGCTCTGATCTCCATTGATTTCGACCACGCCTTCGACAGAGTTCACCTCAAGTTCTTTCTGTCCATTATGGCCCGCATGGGCTTCCCGCCTGACTTTCTCGACATCTTTCAGCGCCTTTTCCGTGGAGCTGCATCCCGTGAACTGGTGAATGGACGGATTGTGGGTCCCTTTCCGATCCGACGGTCAGTTCGCCATGGATGCCATCGCACTCGAACCACTTGTCGGAGGGTTGAAAAACAGGCTCTCGGGCATGTCATTTAGGGATCACACCTTTCACTGCAGGATATACGCTGATGACCTTCTATTACTTGTCCGATCTGGTGACGAGGTACGCTCGGTGATACAGTGGATCAATCGCTACGGATTGACAGCGGGCAGCCTCATGAATGTGGCCAAGTCGGCAGCGATGCTCATTGGGAGAGGTCTACAGGAGGACGCTTCAGCCCCACTCCCACTAGTTAACAAGATCCGGTTCTTGGGCATAAAATTTACACAGGATGTGCGCCGCACGGTTGCCGTGAACTATGCACGATTACTACAGGCAATACGCACAGAAGTTCACCGGAACTTACTTCGACGGATGGACCTCCTACAGCGTGTGGAATACCTCAACCTTCACGTGGCGACTAACATGATCCATATGGCCCAGGTCCTACCGCTATCGACAGCTATGGCACACAGACTGCAAGCAGCGTTTGGATAATACCTTACCGCCGGACACCTATTTAAAGTCCGCTACGAAACACTCACCCTCCTCCGCGTGATGGCGAACTGGGACTTATAAATGTACGAGCGAGAGCTACAGCGTTATACTTGTGCACAATGATGAAACCGTGGACCCACAAAGATGCTTCCCTTACGGGACGTCTGTTAGAGGAATTGCTGCCGGCGTCTCTTCTGCCACCTGTCACGGTTGCGCACATTACACCCTCACTTTCGCACCTCTCGGCATTTCTTCTTGAGCCTAGTTACGTGCACCCAGACCTTCCCAACCCTCGTACTCCCAAGGCGAGAGACGTTTACAGACTGCTGCTAAGGTCCATCCCTCGCAATGTGATTGAGAGGAATAGCCCTACGACCCTATGGCCTGCAGTGCGGAGAGAGGTCCAGCAGCCGTTCCTCCCCACGCGGGTACGAGCCGAGTGGTACCAGGTGGTGAACGGGAAGGTTGTAACACGACAAAGGCTGCACGCTATTGGGATGACGGATTCCCCCCATTGCCCACGTTGCCACCTCGTGGATACTGACGAACACCGCTTAACATGTGGATCGGCGTTAGAGGTATGGCTGCTAGTGCAGAAGATCCTCGCCTGCTACCTACGTATCGCGCCTCGCACAATTGAGCCACGGCTCCTCCTTTGTCCAGAGGAAACATGAACAAATCAGACACCTCAGACTGTAATCAAATCAAACGCAAAATAACTCTCTCTGACTCACTGACAGAGGAAGAAGACGACGTCTATTATTGCCCTTACGCCAGAGATTGTAGTGTTCATAACAATGATATTCGAAACCGTAATACCGACCTTGAACAGGCCACAGCGCCGGCAGACACAACGAATGCCACACAAAAAGCCGCAGCAACAACCGCAACAAAAGTCTGCGGAGGGTCTGGGACCAGAGGCGACAGTGCGCATAGCATACCAAAAGCTGTTATGTCTGTCACAGATAGCGTAGACGAGCAGTCAAGTGGGAATCAATCACGTCAAATCAATGCAGAATGCAGGCACAAACAACCAACACATCTGATACACATCAAGACTGCACGAACGAAACACACACAAAAAACAAACGAATCATCACAGCCTTTAGGAAACTAAAACCGCATAGAAAATCCAAACAGCCTAAGAGAGTCAAGAAAGTGAAAGCGTGTGACGACCAATCGCGGCAATCGCAGGCTGCCTCAAAACCTAGTGATACGAAAGTGCATACCCCTGATGATACCAACACCTTCGCAGCCCCCCAGCCAACAACGTCAATGCCGACGCCCAAGCAAACCCTCACAACAACCAACGAGGAAGCCAATCCAGCGCCACCCGCAGAGGTGCACAACAACGCCACTACACCATCAGGACACGTCACGGCTGCAGAGACGCCAACACACGCCATCGACACCGATAGTTTTAGTTACGACAAGCTAGATATAAATGTAAAATTAAGTAGGCTAGAAAAAAGAGACATCTTAGAGACGGCACAGCGGATGCTCGTCCGCACCCTACACCCGTACGGCCAATCTGTTTGTTTCCGTATATCAGAGCAAACCGATAGACTGATTCTCAAAACGGAGAATATTCCAACAGATGCAGAGAGCCTACTAGACCTGTTCATGCAGGTGTGCGCCCGCAGGGAGGACCTATTCGATATGGACAAGCTTTACAAGGATCACGTAAGGGCTCATGGGAGAACATACTTAGATTACAGTCAAACTGGCATCAAGTGCTACGCCACAGTTAAACACCCAAACTACTAACAGCACAGCTTAATGATATGCGGAGTATACTTGTAAATTCGGAGCTCCCACGGGTCCTACGTGAACTAAAAAGTGACATTCTGTGCATACAGGAGCCCTACACTAGACAAGGGCATATCCCCAACTTTCCTCCAAGTGCGGTGACAGTTGCGGAAGGGACAGGCTGCATGGCATCTGTCATAATCCTAAACAAAGAAATACATCCAGTCAAAATTACAGAACTCTGTTCCGAGCACCTAGTTACAGTTGAAGTCACACACAAGGAGGATACGTGGATCATCGCGTCGCTGTACGCCCAATTCTGTCATTGCATCAAACCATACGCAGACCTCATCAGAGATGTTGCGCAATACGCTGGCAACAAAAAACTTCTCATCTGTGCAGACATAAATGCCAGATCAACCCTGTGGCATTCAGACAGAACTGACGACAGAGGTAGAATAATAAATGACATCATCCAAGAAAACAGACTACACGTACTCAACAAGGAAGGACATCACCCGACTCACATCGGACACAACGGTCATTCATCAAACACAGACATCACCCTCGATAATAATGCCGCCATCAACCACGTACGAGACTGGACCGTACATGACCAGATCACTGCTAGCGACCACAACATCATCACACTAACCTTAAGTGGTGCACCAAACGTCAACACAGAAACACTACGAAAAAGACTATTATTTGACAAAACAGACTGGGACAGGGTCAGACAAAAAATACATGAGCACATACCGCAAGACATCACCGGCAGTGTTGATTACAGAGCACACATGCTGACAGATATCATCACACACACAGAACACCTGCATACCCACACAAAGAATGACAAAACACAAAAATATTCCCTGGACTACACAATTAACACGACTCAAACAAGACTCAAAACGTAAACGTAAGCTTTACCAACGAGCAATTTCAGATAGAGAAAGACAATTACGACTACACGACTACCGGCTTGCCAAGGACAAATATAAACTTGAGCTGAATAAGACCAGGAAATACCATTGGAACAGTCATGTAGCAGCACAAACACAACTAAACATTTGGGGGGGAACCATACAAAATCGTGACAGAGAAAATTAAGAGCCCACTGGTTCTGGGAACGCTGCGACAGGAGGATGGTGAGATGACTAAGAGCTGGAGACGCACAGCGGAATTCCTGCTGAGCAAACTCCTGCCCGACGACATCGCAGACACAGACACACCACAACATGCAGCACTGAGACGCGAAGTAGACACAGTATACACCACATCAACCGTCACCTGCCCATTTGCGCAGGAAGAAGTGGCGACAGCGATCTCAGAACTCAAAAACAAAAAGGCGCCTGGACCGGATGGTATCTACTCTGAGGTACTGAAACAAATTGCACCGCAGATCACCCCGTTTTTCACAACGTTGTTAAACGTTGCATTAAGGCTGGGCCGTGTGCCTGCAATGTGGAAGACCTCGAAGGCGGTATCATCAAAAAGGCTCCAGACAAAGACCCATCAGACCCCAAGTCATACAGACCAATTTGCCTTATCAATACACTCGGTAAAGTACAAGAAAAACTACTCTGCAAAAGACTACAAGCACACCGAACACTACGGGGACTGACCCCACACCAATACGGCTTCAGGGAAGGGAAATCTATAGACGACGCAATTAACAGAGCACTCCAAATAGTGCACGACACACCCTCCAAATACACACTTGCAATTATGATAGACATCTCAGGTGCCTTCGACAACCTCTGGTGGCCGGCCTTGTTCAAGAGGCTCAGACACCTGCAGGTACCGGAGTCTCTGTATAATAGTTTCATGGACTACTGCAGAGACAGAACGGTCGTTTGGCAAATGGACAACCAGAAAGTGATTAAACGAATTACAAAAGGCTGTCCACAAGGGTCGATCTGCGGTCCCATCTTCTGGGACATAGTTATAGAACCGCACCTACAGTTACTAGAGGAGCACATCTTGGCAGATAGAGTTGTCGCTTATGCTCATGATCTACTCGTCATAGTTTCAGCAAACAACCGTGCCCAGCTAGAAGAAAGAGCCAACGGAACACTTAGGACAATAACCCAATGGTGCACAGATAATAAATTAAAGATAGCAGGAAACAAAACAACTTATACATTGCTAAAGGGTATCCTGCGCAGGAACCCAATAGTCAAAATCGGGGACACAAACATAAAAAGACTAGCAGTCACACGCTATCTAGGAGTATACATTGATGAACGATTGAACTTCCACGAACACATGCGAATATGCACAAACAAGGCAGAAAAGATACTACACAATCTGGCTAGGCTAAATTCGGAACAATTCAGACTACCCCTGTCAGTGACACGAACATACCATTGCGCTCTCTTCGAGTCAGTATTATGCTTTGCTGCCAGTACGTGGGCCCACAGGTTAAATCTCTCAACCAACAGAACCATTGTACGTCGAGGCCAAAGAAGTGTTCTACTTCGACTAACAGTGGCATTCAACACAACATCAAATGACGCACTATGTGACGTCATGGGAATCTTTCCCATAGATATCACCATCAGGTACCGCGCAGCAATGTACTGACTTAGGATGGAGAGAATAGACCAGGTTCGGCAGATCACTGGTGTACCTATTGAGACAACACGCCAACTCAGAGCATGGCGAGTGGATACCTGGCAGAGCGAGTGAGCCAACAGCGATAAGGGCTGCCGTGTATACAACTTCTTCCCTGACATCCGGGAAAGACTAAAACTAAAACATATTGATCCCAGCCGCGGTATGGTACATTTCATCACAGGACATGGTCCTTATCCCACGCACCTGTACCGCGTGAGTCTGCAGCAGACTAATAGATGCACATGCGGGGAAGAAGGTTCCCCTGAACATACTGTCTTCTTCTGAGGACAACGCACGAACATAAGACACACAGTACACATAAATCGCCTGAACACACAGAACGAACTACATGCCATAATACGCGACCCGGAAAGGTGGACTGAACTCAATAAACTAACGGACGAAATCTCGAAGATCCAACAAATAGAATACTTGCGCAACAGACCCTACCGAAGGCAAGTCGGTGCAAACAGACGTCACGATGCCCAGGGGGACACAGATATGATTAGCACCACGAGTGATGAAGAAGAAACAGTTACAGTCCAGGGCACCAACACAGATATTGAAGCGTCCAGCGCGGATGATCCATAGTGTCAACCAAGTCAAATTCAAAGAACAGAGTGGAACAACCGACAAAGAGGTGCACAAGTCACACACAATCCTAAAAACAGATTGCACCATATATGTAAATAGTTAACAGCATCTCCATGTCTAATAAGAGCTTAAAGCTAGGTACCTCTTTAAGGGACCTATGCCTTCCGTTAACAGGCAGCGCACAGTCTGGATGGAAGGATCTCAATTGTGGTCCCTCTCTTTTGAGCCCAACCCGACGGATACCTATGGTAGATCGGGGAAAACCACCGCTCAGGCTGTGTTGCTGGCGGGGCCGGAAGGTGCTAACTGCCACACCACGTATCATTGTAAGTCTCATTGGCTCAGCGTGAACTGTTTGTACAACCAACCTACACAGCCTATACCTCAACCTCCACTACACTAACAACTTCTGATCTGAAGCTTAAAGTTAGGCAACTCTCCAAGGGACCTACACCCCCCTGGTAAGAGGCGGCGCACGTCCTGAATGGAAGGATCTTAATTGTGGTTCCTCTCTTTTAAGCCCAACCCGACGGATATCTATGGTAGATTGGGGAAAACCACCGTTCAGGTCGTGTTGTCGGCGGGGCCGGGAGGTGCTTGCGCTTGATGTACTCTACTAGGAGCCTTGTAGGATCAACACAAACCGTTAGCGTCATTACCTTATTACTTTTACCACAAGTACCCTTTCATTATCAACTTTGAGCCAAGCACAAAATCAATTACCTCTCTATTGTACATCGTAAATAGTTTAGCAGGCTGGACATGGAGGTCTTAGTCTTAGTTTCTAGCTTTAACGTACCCTAATCACTTCTAGTTAAGGTAGTTTTTAGGATGGTAGATGTTAAAGGCATGGTGAGCAACGGCCAGTGTCTTGAGGGTCATTCCAAGACCCGGGCCGCCGCCCACAACCAGGTGGCGGGCAATACTATGCCTATCCCTTCTCTATTCAGTTCTCTTCCTTCCTTCTTTCTAAATATTTAATTTCGTTTTGTTTATTAATATCTTACTTGATTTTGTATTAGTTATACGTTTTTCTAATGCTGCACAAAGAAAGATATCAAATGGATCTAAATAGAGCCCGCCTCCACGTGGCGGCACACGGGCAACGGTGTGAGTGGGGACGGGAGCCGGTGTGGTGTTACTTTCAGTCACTCCGGACCCCGGACCCAGTCACAGCGGCTAAGTGGCAACATACGACCCACCATAAGAAATTAGACGGTGGGTCATAAAATATAAGCAGCTAGTGAAAAAAAAGTGTCCAGAGGATACTTATTTCCCACCTGCGAAGACTCACGCTCTCACATGGTTTAAAGGCATGTCCATATACTACCTCTTTCAAGATGATGAGAAGGTGGTGCTTGATTACTGGCAATTTCTCCAGGACAGTCATAGCACACTTGAGTGTACACCCCGATACCGACAACTCTTTGCGAACTATTTGCGCAGTGTCTTCGATAACCCCCATCACAGTTGAGGAGCACCGGGCAGAGGATGACCGCCTTCATAGGGCTCTGCACACTGCGAAATGTTGTACCAATTTGGAACATGAAATCTGTACGCAGATGGGCCATGCACATGGAATGGCGTGCGGGATTTGGTTACATTTTTCTTTCTTTATTATCTATCATCACACTATTAGTTTCAAATTCTATTTCATAGTTTAGAAGGAACTCAAAAAATTAAAAAAGGGAAAAAAAAGTCGGTAGAGCACTTTCCCACGAAAGGCGAAGGTCCCGAGTTCGAGTCTCGGTCCTGCACACAGTTTTAATCTGTCAGGAAGTTTCATATCAGCGCACACTCCGCTGCAGAGTGAAAATTTCATTCTGGAATGTACTATATTTTTAGATGGGAAATTTGTGTATCTGCCACGGTATAGGTGTTGGACAGAGAAGAGTTTGTTAAGTGAATTGCGTTTAAGCATACAGTTAAGGACTGTGTTTATCGCTGTTTGAGGTTGGAGTCCGCTGCGGACATATACAAAAATGGTTCAAATGGCTCTGAGCACTATGGGACTTTAACATCTGAGGTCATCAGTCCCGTAGAACTCAGAACTACTTAAACCTAACTAACCTTAGGACATCGTACACATCCATGCCCGAGAAAGGATTCGAACCTGCGACCGCAGCGGTGCGCGGTTCCAGACTGAAGCGCCTAGAACCGCTCGGCCACAGCGGCTGGTTACAGACATATACCCCTGCATTGCTTGACAAACACCCTGGTGTCCGAAATTCAAATAAACGATGCTCTTTTAGTTTCATCAACAAAATCGGTGTAGGTTGAGAGCATTCCTCAAGTTCATAGTACAATTTTTGTGCATGAGGGACGATTGAGTTATCAATGTAGAACGGTATCTATACAGTCCTTCTCAACTTTTGACTACAGGATACAGTTTTCATCCCTCTCCCTCCCCACATCCCTATATTCTGTGACAGCAAACAAAGTGGAAAAAAGCTGCAATACTGCTGCTGATTACAGATGAGCAAACTGCATAGGTCGGTGCTTTATAACGATACATGTGACAGAATTATTAACTTGCCTCATATCTCCTATACACGCTCACCCTGAAAACTGACAGCCATAGTAAAATGTCCTCATTATTTTCAAACTTTCACCAGAGTAAAGAAAAAGCGTGAATTTAACCTCCAAAGGAAATAAAAACATACAGTCTAACGAAACAACTGGGTTTTGCAATTTCTTTCAGTTTGATGAACAAAATTACATGGTCTGAGAGCATCCCCGGCATTCAAATCAGTCTCTGTAAATAAATTGTCATCCACGTGTGTATTACAAACATTTTATCATTGTGGAAGATGAGATTAAATGTATAGGTCTTCACATTCAGACAGCTGTTTGGAAACGCTCCACAGTGCCACAAACTCTCCCAGTTTCCATAAGTTGTGATGTCTTCCACATTTTTGTTATTAAGAAACATTGCATCTGTTTTACATTTCTACCATCCTGTGTTTTGTGGCAGCAGCATAGTTTACACCATGCACTGACCACCGGTCTATGAAAGCCAATGGACCGATACATGTTAATGGCAATTTAGCACCTGACACAGACCTCAAAGTCATGGAAGAAAAACAAAATGTATGGCGGTGTACAAAGCTGTAGTCAGACACTGCTTGGATGTGTTACAGCTGAAAAACAATGTAACAAACTGCTTATGAAGAAACAACACAGGAACCACCTCTTGTGATATTGTCTGTGGGATATGGTCTTCCTTCACTACAGACGACAAAACCTTACACAGGGATGTGCAGGCGACTTCGATCATTGGTCACTTGCTCCAATGGACCAATACATGTATATGAAATATCCTCAATACCACAATGCAGATAGTATTTGTTTTTCGATATATTGGAAGAGACAGACGTGGTAAAATCTTTTAGGGTGATGTTAGGTTTTTTTTTTTTTTTTTTTTTTTTTTTTTTTTTTTTTTTTTTTTTTACAAGGAATGGTATGGATGGTTATAGTTTGGATACAGATAGTTAACAGCTTCTTTACCTACTCTGAATGTTACAAAATAACGATGAAGACTTCTCTTGAACATAATAAATGTATGTTGATACCTATCAGTATTTCATTAGTTTGAAATGAGTGTAATGCCCTCGTACATGACAATTACTAATTTGAACATTTGGATTGCTCTCAAACTACACCTATTTTGCTCACAAAATTAACAAATATCGACTGTGGGATCATGACAGTTTTTATTATTATCATCACAATTGTGTGTTTAAAAATATGTATTACAGCAATGCCTGTGTTATTTCATACCTCATAACCTCTAATTATGAAGTAGCCACCACTTCACTTATAGATTTTTGTAGAACCTAGAAATGGTAGTGGTTTTTCCTTATATGTGAGTATATTGCCTGAAACAGGCTGTTCTGTGATGACAAAATTGCTCACTATACTACATTACAAGAATCTGCTAATATTGTGAAGAATAGTCTTCTGTATGTGGACTTGTTCTTCAAGTAGGGCTTAAAAAACTTTACACACCGGTCGCTAAAGGTGAGCTATAGAACAAAAATGTCAGATGTCAGCATGCAGACGGTATTTGTTTTAGATATATCTGAGGACACATAAAAAAATTGTTTTTCAAACTTTATAAATGCCAGAGCGATATACCACTGTGCTGGTAATACGAAACCTGCTATATTGTTCCAGAAAACAATATCCTCTTGAATTACAGCTTCTTGTCGCTGAGCGTAAAATGACTGTTTTTTCCGACAAGTGGACAAATGGCGTGAAAGGCCGTATTCTGTAATGTTATGTTTCTAATACACACATGCGTGATAATTTATTTACAGAGACTGACGCACTCAAGTCATTTAATTTTGTTCGTCAAACTGAAAGAAATTGCTTGACATCGTATTTTTGTTAGGCTGTAAGTTTTTTTTTTCTTTTGGGTTTAAATTCTCCCTTTTTCTTTGCTCCAGTGAAAGTTTGGAAATAACGAGGCTATGCTGCAGTGATGAGTAACATTCACAGCAAGTCATTGGAAGCTTTTACGATTTTACGCATGGTGGACATGTATAGGAGATGTGAGATAGGTTAATAGATCTGCCAGATGTATTGCTATAGAGCACCGAACCCCCAGTCTGCTTCAGGCGGTGGCGCGGCACGGACCTGCTGTCCCGGCCGCGGGCGCGCGTGGACGAGGAAGTGTTTACACCGCCGGTACTCGCGCGTGTTGTTGTCTGACTCGATAGCCATGGCACACAATTTTCGAAAGATTACGCTCCAATTTACGTTCGACAACGAATTTGCCAGACCAAAAGCTTTCGAAATAGAGCGTTTTTTGAGGGAAGAAGTTCGTTTACCTGCTGCAGACATAATTGGAATACACCTGGCCATTGTAAGCAATACAATGTACCTAAAGATGACCGATGAAGCTGTGTGTGAAAGAACTCTCTCCGCTGCTCAAAGAGGATTTAAATTTCGACACTCTGATGGCCATATCAGCGATGTAACAGTAGCTCGTTCAGGATTGGGTGTGAGGGTCATTCGGATCTTTCATTTACCGTTTGAAGTGCCAGAATCGATGGTTACTGAATCGCTGCGACCATATGGAACGGTACTCAGTCATACGCCTGAACGCTGGGCAAGTTTTAGCACCTATCCCGTGCTAAACGGCGTCCGACAGGTGCGGATCGTCCTTACTATACATATCCCTTCTTATTTATACATTGGAGGATGTCGAGCTATTGTGATTTACGATGGCCAGCCACTCACCTGTTCTGGCTGTGGTGGAGAAGGACATATCCGCACGGAGTGAATCCAACGCCGCGTCGTGCAACTGCCACATAGAGAAGCGTCACAGAAGTTCCCACGCAACTGCCGATGACGTACGTGTCGGTGGCCCGCCGGGAGGTGTTGCCATGTTCGGAGCGCGACAAGGACGTGTTTATGCAAGAGCAGACCGAGTTACGGGAGCATGGAGGTGACTCGGAGAATGTCCCCACACCCACGTCACGACAGTTGAGGGAGGAACCTTCCGAAACCTCAGATGTAGGACGCGGCGTGGAAGTAGAGGTCGAGACAGTGGCGCAGGCAACAGACCAACGAACGATCGACGAACACAGTGAGGTAGCAGAGGGCAGGGCACGCAAACAGCGATTGCCGAAGCGTCGCAAAATGCGTCGCCATATTTCGGGTGACACGTCCCCCTCTAGCCTAGGGGACACGGAAGGTATCCTAGCCGAAGAACTGTCTGACACAGAACACGTGCCTTTAGAAGACGCTGACAGGATTCTGTCAGATGGTGACCGGATGTCCTGCCTTTCAGATGGTCCCTCTTCATTGACACCGATTGATCCAGCGCTGCCGACGAAGGAGTCAGGGACACCAATGTCCCGGCAGCCACGTCGAAATACATCAGAGGACGTTTCTCGAATGGATGACCACTGCGACTGGGCGGAACCAGTCGAAGACATACAGGAATTGCCACCCCCCCAAATGATGACCACTCACATACAGGATGCACACCACGGAACGACAACAACGGAGGGCAAGCCGTTGGCGGGCACCCCTCTGAGAACGAATAGTGGACTAAAGCCCTTGGAGTTCTCAGTGACATGACACGAGATTGACAACGACAACGAACCAAGCATATAAGGTGGGCACAGTGAACATTAATACCGCACGTTCGCTTGCAAAGATGCAACTTCTCCGGGACATGATGTACGCCACAGACGTTGATATTCTGCTGATGCAGGAAACCTGAATTGCTGCTTTTCTCGACGTGCATGAATATAACACTTATCTAGCGCCGACTCCAGAAGGAGGACGTGGCACAGTGATACTAGTCCGGGAATGGATTCCGATGTGTGACCTCGATTACCTTCCTTCGGCTCGGGGTTTGGCTATGACCGTGAACGGCATTCGTATCGTCAACATCTATGCACCCCCCGGATCTGACAATCGGCAGGCGCGTGCACGATTCTACTCGGAGGAGATTGCCCCCCCTATTCCATGGGAGGTATGACCACATCTTGGTAGAGGGCGATTTTCACTGTGTACTCACACCGAAGGATCAAACTCCTAATTTCAGCTCCTGCCACGCATTGAACACGATCTGCCGGGACATGGCCCTAATGGACACGTGGGAAAAGATCCATGGGCAGAGAGAGAGAGCTACACGTATTTTACTAGCCACTCGGCTAGCAGGCTGGATCGGATTTATGTTTCTGACGGATTAAGAGATCACGTGTTGGCTGCTGAACGTTGGCCCACAGCTTTTACGGATCACCTTGTATATTTCTGCACGTTAACCCTCCCACGGCAGCGGGTCTGGCGGAGTCGTAGTTCCTGGAAACTTAATTCATCCTTATTGGTGGATCTCGAATGTCGCCAGCGGATCGAAGAAACATGGCAGACTTGCACTCGCCGTCTGCCGCTGCACCGTACGGTTCTTTCATGGTGGCTGCAATGTGCAAAACCGGCGATACGAAGAGCTCTCATAACGTATGGCAAGGAAACAGCGAAATGGCTCCGAGATACACTTGATTATTACTACATGGTGCTCCGTGACCTGTCCTCCAGGGCCCCATTGTCCGAGCGTCAAGCTGAAGTCCATCGCATTTAGGCTTGCATTTTATCGATCACGAGACGTGTGCTTGCACAACGTCGATGGAGAACGTATTAGCATGCATCATGTGTCCAAGGGACATGCGCGTAATCGCCTGTCCCTAATCACAGTGCTCCATGATGATGATGGTCCGCCCTTGACGTCACAACAGGACATTGCTGCTGAGTTTCTGGAGCATTACCGCCTCCTTTTCGCTGGGACGCCGACGGACAATCGGACAGGAGAAGAAATTTTGTGACAGATGCAAACGGAGGTGGATGGTCCGGATGCAGAGGCGCTATTGGAACCCCTAACGGAAGATGACATCCGGGGCGCACTCGCGAAGGGTGCGGTGCATAAATCCCCTGGGCCAGATGGGTTGACACTCGAATTTTATCGCGAATTTGCGGATTTAATGATGTCCCAGTTGGTATTGATGTATAATGAGTTATTGAGCCCTGACGGACGTTCCGTCGCAGTTCATGGCGGGACTGCTTATACCAATACGGAAATCGAGAGCGAGTGTCAGCGCCCATCAGTTTAGATCCCTCACGATGCTCAATACTGACTATAAGATCTTTGCGCGAATGTTGGCGGCAAGGCTCAAGATTGTAATATCCAAGACAATACCACCAGACCAGGCTTGTCTAGGGGTTCGGAGCAACACACATTTTATCCTCGGCGAATACCGTGACGTAATTTCCCTGACGGAAGCTTGTCGCATGCGAGCGGCGTTCGTATCGGTGGATTTTGATCGTGCCTTTGACAGGATCAACCATGATTTCCTTGACTCGACCATGCGACGCATGGCGATACCACAGGATTTTATTACCGTCCTCATACACCTCCTTCGCGGCGCTTCTTCGATGGTGAGAGTCAATGGCAGGGAGGTAGGAACGATTCCTGTTTGCAGCTCAGTTAGGCAAGGATGTCCCTTGTCAATGATACTGTTTACAATAGCCCTCGAACCCTTGATGCAGACTCTTAGACGGACTTTAACAGGCGTCCGACTCCATGCGAGCTCCTTCACGTGTCGTGCATATGCCGTCGACTTGATGATACTCGTCCGGTCGGAGAACGAAGAAAGTAAGGTGGTTACCCTTCTTACTACGTACAGAGTAGCTGCGGGAAGCAGGGTCAACATGAATAAAACAAAGATCATGCACATCGGTCGAGGGCTGGACGCTCTGCACAGTCCGTTTACGACGGTGGACATCTTGCGATGCTTAGGTGTATTGTTCACCCAATCGCTACGGCAATCAGCGGCGGCGAGCTATCGACGTCTCCTCCAGCACGTCCGACTGCACATACGCAACAATTCACTCCGAACGCACGACCTGCTCCAAAGGGTGGATTACACTAATGTTCACCTGGCCTCGCGGCTGCCGCACCTGGCACAGGTACTGCCAATGCCACATGGTATTGCTGACGGATTAATGGCGGCCTTTGTATACTATGTCAGCCAAGGAATGTTGTTTAAGATCAAATACAAGACTTTAACTCTCCCACACCATTCTGGAGGACTTAACCTCACGGATGTGCGGAACAAGGCTCTAGCTCTATACCTGCGAGCGACGCTACGAACTTGGAACCAACGGCAACACGCCATCACGTCGGCCATCCTGGATGTGCTTCTTCCCACATCCTTTGAACCACCGGTGGCGGTAAGCACAATCTCGCCCTCGTTTTCTCACGTCGCGCGATTTTTTGTTGATTTTAGTTATGTTCTGTTACATATACCTTCTACAAGAATCCCCACTACCCGTGAGATATATCGATACTTTCGGCGTCATAATGGCAGCAATGTTGTCGAACTTAAATACCCCACACGAAACTGGCGACAGATTTGGCGAGCTGTCCATACACCTCTCCTCACCACAGCAGCGCGATCGTCATGGTATACACTAATCAACCGCAAGACAGTCAACCGCCAACGATTGTACGACATTCGCATGGTAGATTCCCCGCTCTGCCTTATATGTGGCATGCAGGACACCGACGAACATTCCCTGCAGTGCGGTGAGGCAAAGGATGTCTGGCGGCTGACGCAACGCATCATGGCCCTCCTCCGACGCACCGGCGAATCCACGATCACGACGGACGCTTTATTTTTCCCTGACACTGTATTTTTCCCCTCACAAAAAACATCGGCAATCCGCTGGATTGGAGGACACGCATCGCACTACGTGCTCTCGCGGACTTTGATATCGGGCATGGACTGTTGGCATTATCTACTAGAACAACACGAAATCATCCGACGCCACTCTAAATATAAAACGCATTTTGCGAACTTTCTAGGCAGCATGTTTCATAACCCCCCGACGCGGTGGGGAGTCCCAGGTTTACGTTGTTTCGAGGGATAGGATTTACTCCCAGTGAAGTGACGAGGATGTCACTTCGGCCCTATATTTCTTTTCCTTCTTTTTCATATATGATTTTTCTTTTGGGGCATTAAAATTAAATTAATAAATAAAATATTATTGTTACTAATAAAAAAACAAATTACATAAATGTACAATGTTTCCTTCCCGCTGCCTCTCCCTTATCCTGTCAGGAGACGGGGACACCGTGGCCAGGTCTCCTAGTACGACCCCTGCCCACTCTGCCCCCTGACCTATTAAAAAAGAAAAAAAAGTGGTTACCTTGTGCGTTGCGATGCTAGTGCTATATAAGATAAAAAAAAACACAATTTTCTCATCTGTAATCGCCGGCAGTGCTCAAATTTTTTTTCACATCATTGGATGTCACAGCATTACAGGATATAGGGTGAGAGAGTGATGCGAAGTGTATCCTGCTGTCGAACGTAAAATAATGACTATATAGATGCTGTTTTGTATATATAACCGTTTAAAAAGAATGTAGTGCCGTCATGGACAACAATTTAAAGTACGAACGTTAGCAATACACCCAAACTATATCGATTTTTCTCATAAAACTAAAAGAAAATGGTGTGTGCCTATTTTCGTGGAAACAAGACTGTTCTTTTATTCTCATCATGACTGTGTTTTTTTTTCAATTAATGCTCACTTATAAGAGGTGCGTTGACGTTAGATACAACTGATGCACCGAGAACTGTGGGCACCGGCGGACACAATTGGTCGCGGCAGGGCGAGTGTGGTACAGCTGCTCTTTTGGACAAACGGCACGCAGTTGGGATAGTCGTAATTTATCTCACTTTGTTCTGTGGCCCACAGACTATCCATGCCACCTGCTCAGCCCGAGAGGTAGAGATTCCGGCTACAGTTGGTTGGAGACTCTCAGATACCCCAGGGATTGCAGCCAGCATAGGTGGTGGCAGCTGCCTGTTTCCCAAGCAGCGGACGTTGGACGAAAGAGTTCTGGAGAGTTCTCTGGAATGTCGTTGTTGTTCCAGGGGGGTGGGGGGCAGTCTTTCCAAGAAATAAGCTTAACGGCATCCAGGAGATGCCTGTTCTTGAGTCTTTTGTCCAGTTGTGACTGATTTCCGTAGACCAGAGACAGTATATCACCACCTCCAGATGTGTCTCTTTGTGGACTGTCAGGGAGAAGATAGAACAAGCGTGTGTCCCTGCCAACGGTGAGGAGAGGGAGGGATAGTGGGTGGTAGTTTGGAGGTGAGACTGGCTCTAAGCTGGTTAGTTCGTGACCACACGTCCAAGAGAACACACATGCTGCTGTCACCCCTCTCTCCTGTTGCGATCTTTTGGAGTCAGTATTTGTGGCAGTTGTGTTGCTAGAACGGTTTTCCTCAATTCCCAGGATATGTATTGCACTATGATCTATTGTTTACGAGTGCTGGAGTTGTGGTAGTGTGCATTGTCCTTCCTAACGCTTCTGCTCTATCGCTTCTTACTATGTACAAGTTACACAGCAGCTATACTAAGGTAGCCTTTCAGCGGCAGTGGAATAGGACGAAGTTGTCAAGAAATAAAGAGAGCACCGTTCATTTGAATTTCGAGCACCAGGTTGTTTATCGAGTCATGCAGCGGGAACCGTCTGTAGCGACAAGGTGACCGCCTGTGGGTAGTGGAATACGACGATGTTGTCGAGAAATCAAGATAGCACCGTTAATTTGAATTTCGAGCACTAGAGCTACACGGTGACAGTCGAGCAATGCAGCAGGAGATGTCTGTAGCGAACTCCGACGTCACAGGCCTCATCTGTATGCTTACGGGTAATACATTTATTAAACTCTCTTTCCAACACCTACATCTCGTCAATTGAACACATTTACCACACAAAATAAAAATAGTGCTTTACACTCCAGCCGTTTTCCCTCCAATTCAAAAGTGGAACAGAGAGATTTATTTCGATTTGTTGCTTATGGGACCATTCTATGTTGAATTTGACTATGTCTGCAACTAGTTTTGCGGGTTATTGTGAATTTTTTTCTTCCCAGCAGGATAAGACCTGTTGTACGACATCGTCAATTTTTGTGCTTTATTCCGATTTTACTGGCTCCTTCTGTAGCACAGTGCATATAGATGTGTAATTAAACCTGACCTTTATGATTAATTACGTAATTAGGACCGATACTTACTTTAGTTTATCAAACAAAATATATAAAATTCGCTAACGTTACCTTTCTCTCCTGCAGCTTGAAGATTCCTCTGTGTAGTGCGGTGTACGTGGGCCTTCCGCTCTGAAAGAGTGGGGTTCAAGTCCCGGAAAGGGCACCCACGATTTTGAATATCTTGGAAGAAAGATATTCCCGTCCTTTTTGAAATTCCCATCATTTTCGAATTTTCCCCCAAAATTTAAAATAATCGACAAGATTCGAAATTCCCATTAAAGAGGGCAGCGGGGAGGGGGTTTGGGTATGGGGGGAGGGGTAGGGGACGGAGCTTTACTTACCTATGACATCATCTAGACGGAGTGAGGGGAAATTAATTGATCAGTTAGTTAATATGATATCAATTTGACATCAAAATTGGGGTAGGAACCCAATCACCCCCTACTTATGCTATAGTCAGTAGCTCTAAAAATACACTTATTGTGGCGGCTTTCCCGTAATTTACATAGTTTGAAGTTGTATGTGGCAGACGTTCGTTGCATCCTCAGGGAGAATTAGAATTAGATTTTTGCAGTTTTGTGTATTTATTGTAACACTGATTCGTCTAGGACGACGTGATACAACCAGCTTGTATCACTTAAATATCCATTAGTTTTCGTTTCTTCAAAACGTGAATATTCTTGACGATTTATTTAAGGGGTAAATTTTTCTACGCCAACGTTTTCCTTGGAAGAAGAGCATTTGTTCCCTACTGTTTAACTTCTAAAGTCAATCTGCCATTATTTTACTGGATGCAGTGCTACACTTTCTACAGCCAATAGTTTGTAATACAGCTGTTAACGAACACTGGTTCCCGCCTTTAACCATTTCCTTTTATTTTTAGAACCATCCTTATTTGCAAAGTATTGGGTTGGTGAATAAGTCCGTAGCATTTTTCCTTAAGTTTAGTAAACGCAACACATACACATAACATAGCCTTCAGTCATCAATAATATATTCTCCTTCGCTATTTGTAATTGGCTGCCAGCGCTGGAGTAACTTTTCGATTCCGCGGCTGTAGAAATCAGGTGGTTTTGAAACGAAGAACTCTTCGAGACATGTTTGCGGTCCGGAAACGATGAAGAGAGCTGAAAAGGTGAAAATCTGAGAACACAAGATTGTGTGAATAATGTGAATGTGGAGTGACTTCCTTACCCAGCTCCTGTACAGAGGTTTTTGTTAGGCGAGCTGATTGCGGTTGGGCGTTATCGTGGAGAAGCATCAATTCATGCATTCTTCCTGGTCGTTGTTATTCGACTGTGTCTGTAGTGACAGTTGCACCTCGGGGGAGCAGTTAGTAGTACACTGCATGTCGCTGTTTCACCAGATGCTTAATATTACCATTTGTGGATGCCCACAGGTTTTTGTACAGGGAGTTGCTGCTCTGTTTGGGCTCAATCGTTCCTTTCTTTTCCTTATGTTAGGATAAAGACGCCATTTCTTGTCACCAGTTACGGTACAGGGTAGGACTAGTTTGTGTTGTTCCCTTGCCAATTGATGACTGGCAAGCAGGGATGTACACAAGGCCACCCGCTGATTTTTGTGATTCTGGCTTGAGCACGTGGAACCCATACACACGCTTTTGGAACCATACCGATTGCTTGTAAATGTCGTGCGATCGTGGAATGATCACAGCCCATCACTTTTTCCATTTCTTGAGTAGATTGATTGGGATCATTGTGGATTAATGCGTTTAAACGATCTTCATCAAACACCAGAAGTCTTCCTGAGCGTGGAGAGCCACTAGTGTCAAAACGATCATCGTTAAAACGAAAAAAACATTCTCTTTCCGTGTTCAATCAAATGTCATTATCCTCGTATAAGGCGCAAATGTTTCTGGCTGCCTTCGGTTCTGTCACCTCACTATTGAATCCAAACAGAAGAATACGCCGGAAACGGTCGAATTTCTCTACTTGGGACTCCATGTTCTAGCGTCCACTCACTATCTCCAAATGACAAAACGGCATTATGTAAACTCAAACAGCAACAGCGAACTACAAAACAAAAATGATAGTCGATAGATAATTCCATAGAGACCAGATTACCAACATGAAAAAAATGAAAATGTGAACTTTCGCGCTAACCAAATACTTCCCACCAATAATACGTTATTGTATATAATGTACTGATTCTACACCAAAACCAAGAGCAAACGCAGTCTGGAACCGCAAGACCGCTACGGTCGCAGGTTCGAATCCTGCCTTGGGCCTGGATGTTTGTGATGTCCTAAGGTTAGTTAGGTTTAACTAGTTCTAAGTTCTAGGGGACTAATGACCTCAGCAGTTGAGTCCCATAGTGCTCAGAGCCATTTGAGAGCCAAGAGCAAACAATAAAGGTACATGGAGCACCACCACCAGAAATTCGTTTAACAGAAAACTGATGTAGTGGTATACGTGCTATTCGGATGGGTGAATGAGAACTGCAAAATATTATGGAATTCATTTGGTTGGTCATTTAACTTAATGAGCTGTCTAACGGGCAATCAAGCAGTCATTCTATTTTCAGTATTAACAGCATCCTATTCTAATCGACAGAACGCTTACGTAACAAATATACAGAAAAGATATTAAATTCCTCTTCTTTAATTTATGAATCCATGATGCTTACGAGCGTTCGTTCATCACCCAATACTGGCTGGGTAAGAGCACTGAAATGATGCTATCTGATAAACTGCCGTCTGCAGCCTTAGTAATAACGTAAATTGTTCCTCTTCAACACCTCGAGTTACAGATTATTGACACTAACGAGTGGTGATGAGCAGCAGGTCAGGATATTAGAACGCAGGGTTCTGCCAAAGATCTAGGGGACTGTTCGGGATAACAGTGGTTTCTGGAGATTTAGAAAGAACACTGAGCTGGATCGCCTCATACAGGGAGCCGACCTTCTAAGATTAATAAAAAGTTGTATAATATCCTGGCTTGCACATTTCCTTAGTATGGATACTGGAAGGACAACTAAAATGGTTTTTTAATGGAGGCACAGAGAGGAAGGGCACGAAAGCGGTGAATAGACGATGGGTGGATGAAGATATCAAATCACTCAGAATTAAAAGATTAGGGAGAACTGCGCTGGAGAGGGCAGAATGGAGGAATGCAGGGTTGTAACACTATGAGAAGAAGAGAATCTGCTAAATTCCCGTCCGCAGCCTAAGTGATAATGTAAACTGTTCCTCTTTAACATCGGGGGTCATAGACAAACGTCCCGAGTTACTCCTGCACCATTGTCATATGGACTTGAAGTTTCCCATGGTGACATTTACGATAAAATATTATTTTCCTTGAAGTCGTGTAATATTTGAATTGAAACTCGAACTTTAGAAGATATTCACTATCTTCATTGCAAGCTTCTGATGATGAAGATGTTTCACATTCAGCTCCCACTTCTGGTGGCACACCTCGGATGGACCGCACACAGTCCACAAATCCTTTTGCTCCACGTACAGTGTTCTTACGTCGGTTATTTGGCCAATATGTCAGACCAAACAGTGGATAATCTGCGGCGCAGGTGTTTGACGAGTAACATTCCTGCAAGCGTAACAGTTTTCGAACTAAAAGTTCCATCACATGCTATTCCAAATTAAGCCCATCAGAAGCAGATATATATGGGCCGGGGAATACCGTGATTGGGCTAGTGAGCAAAGTTCTCGTAGCTGAATCGTCTGGTTAGATAAATCACGCTTTCGGTTACACCACGTTGATGCATGTGTCAACTCACACCCTGCTGGAAGAGACCGGTTACTCGACGTATGACTCTCGAGATGCACACATTGACAATTGAACGTTGTGGCTGAAACTCACCTGGCCTCCCTAAATACGTGGTTGTTTTGGAAGACGCAGAGAAAGCTAGTGCTCTGCTTAAATGTCCAGTAAGAGATTCTTGCATTGGCATCAAATGTATTATGCGAGTGTTCTTACTCTTACATGTAATTTAGCATTTAAAAATAGAGAAACTCGATCAGTAATTTATCTTATGCCACAGGTATTAGCTATAATATTCTCTACATGATAAGAGCGCTGTTGTTCTCTATATACACAAACGATTTGGCGGACATTGTGGGGAGGAATCTCAGGTTATTTGCTGATGATGCTGTGGTGAACGGTAAGATGTCGAAGTTGAGTGACTATAAGAATATACACGACGATTTAGACAAAATTTCTAGTTGTTGTGATGAATGGTAGGTAACTGTAAATGTCGAAGAATATGAGTTAATGCGGATGAGTAGGTAGAACAAACCTGTAACGTTCGGATACAGTATTACTAGGGTCCTGCTTGACACAGTCAAGTCGTTTAAATATGTGGGCATAACTCTGTAAAGTGATATGAAGTGGACCGACCATGTGAGAGCTATGGTAGGCAAGGCGAATGATCAACTTGGGTTTCTTATGAGAATTTTAGGAAAGAGTGGCTCACGTGTAAAGGAGAACGCATATAGGATGCTCATGTGAAATATTCTTGAGTGCTTCTCAAGTGTTTGGAATCAGCGCCAGGTCGGATTTAATGAAGACATCGAATCAGTTCACAGGCGGGCTGTTAAGATTTGTTGCCGGCAGGTTCGAACAACATGTCAGTGTTACGGAGATGCTTCGCGAAATGAGATGAGAATCCGTGGAGGGAAGGCGATATTCTTTTCGAGAAGCACTGCTGGGAAAATTTAGGGAACCGGCATTTGAAGCTGACAGCAGAACGATCCTGTCTCACTCCCTTCCCAACCACTGCTTCCCTCTCATGCCCCTCGACTCTTATAACTGCCATCTGGTTTCTGTACAAATTGTAAATAACCTTTTGCTCCTTGTATTTTACCCCTGCCACCTTCAGAATTTGAAAGAGAGTATTCCAGTCAACATCGTCAAAAGCTTTCTCTAAGTCTGCAAATGCTAGAAACGTAGGTTTGCCATTCCTTAATCTATTTTCTAAGATAAGTCGTATGGTCAGTATTGCCTCACGTGTTCCAGCATTTCTACGGAATCCAAACTGATCTTCCCCGAGGTCGGCTTCGACCAGTTTTCCCATTCGTTTGTAAAGAATTCGCTTTAGTATTTTGCAGCTGTGGCTTATTATACTTATAGTTCGGTAATTTTCACATCTGTCAACACCTGCTTTCTTTGGGATTGGAATTATTATATTCTTCTTGAACTCTGAGGGTATTTCACCTGTCTTATACATCTTGCTAACCAGATGGTAGAGTTTAGTTAGGCCTGGCTCTCCCAAGGCCGTCAGTAGTTCTAATGGAATGTTGTCTACTCCCGGAGCCTTGTTTCGACTTAGGTCTTTCAGTGCTCTGTCAAACTCTTCACGTAGTATCATATCTCCTTTTCCATCTTCATCTACATTCTCTTCCATTTCTATGATATTGTCTTCAAGAACATCGCTCTTGTATAGACCCTCTACATACTCCTCCCATCTTTCTGCTTTCCCTTCTTTGCTTAGAATTGGGTTTTCATCTGAGCTCTTGGTATTCATGCAAGTGGTTATTTTTTCTCCAAAGGTCTCTTTAATTTTTCTGTAGGCGGTACCTATCTTACCCCTAGTGATATGTGCCTCTACATCCTTACATTTGTCCTCTAGCCATAGCTGCTTAGCCAGCAGGCTAGCGGAGTATATATGTAGATGTAGATGCTTCTTTTTATTTGATTATGATTACACACTCTAGAAGTAATAACTGGTGTTCTCATTAATTCTCCTGATGGACTTCCTTATGATCCAAAGGAACCCTTGTCTAACATGCTATGGAGTAAATGTAATGAACTCATAGTTCTTTTATGACGTTTCGTTAGTGTCAAAGCTTGTTTGTAATATTTTGATAATTTATGCGGTAGCTCTGAAAATCAGTGCCAATGTTTTCATAGTACAACTGTGACTGTGTTTGTTACTCACACCAGGTGGATATCTTTCGGTTAGTACTATCTTCTGGCGCTACAGCAGTGTCGTAAATAGCCCAAATGAAAATTGGGAAATATGTGACCTACAAGGAAGTTGTTAAAGTGTGAAATTCATCCAAAAAGCTATCCCACGACAAAATGACTGCTCTCGTATTTATACGTGGCGTATAAATAACGAAAACAGTCGCCCGTATAGCCAGGCGTGTTAAAGGGGAGCTATCAGCTTACGGGACGGGAATGTACGCCGCTCCCGAGTCGAGCCCGCCCGGCGCATTAACGGCGAGGGTCGGTGTGCTAGCCAACGCGGATGTGATTTTTAGGTGGTTTCCCACATGATATTAGGTGAATACCGGGCTGGTATCCAATTCCTGCCTCAGTTAAACGATTCAAATCATTTAGAAAACTTTCGCTTGTTTTCAGATGAATAACATTGCACACAGACTGTTGGGGTCCACATACTCTGAGCCAGGATGTGAGGGGGTGGCGACAGGAAGGGCAACTAGCACCTCTTAAACTAAACGTGCAAAATCCGTTCATAATCATGTCGAGCCTGCGCCGACGCGGGACAGAGGAGAAAGAGGAAGAAGAAGACACAAATATCGGAAACAAAGTAAAATAGATGTTGGAAGAGATAAATGCGTTCGTTCTTGTGGTGCTATTGATTCACAAGAAAATAATGATACTGCTAATGTTGTGCGATGAGGCCAAGCTTCACCAACGAACTCCTAGCGGTAGTAACAAGTTAGAACACATACGATTCGCTATGACCATTTTTACATGCATCGCAAGATGCGGAAGACGAAATTCGTATTTTAGAAACTGATTTTTGCTGCCCTATTTACAAGAAGGACCAAAATATACACTGGTTGAGAAAGAAGCGAAGCACCAAGAAGACATGGCTGGATGTCAATGTAACATCGCACAACTGCACATGTTAGGTGGAACTGTAAATGATTACTCGTTGCAATTCTCTGTAGCAGGTAGAACGGCCAACAGAGTGCATTATTGTTGTTCGTGTTTAATTTTGTTCCCGTAGGGAATATAAAGGGTGTAAACTCCCTGAGGTGTTGCGTGATAGCTGTGAAGGACCAGAATGTCACGCGTACGCGTGTGAGACTACGTTATCAGCATCTGACAGAGATTAAAAGAGTCCTCACTGTGGGTCTGCATGTGGGCAGCTGGTCGAATGGTGTGATATCCAGTTTTGTGGGGCATTCTGAACTGGCAATGGCCACATATTAAAATGCATGGGAACGTTAAGGCAGGCATACTCGTGGTTAAATTTCTGGTCGACCGCTTCTGACCACCACAAGGGAGAGTAGCCATTTGAGCGCCAAGCACATTCTAACACCTCACATCCGCGCGTGCGATCCGAAAACAAGAAATCAACTCTCTGCGACATTATGTGTCATCCAGCACCATCAGTTGGAGACTAGCAGGAACCAGACTGGGAATTACTGTCCCTTACCTAGAGTGCCATGAAAACCTCAAAACAAACGGGTAAGCAGATGTTGAAATTACCGCTTCAGTTGTAAGGTTCCTATCATTTAAAACATGACCCGTTTCGGGCTCTTATACCCATCGTCAGGTGCTCGCCGGTGAGACACCCCGTCCTAAACTCGTCCACCTCGGCGTTCGGGGACACTGCACAAAGTTGTAACACCTGATGATGGGCATATGAGACCAAAACCATCGTTTTTTAAATAAAAAGAGCCTTACTACCGAAACGGTATTTCCATTCTCTGCTATAATGCTCAGTTGCGGATGTTCCTCCGACAGGATTGTTTGTACAAACGATTTAGTTTGGATAGGTGACGTGACTGGCAGGCATGGACAGCTAATCAGTGGCGTCGCTCAGTGTTTAGCGATGCATTGTGATTTTACAATACCCCCGAACACCATCATTTGTGACTAGGGCGCCGACCAGAGGAAGGATACCATTTTCCCAATGTTTTGTAGAGGCACAGTGCTGTTACTCCTGTCGTCATGCTGTGGGGAGACTCAGAGTGTGATTTCTGGCCACATATAGCAGTTACTGAGAGAACTCTGACAGTACAGCGGTACGTCACGTCCATCCTGCTTCCTCTTGTGTTACCTCTGATGCTTCAGTATTGTAGTGCATTTGTCAACAGAATTATGCTCGTCCACACATCGTAGGTACCTCTGTGAAATATTTATGTGATTGTTAGGTTCCACCGTGGCCAGAGTGGGTTCCCGATGAAATACGTGTGGGACTTAATCAGAACGTTAACTCCATCCCAATGCCTGGACAAGTTGCAGTAGTTCCTCAGCTTGCCTCGGGATACGACATAATGACTTTATGACCCCCTCCCCAACTGAATTACTGCATGCGTGCATGCAGGCCAGAGGGAGTACGACTTTCTGTTCATAAGTAGGCTCATATTCCAAGAACTCTGCCAATTAGACTCGATTTTGTGATAATTGAAATAACATCGTATACCCTCTCAAACCGTGAAGTTTCAGTTCGGTTCCTCCTTCCCTTCTGTGTCCTTCACTTTTTTGTCATTCAGTATATTTCGTCTGTCAAGTATCTGCTTTGTGAGAGTCAATTAGTTTACACGAATCATATCTGTAAATCAGCTGTTCTGAATTTGACGTCATGATAATCTTATCACGACCTTCGTAATATTTTTAACAACGACAGACTGCAATTAACTTACATATGTCACTGACTCTCGAGGGGGAGTAGGAAGCGGAAATCGTTGAAGAAAACAAGTCAGAATGTTCCAAGAAAATAGATACTAAAATCTTGTTGATGCCAGATAGTACTTGCGAAAAATAATTTGAGGAAATTTTTAATATTTCTAAATTAAAGAAAAATGTTTTCGTCTTAGGCAACGAGCTCAGATTGAGCAAAGAAACATATTCTCCTGTTCTCCGAATTACCCATGTGCGATGGCCGCAAACTAAATTACCGCCATGAAAAATGAACAAATTGTATGTACGGGGAGAGAGATTACAGTCATAAAAAATTATTGCTTTCCAATGTTTTGAAGATTTCAGATTTCGAATGACAACAAAAGTTCCTAACGAGAATAACCTATGAGAAGAATGGGCACAGCGTTTTACAAATTAGCCTACTACGTAGGACATACAGCAGTGAAGAGGCCTGCATAACCGAGTAAGCGAGCACAAAATACGAGATGGGGCGAACACACCCTAACTCGATAGGCTGCCCGCACTAGTTCTAGTGACCGAGCATAGAAGCCGTGACCGAATACGTACCACGTAACTTCAAACACATTACACGTGTCATTATCCGTGTGAGACTGAATGCAGTACGGGCTTCTAATTTGTGGTGTGTCTCTCTCTGTAATCATGCAGCGCGAGGAAGCTAGATGTAAGACTGAAACCAATGTTTGCACATTGAAGGAACGGGAAGGTCTAAAAAGCCAAGTATGGAGTACATTTCTGTTGGTTGTAGACGAAAACAGTGCGTCTACTGGGTACGTATCGTGCAAAAACTTCTCCACATTATTGTCTTTCCAGTCGGGAACCACTCATTTAAAGAAAAACAGTTGCAAGAAACCTCACAAAGATGCAGCTCCTTCAGGGATACCGGCAGTAATAAAAAATAGTATTACAGCAAAGAGTGTTGCATTGTGAGCTAAAGATATCAGACCTCTTAATGCTCTTTCCGGTGAAGGTTTCAGAGATCTAGGCCAAGAATTAATACATCTAGGTGCGCATTATGGAGGAGTTAACGTGGCAGATCTCAGGCCACATCCCTCTATTATAAACACCCATGTCAAAGAACAAGCTGATGCAGCGTAATATGAAACAGCATAATGCCTTCTGTTATTGCGGAAGTTATTAATAGAACATGCGCTGCGACAGTTGATATGTGGACTGATTCGCATAATTAGGTGCACTATTAAAAGCTTACATTACAAAAAAAAAAAAAAAAAAAATGTTTCAAATGGCTCTGAGCACTATGGGACTTAACATCTGAGGTCATCAGTCCCCTAGAACTTGGAACTGCTTAAACCTAACTAATCTAAGGACATCACACACATCCATGCACGAGGCATTATTCGAACCTGCGACCGTAGCGGTCGCGCGGTTCCAGACTGAAGCGCCTAGAACCACTCGCCCACAGAGGCCGGCACAACATATTACATTAACACAGATTGGTCTCTTGTGAACAATGTTTTATTTACAACAAAATTCCTGGACGTTAAGAAGACGGGAGTAAATATTATGAAAGAAATTGAAGAGAGGATGGCTGATTGGGACATTTCGCCGGACATGTTGCACAGTTTTGTTTTTGTCTCCGACCAGGGTGCCAATGTAATAAAGGCTTTGGAAAATCACGAAAGGATTCCTTGTGCTGCTCATTGTATAAACACAGCACTTAGCCATATTTAAGACGAAGATAACGTCTTGTTATATCATACCCCGAACAATGCATCAACAATAAACACTGCAAAATGCATTGAGAGGTACATTAAAAAAGGTGGCCTGTGCTCGTCTTTGAAATCATCGTTGAAACAAGAGGTCTGCACACGCTGGAACAGCTTGTACACTATGCTGGAATCCTTACACACTCAGTATAAAGAAGTTGCTACTTTGCTGACGGAAAAGGACTCCACTTACAGGTTGCAAGGAAACGATAATGAGCTTGCAGGAAAAACTGCGCATTTTCTGGGATCGTTTAAAGAGGCCACAGATGAATTAGAAGGTGAAAAAGAACCGACAGTCCAGTTTCTTCTTCTTTGCTTTCACAAACTGCAACAAATTTCCAGTGTCAATGACACTGACTGTCCGGTGAGTAATTACTGCAGTTAAAAGCACTGTTTCATTATGATACGCGATAGATTTATAATGAACTAGCGTAACTGACGTGTACTAACAGACATTTATTTTTTAACAGGTGCAAAGGATTAAAAATCGAGCCTTGACTTTCGTTTGTGAGAAGATTGTGATTACTTCCAGACATAAAATTGCTTCCTTCCTTTGACCGTCTTTCCGTGATCTTAATATGCTTGAAATAAATGAAAAGCAGGAAATTCGTAGCAATGTGCGACAAATGTGTGCTACTTACGCAGGTACAGCATGCAATCATTAACATAATCGTTTTTGCATAGTTAGTGGATAGTGTGTTATAGAGAAACGGGAATGTTATAATTCGTATAATATTTCATTAACATAAAACATTTTTGTTTTTACGGGAGCGTTTCGATGACCTCCACATCAGTTCTGTATTACTTGGCTCTTTTGTTTATTATCATAGATCCTTCAAGTACTGTCTCATCACCACCCAGAGAGAGAGAGATCGTTTCAAAGAATGGAGGAACAACAGATCACCCGCAGCAGATGAAGTAGATCTCTACATTTTAATGCACCCCGGAGATGATGATGACATCTTAGAGTGGTGGAGCAGACATGAAACAGATCTGCCAGGCCTGGCTGCAGTTGCAAGACGTATTTTATCTATCCAAGCAACAAGCGCACCTAGTGGAAGATGCTTTAGTAAAGCCGGCATGTTACTAACAAATCGCCGCAGCCAATTACATCCGGAACGCGTTAGTGATTTACTGCTGATCAACAATAACTATAATTTTGTTTCTGTTGCAAACAAGTGAAAAGTATGAGAAGTTACGTCTGTATATGTTTAATGTTCTTTGTATGCTTTCTTTATGAAGATGGTTGTCTTCTAGATTACAGGGCAGCACTTATTTAATGTTTCCTATTAATGAAAGGAAAAATATATCTTCTGTTTGGAAGTGAGGCTGGTCTTCTATCCGCGATTATATTGAAATATCATTTTACTTTCCAAGTGCTTTATGAATTTAGCTGTGCCACGTACCCGTTCTTGGAAACGTTACCTGTGTAATAAAATAGAGAGAGACAGAGATAAATACATTGTGTGTGTGTGTGTATGTGTGTGTGTGTGTGTGTGTGTGTGTGTGTGAGAGAGAGAGAGAGAGAGAGAGAGAGAGAGAGAGAGAGAGAGAGAGAGGCGTTGGATTTGTACAGTACAGTACAGAGAGCCGGGGCGAGGCGAGTTGAGACGTCAGCGGTGACCGGTCATGCTCGGTTATCCGCGCGTCCAGAATCCGGACAACAGACACGGGGCGAGTACGTCATCGAGCCGAGTCGTGTGGGGCCGGACACGAGCGGCTCGGTCCCCCCGTCAACAGGCGAACCGTGACCTGTCAATCATTGAGCGTTGCAGCTGAGCTGTTATCCAAGTAGTTGCATCTTGCTAATTCACTGAATATCAGATTTCATGTATGTCTTTCTATCTCATAGAGAGAAAAAAAAATGCTTCTCCAAATGTAGCAAAAGGAAGCTGAAAATTTCCTGGCCCTACCAGTACTTTTTGTCCTTCAGTGCGCAAGAAACTCATTTGATCCACATTAAGCAACATTTTAACAATGGGGTAAGAAGCTACTTATTCATGAAAATATTAAGTGTACAGTAGTATGGAGACTACATCTGCCCATCGACGTTTCTGAGATTGGTAGATTTTTTCTTTTTTCTTCCTAATAATATGAACTGCTCATTTAACGTCCTATTAACCAAAAACAATATTAAACGCACTGACATAAATGATATTTTGTTCTTAATAAATCTTCGAGAAGTAGATTTTCCTGGCATATTTTTGATTGTGCCTACAGAACCCGACGTCTGAGTCAATAAATGTTCCAAGGGATGTTAAGGGAACTTGCGTTGCAAATAAATATTCCATATAGTTCGAGTACATCTTCATATTTCTCCAGGTGTGTTAGGAATACTCTTTTCTTTCTTTGATAGTAGTCCTTCAATTAAGGAGTGCAAAAATTGAAATAAAAATATTTAGAAATGAATACATGTTTTGAATGGGAGGTAGGCTGGAAAACGAATAATGTTGCATTATGATAATGATGCAGTCTCAAAAAAAAATATATATATATATAAATCAGTTTCACTTATTGGAGCGACATAGGGTCTACTGTGCATGGAGCAGCTGTGACCACAAGGCCTTATAATCAGTTTCGTAGAAATTGGGTTGAGCTTAGATGGAAACCATACGAACAACGTAGCCGGCCAGAGTGGCCGAGCGGTTCTAGGCGCTTCACTCTGGAACCGCGCGACCGATACGGTCGCAGGTTCGAATCCTGCCTCGGGCATGGATGTGTGTGATGTCCTTAGGTTAGTTAGGTTTAAGTAGTTCTAAGTTATAGGGGACTGATGACCTCAGCTGTTAAGTCCCATAGTCCTCAGAGTCATTTGAACCATTTTTTCGAACAACGTAAATCCAAAATTCTGCTGCTCATGCGTCAATAAATTCCTGTGTCATTGCTTTTTCTTCATAACCTTGAAGTCTTGGCATTAAAATACATAGAGAAAAGTATACCGTCGTACAACCTACATATTCGAATACGTTTATAGGATCTTTAATGAGTGACACTCCAATTTATTTGTGAGGAAAGAAAAATGGATGATTGAAATAAACGAGAACAATATATACCGGGTGGTTATAATTAAAGTGCAGTTAGTCACAGGTCTAGTGAGGGCTGTAATTATCGTATGGCAGTGAAACTTGGTAGGAACCTATTTACGCTGGAAACAAATTAGTTCCAGTTTTGGAAGCGCGGTGCAAATGTGACTCTGTGAATGCAAGAAATATGTATAAAAATGTTTCCAAATGTGATGGATTAGGAAAGGGATATGGGCAGAAAATGTGAAACAAGTGAGAAAGGAATAATGTTGTTTTTATAACTAACAGCCGCTTACACGAGTACCGGAGATGTCGAAGAGGTTATGTAGAGCGCCATACTTGTACCTAGGGATCAAAATTACAACTAATTTTGCCCAGCTTGAATCGTTCCGCACCAACGCATTCACATATATAGGCTTACAAAGTTTCGCTACCATACGATAATTACAGTGTACACTGTACTCCCGTGAGCAGTTGCACTTTAATTATGACCACCTGGTACCTGCAGTGGATGTTTCCGAGGCAGTAGTAGCTCGATAACCTATATTCGTCGTCAGACTGTTTTTCCACCACACGAGATTAAGGTAAATCTCATTCGCAATCTGATATTCGCTACTCGTTGAAGTGTATTCTCCGCAAGACGCAGAGTTTCGTTTAATTTGGATTCGTCGTTGAAGAACGATTGCTGACATCATCTTGTCAGTAATTCTGGAAAGGAAACTTGCGCCATAAATTCACCTGGGCTTTCTTCCCAGAATTTGTTCCCGCAGTATGAATAAAACATGAACGCTCCGCAAGGTAAGAAGTCCTTCACGCTTGAGACTTCGCTGAGATGAGGATTCTGAAAAAAAAACACGATCCGATATTGCGCACTGTTGAACCTAGGAATTCTACTCTTGCGGAAGTAGGGGTGAAATTTACTTGAGTAAGCTGAATGTGTAACGCATAGCGATGGCTTCAGCATGAACTTTGCAGAACGTTAATGGAATGCCATGCTTTTACCATTCAGTAACTGTGCACATCTTGAAATCGATGATGCAATGCTGTGTCTAATCATGTAATTGCCAACAGAATACCCCGATGTTATTACAATAAAACCACATACACAAACGCGAAAACCGGCACTGATTTGAATACAGCAGCTTCTTGTTTTAGAGTTGTACTAACAGACTCCTAAGCCTTAATGTACCGTTGGCTGAGTTCCTCATTTCCTTAAATACATTTTTACGCCCCGTTGTCATGGTCGATTCGAATTTCTAATTATCAAGTAAAACTGTCATTCCGTAAGGTTGCCGCGGCCAACGAGGTTGGATATTCCTCAACCCCAACATATCCAGCACGCAGAGGTCGTGCATATAAACATCATAATACAGTAACAGCACGCACAGACGAGTACTAGCAGTCGTCCATGACATGCTCCAACAGCGAATGAAACGGGAAGAAATCTTAGCATGTAGAATAATGGAAAGTACCCTCCGTCGAGCACTTCACGGAGGTTCGTGGAGTACAGATTCAAACGTGAGAATAACTAAAACATAGAGGCAATGGTTTATCCATTTTTGAATTAAAAGCAGAATTGTGAAACGTAAATAAATTTTATTTCAGGCACTTACGAGATATTATAGAACACAGTGGGATATTTAGAGATCACTGCACCAAAAGTGTAGAACTTTGAAATGAGCTTGTCAGTGTACTGGTTGTTGTTACATCCTAAGTCCACATAAAAGTATCTACAGAAAATTGCCCTGATTAAAATGTCCATCTATAAACTAAATACTGACCCAAGGAAGTTTCATTTTACCGCCATCTGAGTTCATTTGAAGAATAAGTTAACACAAGGATCACTTATTTTGCCCAACGGCTAATCATTGGACTTCAGTTAATATTTGAATAATTCTTACGGATCCGGTTTCCTGTCAATCAATCCACATGAACCACGTGGCATTCGATACCAATACGTCACAAAGCTAGAAAGTATTCAAGAAACTAATGCAAGTACCAAACATCGTTAGCTGAATAATGAAGGAATTGTTCACCTATGATTCAGATGCTTAATACAGAGATAACGACCTGCCGGAGTGGCCGTGCGGTTCTAGGCGCTACAGTCTGGAGCCGAGCGGCCGCTACGGTCGCAGGTTCGAGTTCTGCCTCGGGCATGGATGTGTGTGATGTCCTTAGGTTAGTTAGGTTTAATTAGTTCTAAGTTCTAGGCGACTAATGACCTCAGAAGTTGAGTCGCATAGTGCTCAGAGCCATTTGAATTTAGAGATAACGAATTCTGGTCCATTTGAATCGAAACTGAATTCCCCGCACTGCAAAACATGTTGTAGCACCACTCGTAATGGCTCAGTAGACTCGGATATGCTGTGCACTAATGTAATACACCAAGCTGCGCTATGCAGTGCGGTACCATATAGCTTTTAGTACCTAACCAAACAGTGAAGGAAGCGAAACCTCATTGCACGTTTTCACCTACAGACCCAAGCTGCAACGACCAGCCAACCTCTCAGTCTACATACATATCGAATCAGTCGAAGTCTTAGAACAGGACAAGACACTTAGTGTCCCAATCGAATATCGAAGATGCTGCATAGGTAAATTGCCGCGCTTCTTTCCTAACGACTGAGACGTACTACCCACCAAAGTGCACCGTTTGAATTCCACATCTCGACTGACGAACTCTGTTTTCCTTACGTACATCAACTAATAGAAATAGGTTATCTTAGCAAAAGCGCTTGCAAATTATGAGGCACTAACATCATGGATCCGCTAGGAATCTGTCTCACTCCCTGCTCAAATGCTACTTCCCTTTCATGTCGTTCGACATAATAACTGCAGCCTGGTCCCCGTAAACCTGTAAATAACCTTTCGCTCCTGTACTGGAACCCCGACACCTACAGAATTTCAAAGAGTACTGTATATTCCAAGTAACACAATTAAAAGATTTCTCTCTATCTACAAGTGCTATAAACATACGTTTGCCTTTCTTTAATCTATTTTGTAAGGTAAATCTTATGCCCATTTTTGCCTCATGCGTTCTTATATTTCTGCAGAACAGAAACAGATCTTTTCCGAAGTCGCCTTTAACAGCTTTTTTCAATATGCTGCAAAATATTCCTGTCAGCTTTTTGCAACCATGACTTACGGAGCTGATAGCTCGGTAACATTCACATATGGTAGCAACTGCTTTGTTTGGAATTGGATTTACTACATCCCTCTAGAGTCTGAGGGTATTTCGCCTGTCTCACATGTCTTACACACCAAGTGGAATAGTTTTGTCGTGGCTGGCTCTCCCAAGGATCTCAACAGTTCTCAGAGGATGTCGTCTACTTTTTCGATTTAGATCTTTCAGTGCTCTACCAAGTTATTCTCGCAGCAAGATATCTCCCATCTCTTTTTCATATATTTGCTCTTCCCTTTCCGTAATGTTATATCTCTCTATATCTATTCCTACAACTATTCAGCTTTCGCTTCTTCACTTACTACTCGATTTCTGTCCCTCTCCTATATGCGATGTTATCTTTCTCCTCCTTATACATGCTTCTGCAGCATTGTATTAGTGCTGTAGCCTATCCTGCTTAGCCATTTCGCTCTTCGGCCTATCTCGGAGACTTTTATCCCCTTTCGTTTGCTACATTTCTGTATTTTCTACTTTCGTCACTTAATTTCAACTTACCCAGGATTCCTACTAGGCCGTGTCATTTTACCTATTAGAGTCTCTGCTGCTGTTACTACTTCATATCTCAAAGCTACCCATTCGTCTTCTAGTTTTAACTTACAGCACGTAGCTAGCAATTTATTGTTGGAGACCACATCTGCCTCTGTAAATGTCTTAAAGTTTAAAATTGGTTTAGTTTGATACCTTTCAGTGTCTTCAGGACTCTTTCACAGGTATAACCGTCATTCATACTTCCTAAGTGGGGTAGGACTTCAAAGGAGCCGACTTGGGGCAGGAGAGGCATCACATGACATTTTAATTTGCACAACCTATACTTTTACAAATAAATTCATGAAACTTTGTCAGCGTGACCAGGAAGGATTCAGGATTTACACTCATAGCATAGGAAGTCCAAAAACGTAACAAAATATTTTTTTTGACATGTGAAATTTCATCACTTTTTTACTTATTATTGGCTGCACTTGTTGCTGTAGGTACGCTTTTCTTCATAAGTAAAAGAGATTCTTCAATGAATTTTGGACAGCATACAAACCATATTTAAGGTGTATGAAATTCTAGAATTTATATAATTTATGAAAAAATGAATGAGCTGTTAGATTTTAAACGTCATATTTAAAAAAACCTCAAGTTTTCTAGTTAATTTTTACCACAGTTTTTAACATGTTTGGAAAACTCTAGAGTTTCATACATCTGTAAGTATGGTCTGTATGCTGCGCAAAATTCGTCGAAGAATTTCTCTTACTGAAAGTGTACCTATAGAAACAAATGCAAATAGTAAGTGAAAAAATGATGCAATTTTACATGTAAAAAAGTATTTCTTTATGTTTTTGAGCTTCTACTGCTATGAGCGTGAATCCTGAAACCTTCCTGGTCACGCCGACAAATTTTTATGAAGTTATTTGTAAAAGTATAGACAGTGGAAATAAAAATGTCCTGTGGTGCCTCTTCTGCTCCTAATCGGCCCGTTGGACGGCCTATGATATGCTCGGTGCAAAATAATGCCAATTGGGTCCCTTTTCATTCATTCCCCCCACCCCCCATTCTAATACTTTTCCTTTTCTTCCTTCTCTTTTCCTACTACCGAATTCTAGTCACCCATGAATTAAATGTAATAACCTTTGACATGTTAAACTATCCTAGGAAGAGGTCTTTAATATATATCTTGAAAATGTTACTTCCTACCGAAACTAGACGTCAGTAAAGCATCCACTAAAAGTACCTTATAGTAGTTACATGAATTTCTTCGATCATATATGCTAATCCTTATTCCTCTGTAGTGTTCATGCTATCTGCATATCCCATAAAGTGTAACTGCAACAATACCTGCTACCAGCATCACGCTGGAACATACGTAGCGAGGAGCGGGCAGAAATACAATCAAAGCCTGTCTCGATGGCCAGACGACGGCGCCTCACACAACAGCCGCTGTGGCTGACTCATGCCGCTGGAGAGCTTGTCAGACCTTGTACGCGCCTGTAGTCCTATACCCTTCGCAGACCACGACACGCCATCTGTGGGCCTGAACCCATCACGTCTCTACAGACTGGTAATAGCATCACGCAGCCTTGCCCCAAGCCAATGAAAAGATTCTATCTGTCCTCACTTTATCCCCCATTCAACACATGTAAAGTGCCCTACGAAACGAGTTCTATACTGAGCTGCCAGACTTTTGTAATTTTGGCTTTTGTAGTACTGACGTCAAATCAGTTGTACTTCTTAACATAAATTCAATGACCCTGAAGAATTTCCGAGCTATACAGGACGTATGGCCTAGGAGCGTCTGTTTCAGATTCTTCGGCAGGCGGCCAAATGCAAATCTGAGATACTGCCAACATGAGCAGTTGGCATTCTCAAAGAACTATTCTCCAGAATGAAGGTGATTGCTATGAGTAGCTGTGCATTAAAAACGACCTTGGTAGCGTGCAAATTTAAGCATTATACAAGAGAAACTGTTTTTGCGACTAAAGTACAGGTAGAGATGCTCAGACGAACGTTGACAGACAGGAAGCGCAATCAGAACATTTCCACAAAGAAATCGTTAGACTGCCGTAGATTGAACTAAGATTGATCGCCATGGGGAAGAGAATGCAAAATAGCGTCTCCTAACGAACACGAAAAGGCCCAATCTCACGAACGGTCTTAGGATCCATCAGCCTACCGTTAAACACTGTGGTGACAGCAGGTGATATATATGACATCTTCGTGGTTTCCAGACCCTGTTGTTAGTCTTCATGGACAAATCACAGCAAAGGTTGTGTGAAATTATGTGAACAAACAGAAGATAGATTGCATCTATCGTCCAGAAGGGCTATTTAGTGCCATTATCGTTCAGAGGCGTGTCCCAGTACACCCAACAAGGAAATGAGTACTCAGCAATATCTGTCATTCACGTGAGTAGCCCATAGCGCCTGCTGTTCAAGTGAATGATCGAGTCCACCTATCGTTCATATGCGTAACCAAGTGCCAGTTTGGAGGGTACGTCCCACGTCACCTAATGATAAAATGGGTATCACTTGCACCTGTCGTTCAAATGGGTAACCTAGAGTACCGATGGTTCAGATGGAAGATCAAGTGCACCTAACATTCAGAGGGGCGGCCCAGGCCATCTAACATTCTGATGAGTGACTCGCACCACCTATAATTCAAAAGGGTGATCCATATGACCTAGCATTAAGATGGCTAACATAGAGAAACTAATGTGAGATACATAATCAAGTGGACCTATCTTTGAATGCGTAATCTAGAGGAAATATCATTTCCAGGTGTGTCCCAGATCACCTATTGATCAGATGGGTAATCAACTTCATCTGTCGCTCAAATGGGTGGCCAAGAGCGCCTATTATTCAGATGGGTGACCAAATGCACCGGTTATTCAGGTAGGCAATGAGTGCACCTATTTTTTAGAGGGATGACCCAGTGTACCTATTTTTCAGGTGTGTGAATCAGGCCATATATCGTTCAAATGGATGACCTATACTGCCTATCATTTAGGCAGGTGTACCATATCACCTGTTGTTAAGATATCCGATCTGGAATACCTCTTGTTCAGATGGGGGACCAAGTGCCCTAATGTTCAGAGACGTGGCCCAGTGCACTTATCGATGATATGGGTGACTCAAGTTACATGTAATTAGGATGGGTGACCCATGGCACCTGTCATTCAAATAAGTGACCCAGAGCTCCTATCGTTCAGCTGGGCGGTCACGTACACCTGTTCTTCTGGTGGGTAGTCAGCATCACCTATTGTCTGTATAGGTTACCAATTGCATCTATCGTTCAGACGTGTTATCCACTGCACCTGTCGTTCAAGTGGATGCCCAAATGCACCTATCATTCACATGAGTGACCATATTCTGTTATTATTTGGATTGGTGAACAAGTGAATCCAGTATTTAGATTGATGACAAAGTGCGCCGATAAATCAAATGGATTCCCATACGTAGGTTTTAGAGATAGCAATTTCTCAATCACAACCCTAGAATTTTAGCGGATTTAATGAAATATATGGATTAACTTCAATTTCATCCGTGACACGCCCAATCGCCTGTCTTAAAAACTACGGAGCGTTAGGAGTGTTGGATCTTGACTCTGCAGCGAATATTACTTGCAGCACTATCGAAGCAATCCGACGTTGTTTTATCTACGTGTACTTAGATGTTTCTTTTACTTGGATAACAACCCATATATTTAAATGGTTCAAATGGCTCTGAGCACTATGGGACTTAACGTCTGAGGCCATCAGTCCCCTAGAACGGCTATATATTTAAATTTATCTTTTGAGATACACAGACATATCACTGCAAACACCTGGATTGCTCTGTGTTTTGATGAACAAACTGGCACTGAATTCACTTCATAGCCTCGATACTTCGCCTGGCAAACCGGGGAAACTACGTTGTAATTCCAGATGTGAAAACAATACCGAAAATTAGAAGAGAAGAAGTCTCACCGGTTACTGACCATTACTGTAATCTTGCTACACACTTTCAACGTTACACTTCTGCAGCAGTAATGGATCAGAGTAATACCAGTTTTTTCTTTCATGCGTTTGAGGAAAGATACACACACAGAGATTAAATGAGGGCAAATCAAGACGCCTATAAACAAAATCCTTATAATATCTGCAGAAGAACTAGGCCATTATTAGTCTAACGCCTAGTGTACAGCGAAACACACACTTTTCGACAAAATGCTTTTCTGTGTGCATTTGTTTCCTCACATGTTGAGTGTACACACGCCTGTGTTCAGTGTTAAATGCTGAGGGGCGCCGACTGGGGTGGCCGAGCGGTTCTAGGCGCTACAGTCTGAATCCGCGCGACAGCTACTGTCGTAGGTTCGAATCCTGCCTCGGGCATGGCTGTGTGTGATGTCTTTAGGTTGGTTAGGCTTAAGTAGTTCTAAGTTCTAGAGGACTGATAACCTCAGATGTTGAGTCCCATAGTGCTCAGAGCCATTTTTTTTGTTGAGGGGCTGTTTCAGAAAGACACCATTGTGGCGCGCTGTATGTCCACTGAGGGGAACAGAAAAACATTTCGAGTGCTCCTGTATTTCTGTCAACTTCTTTTCCAAAACAGATAAACTCTGCCGTCACCGAAATGTCGCTGTTTAGCGACCTACCAGTAGTTCCAGAGACCAGTGGCGTATAATTGCCGTCTTACACTATGTGATGAAAATTATCCAAACAGGTCTATGTAATGAGCAGATCACCACTAGATGTCACGCGCAGTGGACCCGTCAGCGCTGAAGCACGGGCAGAGTCGACAGAAAAAATCAGTAACAACAGGATGGTTCGGTCAGAAGAGTTCATTGACTTCGAACGTGGACTAGTGGACTGGTTTCATCTGAGTAACAAATCCGTCAGGCACATTTCAACTCTGTAAAGCTGCCCTAGTTGACTATTGGCGATGTGACTGTGGAACAGAAACATGAGGGAACAACCGCAGTTTCCCCAAGACCAGGCAAATCCCATGTACTGAAGGACAAGGATGGTCGAGCATTTCTCAGGCTGGTTTTCTAAAAAAATCTCATGAAATCATTGGAAGGAATACTCGTGAGTTCCGAAGTGTGACAACGAGTCCAGCTAGCACACATTCTGTGCGTAGGGAGTTAAAAAAGAATGATGTACAGTGTCGAGCAGCTCCTGACGAGGCACGTATTTCTGTCGTCAAGGCTAGGCGACGTTTGAGGTGGTAACAGCGCGATGCAACTGGGAAACAGATGACACGAAACAAGTGATTTGGAGTGAGGGATCACGCTATACCTGTGGCTTTCTGAAGGAAGAGTTTTGGTTTGGTGAATGCGTAGAAAACGTTACCTGCCATCTTGTCTAGTGACAACACCGAAGTACAAAGGTGGCGGTTCTACAGTATGAAGTGTTATTCGTGATTAAGGCGTGGTCCCATTATTGCGATTAAGAAAACGCCAAATACGGAAGAATATGAACACATTTTAGAGAAATGTGTATTGCCTCCAGTAGAAGAATATTTTGGGGTCGATAAGTGTGTGTATCAGCGTGACACTGCACATTGTAATAAAACGGCATCTGTCAGTAATCGTTTGTGGGCAATAACATGCCTGAAATTTATGGGCCCATTCAGAGTCCCGACCACCCAATGGATGACACCATTGGGGTGCGCTGCCTTTGCTCGAGACCCCAAACCTTCTCTGGTTTTGGCTCTTGAGGAAGAACAGACTGCCATTCCTCCACAGACATTCAGAAACATCACTGAAAGTGTCTCCAACAGAATTCTAGGTGTCCTAAAGTCGAATTATGGACACACATCATATTAAAGTATATTATTAAGTGTCTGGATACTTGTCATCAGGTAATATATTATATTTAGTTTAGCGTTATTTGCTAAAGCATGTGGAGAGGTAGCGTCTCTTGCGAATGTTAATCAGGACACTTAGTAATCAGTTAGCTCGGTAGTACGCTATCTGCTAGCAAATATTCTGAGACCTGTCGATTCATGAAAGGCAATATTTAATATTGGACGGAAACTGTTAAGTTATTTATTTTTTATTTTTCTGCTTGGTAGCCGAGAATGTGGAACCACGCAAATGTTATTAGTTTAATTTTTTAGACACACATCATGTAATTCTATAACTACAGAAATCCTCCAATAGGTACTGAATGACTGCAACACATGAGAAACGTATTCGTATTTCCTACCTATATCTGTTCTTTAGTTTCCTGCTCTACATCGGGATACGTTGTAGAAATAAGGACCTGATTGTGCTACGACGTAAACTTCGAGGCGTGGCTCCTGTCTAGAGCCTGTGTATCGGCAGAATGACTCATGCGTGCGCAGTGACAGATGGTCTCAAGCGGGTTCAGTCAAGTATATAGTTCTAATTTTCATCTGCTAGAGGACAGTAGTGCACAGAGACATTGAAGAAGCAGGCCAAGAGAATGTTTTTGTGAACTGTTCCCTTTATATCTTGAAGGTTTTTATGGTTATTTATGATTTTACAGTTTTATATATGCTTTCAGTAGTGTGAATGATGCGTGAATGTGATCTAAAGTAAATATGTAGATCGTTGTTCTACTGCTGAAAGCAGTACGAACTAGAGTGAGAAAGCTTTAAGACAGTGTGAATGCAGACGACGGGGAATTTTGTATCATAACATGTGAAGTAAGATTATGGTAAAAGGAAAGCTAATTCGAGTGCAGATGAAAGTAGTTACTAACGTAGAGTATAAACAAAATATCAGTATGTTAATTATTTATTTCGGGAAGAAGTACATTTCGAATGTGTATTATTTGTTGGTAGGTTAGTCATGAAAAGTGCGACTAACGCTGGAGAATAATGTTTTCCTATTGGCCTGAATGAAATCTGACCTATCAGAATGGAGTATTCTTACCGCGTCTTTTCCCTTGGACATATAGAATGTTTACAGCAGTCTAAAGGAGTCGGAGCCCAGCCTTTCAGTGGTACGGTCGTGTGTTGTATGAGGTCCGAAGGAAGGTATTTGCTAGTATTAGTTGTGCTACGTGCCTCAAAAGTGTTTTAGAGTGAAGGCATATTTATTCCGGTGTTTATTTTAGAATGTAAGAATTTTTTAAGTTATTTTGTGTATGAGAAAGGACAGTACTTCCGCGTGGAAGTCTTGATCAGATCGATGACTAAAAACTTGAGTGCATTAGGCACCGATAAACTTAATAGTATGGCGAGCATTTTCATTTAAGAACAATCCGTGCTTAGTTGTGATTTCGGGAAATACGTCACCATAAACTTTCTAACGTGAATGAAAGGGTTTGTGCATGACTGTGTTAAGATTAGCACGGGTTTGGCAGTGAACGTGTACATTATCAAGGATCAGAATACATCGAAGTTTTGCCAATATTTCCATCTATAATTAAAAATTAAGACCTTTTCCCGATTCTGAATAGTTACGTTGTATCCAGCCTTGTGCGAATTGCAGTACGGTAGGTTTTTGTTCGGCTTTCAAAAAAAAATGGTTCAAATGGCTCTGAGCACTATGGGACTCAACTGCTGTGGTCATCAGTCCCCTAGAACTTAGAACTACTTAAACCTAACTAACCTAAGGACATCACATACACCCATGCCCGAGGCAGGATTCGAACCTGCGACCGTAGCAGCTGCGCGGCTCCGGACTGGAGCGCCTAGAACCGCACGGCCACCGCGGCCGGCTGTTCGGCTTTCCTACCGGCGATCTACTGCAGCGATTTCACAGGTAGGTGCAGGTAATGGACGAAAGGAAACGTTACCCAATTCGTACGACTCTTCTGAAAAGTAAATGATGCAGACTTGTCGACTTTACTTTCACCAAACTTAAATAACATAAAACAGAATCTTCTGAAATGTGGTGCCACAGAGGAATACTAGATAGGATACCCAATCAGAAAGTAATGAAGCGAAATTCGTGGAAGAGAGACTTATGGCCTAACTTGACTAAAAGAAGTGATCCTTAATGAGGACTCATCCTGTGACATCAAAAAAATAATCAGTTACGTTACTGGAAAAACTACGAAGGGTAAAAACTGTAGGGGGAGTCCAAGGTTGTTGCCAACTTATAGCCAAGATTGTGGTGTATTTTCCTCCGTATGGAAGAATTTTAGATCCGCGCTCTGACACTTAACCAGCGAGACTCCTTGCCACACGAATATATTAATTAGTGTCCTTTGTTATCAATATTTATTTTTTCTTGGTGAACACCCGAACAAACCGTAATATCATTTACCGCAGTTTATTAAGTCACGCTTGATGTGAAACTTTCGCAAGTTCCATAACTATATGCACGTATTAATTATTCCTCGCTTAACAGATTCTTAGGAAGGCTGACGGTTAAACACTCAGCACTGCACTTGCAACACAAATTTACGAACCATCTGTTATCCACAATTCTCAGTATTAAAGGGAAGCTACGGTCGCAAGTTCGAATCCTGCCTCGGGCATGAATGTGTGTGATGTCCTTAAGTTAGTTAGATCTAAGCAGTTCTAAGTTCTAGGGGTCTGATGACCTCAGATATAAGTCCCATAGTGCTCAGAGTCATTTTGAACAATTAAAGAGAAGGAGCGCCAACGCTCATGCAGCGTAATTAATCCAATCCTCGACCAAGAACGTCCGTTTGAATCCTCTTACCATCACGCGCCCTCGCGGACCGCGCATAAGCAAACGCTTTAGCGGCTCAAAGAGTCGCCCATTAAACATGTACAACCAGCAATCACAGCCTCGCTAATCCCCTAACTGAAAACTACCGATACTAAAGACAGTGATTCCATATACTACAGATACCGGTAGTAAACTAAAATCGGCCCATCTGATAAAAACAAGTGTCCGTTTTAATCTGAATTAGTTTATTTGCTGCGAATCTTCGTCCAAATAGCAATTTTTTTCAATTTTGGTGACACCGTTTAACTTCTGCAAAACTTCATTCGACGAATGCGGAAGCACTTTGAAGAGAAGATCATATAGTTTCCCTGTGACGGCGTGTTTTCGTGATGGAAAGCACTCCCTTATTTGCAAGAATTGTGACTTTAAACCGGAGGGGTATCCTTCAATTTGTCCATGAAAGAAGGTTAATGCACCACGACGATGACTCTACCCTACTGAACGTATTGATTGACCACTAAGCAGTGGTAACCATGCCAGACACGGTGGCCGAGCGGTTCTAGGCGCTTCAGTCGGGAAACGCGTGACTGCTACGGTCGCAGGTTCGAATCCTGCCTTGGGCATGGATGTGTGTGATGTCCTTAGGTTAGTTAGGTTTAAGTAGTTCTAAGTTCCAGGGAACTGATGACCTCAGATGTTAAGACCCATAGTACTCAGAGCCATTTGAACCATTTTGAAACCACCGAAAACGATCGGCATGACTTTCCTTGCGCCATGAATGATTGCCTTTTATGATGCACTTCCATTGTTGTTACCCGTGTTTTGCCTGCTCTTACCTACGTGCAGTATAGTGAAGAATACATACGAATATTGCTTCTGTTTAGGTGTGCCTAATTCTCAGGCAAGGTTCATGTGACGCGTTTCCGATCGATGGTTTGCACACGTGGCGCCCATCGCTTCGTCCTACCCTAAATTTTGAGTAAATCTTGTTGAAAAGGATTACCTTCGAGTGACGTTTATTTCCCATTTGTTTTTAAACTGGAAAAAGATTGCAATTAATCACATACAAGGGACAGTCAAATGAAAATCGAACACCCACCTCAACAGGAATATGGAATTATTCCACTCAAAAGTAAAACAATCCTGTCAGAGGAGCATTATATCAGACAATGAAAATACTGATACAGTTGTAAGGTTCTTTTATCTAGGAAACGACCAGTTTCGGCCTCTTATATGACCATCTTCAGGTGTCTTAACTTGGTGCTGTGACTTCGAGAGCCTCGGTGGACGACTACAAGACGAAGTGTGCTACCAGTAAGCGCAGGGCATGGACTCCACGCCCTGAGCTCACTCGTAGCACACCGTGTGGTGTCACCGCCAGACACCACACTTGCTAGGTGGTAGCTTTTAAATCGGCCGCGGTCCATTAGTATACGTCGGACCCGCGTGTCGCCACTGTCAGTGGTTGCAGACCGAGCGCCACCACACGGCAGGTCTAGAGAGACTTACTAGCACTCGCCCCAGTTATACAGCCGACTTAGCCAGAGATGGATCACTGACAACTACGCTCTCATTTGCCGAGACGATAGTTAGCATAGCCTTCAGCTACGTCATTTGCTACGACCTAGCAAGGCGCCATAGCATTTGATATTGACATTATAACATGTACCGTCAAGAGCGATGTACACCAATTGTGGATTGAAGTTAAGTATTATATCAACTACGTACTTTATTTGCTACTATTAATTCCCTTAACTGTTCCAGACCTCGCGCCAGTCTGCGTGAGTTTAAAAGCGTGCATTTCGGCCTCCTCTAGCAACACAGTGTTGGCTCTTCTGCCAACACTTCACACCGCGTCTTGTTCTCGTCCACCTCGGTGCTCGTAGTCAGAGCACCAAATTACGACACCTGACGATGGCCATATAAGAGGCCGAAACCGGTCGTTTCGTAAATAAAAAAAACCCCTACAACTGTATTTTCAATCTGTGGCCATTCAAAATCAATCGCCACATGCGTTGAGACATTTAAGCCATTGGCAGACGAGACGATCAATTCCTTTTTCATAGCACGCGATCTCTCGCCGACGGATCCACAACAGCACCCACTCTCGCACTTCCTCGTCCGGTTGAAACCGACCTCTACGCTTATCTTTCTTCAGGTTGCCAAAGATATGAAAATAACACGGTGAAAGATCCAGGCTGTACGGAGGGTGTTGCGGTGTTTCCCAACCAAGTAGCTGAAGCTTTTTCTTCGTCCGATTGGCAGCGTGGGAGCGGGCCTTATCCTGACCTCCTTCGCCAGCTGCGTCGACTGCAGGGAGGTTCTGTGCTCGTGAGTTCCTCGAGCGTGGAACCACAGTCCATTCACAGCGCTATGGAAACACTTTTCAAAAGCTGCGACTCATCACAAAGTCGAAGTGCGCAGGAATGCTGTAGGACGGAATCATTCTCTTGTATGATAACGGCACCGCCGACACAGTCTACTGGACGAAGGATACTCTTCAGTGATTTCGTTGGGAAACATTGCAACACCCTCTATACAGCCCGGATCACTGAGCTTGTGGTTTCCATATCTTTGGCGACCTGTAGAAAGATAATGTGTGGACGTCGATTTCAGTCGGATGAGGTAGCGCAAGGGTGAGTGCGGTTGTGGATTCGTCACCGCTTTTTACGAAACCAGACTGATCGTTTCGACTGCCAGTGAGATAAATGTCTTAAAGCATGTGGTGATCACTTTTCAATGAAACCATTCCGTGGTCCCGATGTGGCGGATGCTCAGTTTCCATTTGGCTGCTCCTTCGTAATTTGTATATAGTCTAAATTATTCTAAGTATACTCTTATAAACTACATTCATTGTTTTGCTTTAGAGTGCACAGCTACGTAATGTCTGCGGCTGTTCAACGCTCGAACGCGTTACCTATAGCTGTTCGAGATAGAAACACGATTCTTTCAAATTTAGTTTGCAGCAGTGGAGTATATGTTTTATTGCTAGTCCTACTGTACGTAAATCTAACCGGAATTAGGAGGCATTTATAGCGAACGGTGAGTGTGGTGACATTAGTGGAATTCATGATATAAGTATTGGTTTGCCTTTTATCTTTCCGTTTAATATGCCCTTTCCTATGATGTTTAGAAGTTTTGGTTTCTGAGGGCAGACCGACAAGATCGCACCAATTTAGGAATTCTGTTCGGAAGTCCACATTTTAGTTTTGGTAGTCCACATCATTAAATGAATGGATTTTAAAAACGATTTTCTTCCCCTCGTATCATATTCTGCATTTCTGATGCGTTTGTTGAACTATGTTAGCTCATACAACCACTATTTGTTTACGTAGTTTCTCTCCATTAGAGGATACACTTTTTCTATGAATTAATCCTTTGTCTTTACTAAGATGCCGTGGTGAAACCCAATGCTTCCGAATTTTTTATGTGAAAACGCTCACAGCTGTTTTAAACAAAACAAAAGTTATTAACGATCTACATCTTTATTCTTCATGTCTATATATTTATTTATCAACAATCAAATTGGTGACGAACGCATATCACTCAACGAGAGACTAGTTTGTTCATAGCGTCACAGGTTGACTTTGTTGACGGAGCTACAACCTCGCCTCGGCTTGAACCGTTTCATCACTATCAAAATGAAGTCGTAGCAGGTGTTCTTTAAGTTTTGGAACAGATGAAAATCGGTTGGAGCCAAGTCGGAAGAGGGTAATCGATGACAGTGAGGGCAAGGCGTCGTCGGATTGTTGCAGATGACGCTGCACTCATGTATGATTTGGCTCAAATGGTTCATATGCCTCTGAGCACTATGGGACTTAACATCTGAGGTCATTAGTCCCCTATAACTTAGAACTACTTAAACCTAACTAACCTAAGGACATCACACACATCCATGCCCGAGGCAGGATTCAAACCTGCGACCGTAGCAGCAGCGCGGTTCGGACTGAAGCGCCTAGAACCGCTCTACCACAGCGGCCGGCTATGATCTGGCACTGTCACGCTGAAAGAGAGGGCGCTAAATGTGTGGACGAAATTTTCGAATCCGAATCCCGATTACAGCACGTTGTTCCTTTCGCACCGATATCGTTACGTTAAACCGTCGTCAAACAGGCCGTTCATTCGATTGTCAACGTTGAGGGTGCCGGTTTCCGATGTCATAGTGTGGAAAAGGCGTCTTGGGAAGTAATTCCGAACTTTTGGACCAATAACTGGAAGGTGAGATATTTTTAACGTGCATCTAAACGTAGACCAGTGAAATGGAAGAACGGCACCTGCGTCACATCAGGCCATGTCCCTACAGTACAGAGTCGCGAGACGCCATACTGGCTTTCATCTGAAGCCCATATTGAAACACGTATGTTGTGTGGCGGCGATGGCGAGGCATTGCAGAGTCTTTGACCAGAGAGCCTTTTATCGTAGTTAGTCTGCGCTTGACCGCGCGAGTGTTGCGAGCAGTACGCTAGTAGTCGTCATGCAGAGCAGTACGCGAGTAGCAGTAGGCCAGTGCACTCAGTCGGTAGCAGTAGCTCAGTTCAGTTGCGTGCAGTATGTCGGTAATAGCAGTCGAGTGCTGTTGTGTGTGTGAGGAGTCGGCGAGCGTCGACATGGCATTCTGGTCAAGAGGCTGAATGAGGTATATTGTTAATGTAGGTAATCATCAGATAATGTAAAGTTTATTTATTGTAATTAAATTCCAACAAGTGCCCCAATAATAATTTTGATTTCAAAGCAATTTTTACAACAAAAAAAATTATTTAATTGAACTAACGATTTCGTTCCACTTCCCTTAAAGGAAAGTTTCAGTCAAATTTCAAAAAAATAAGAAAAAATATATTATTTGCAATGCAGTTCCTCCAAGCCGTGCGCAACAATAAGAGCAGAAATTTGACAAGCGGTTTCAATGAGGTAAGAATTTAATTCTGATTGTTTTGCACAGGGCCAAAGACAGATATTTCGGTTTAATTGAATTATCATTATCACTGAGATTTTCTTATCACTGAATTGACTTTAATTTTTTTTATGAGGAACTTATACTTGGGTCAGATTGCGATTCTCACTTTTATTGTCATTAAATTTAATTGCTAGGGACGATATTGCTTCTTTGGCTCCATTTCTAAATAATATTGTCATTCTTTTAAAATTTTTGTGGGGAGGTTAAAGGCGCTGCAGTCTGGAACCGCAAGACCGCTACGGTCGCAGGTTCGAATCCTGCCTCGGTCATGGATGTTTGTGATGTCCTTAGGTTAGTTAGGTTTAACTAGTTCTAAGTTCTAGGGGACTAATGACCTCAGCAGTTGAGTCCCATAGTGCTCAGAGCCATTTTTTTTGTGGGGAGGTTACACTTGGCGACACCCAGTCCAGGATCGAATTTCGTTGAGAATCTTTTGAAAAACAGTCAGATATCTGCTCTTATTTGCTTAGATATAATTAGGATTTGGCGCTACGCTTTTACTAATCTTGTGACTCTTTCTACAGGTCAACGGCAATTCGTTGCTCTGTTGTATTTGTGTGTTGCTTTTGCATTGTGCTTATTTGTTTTGTGAATAATTGTGACTATTGTAAAAATGCCGCGAAAGACTGTGAATAGTGTATCGCGAGGTATTACGAACGAAATTACCGGCTCAAACGACTTTACCGATAGGACATGTGACACGCAGTGTAATGATGACAATCCTGCGTTCACTAACAATCAGTGCATTACAACCACTAATGATGACTTTTATCTTAATGATGAACAAACGAACTCAATTGTCTCTTCTGTTAATTTGACGACAATTGATGACGCGGGACGCTCTATTGTAATGAGCGCTGCCGAGCCTAACACAACCGGTTTGGAAAATTCAAGTAACGTACCGTCAAATTTTTCGAATGAAAATGGACAGTGTTCTGAAAGTACGGCGGATCCATGTAATTCAGAAATAATGACCGACAGTGTACATTCGACTGACAAACCTTTTTGTAAATCTCAAAATAACCAAATGGTTACAGAAAGCGAAACAATTCCAGATCCACCATTAAACAGCACGGAGAATAGAAATGCTAATTTTGTGTCGGATCCACTTAAGGCATTGTTGCTACAAATTCTTGAATCAAACAAACAGCAAAGTGAGAAAATAGACAACAATTTCAAACAACAGAGCGAAAAACAAGACAAACTTAGTGAACAGCTCAAACAACTTAGCGAAACAATTGATAAAACTTTCGAACTCATAAGCGAAAAACAAGACGACCTTAAAGAACAGAACAAACAAGTTAGTGAGCAGATTACAGCTGTTACCGTGCAATGTCAGGACAATAAAGAACAATTACGTGAGGATACTAAGACTTGTGCTAATAACAGTAATGAAGAAGTTGGCACTGTTGCACAAGAATTAAACAGTACACGTGTAGGCACAACAGAATCACATAAAGACGAGATTAATGCAGTCACTGAAAAATGTTCAGCAAACGCAACACAGATACACGAAATTAATGCAGTCACCGAACAATGCCTTAAAAACGCAGTACAGATTCGCGACGAAGTTAATGTAGAGTCAGTGGAAGTTTCACACATTCCGAATACGGAAGTTGACGAGAAATTTGCTCGACAGATCAACCAAATTGACGAAAGTGTTACAGTAACAGAGTTGAAAACTATTTCAGTCACCAATACGTCACAGAATCCGCTACTTTGCGAAGATTTGTCAGACTTACGCAGCGCGTATAATGTGAGCAATTTACAGAGACTACGAGACGTAAAATCCGAAAAGCCACGCGACTTAAAATATGAAAAGCTACGCAACTTGAAGTACGAAACTACACAGACAAACAGATTCACACACAAACCCGAACGTGTTCTCAAATTCAGTGACGAGAGCGTTGACAATAGGCAATTTGTATTTGTAAGAAAATGTAAAGAATTTAATAATGACAGAACACAGGTACACGCTTTGAGCTGTATACGACAATTTGTTTTTGTACTTTCACCGCTATTGCCTGTAATGCAGAAGCTAGCTTTGAACCAGATGCGACAATTTATTTTTGTATTTACAACAGCATTGCCTATAATGCAGAAATTGGAATTAACAAGAATACAACAATTTGCCTTTGGAATTTTACCGCCATTGCCTGCAACGCAAAAGCTAAAATTAATTTGCAGTGCGTAATTGACCTCAGGGGATTCATTACGCTTTAATGAATATGTGCCGTAGCGAGCATAGGGCCCCGAGCTGTAGTAGTGCTGTTTCATCTTTAGTTTTCTGCACTGCTGCCTTCTCTTCTACTATCCTTTATATCTATCAAAATAGCTCTTTAACTATTGCTCTATGTAGAATTAAGAAAAATGACAAAGAAAACCCGATGTGACAAAATTTTTACCGAATGTGACAATTTTCATTAGGCACTCCAGAACCACGAGAACTTAAATAACAGATAAAAATCGTAATCATCAGTATGTGTAAAATTATCAGCAATATCAAACCACATTTTGGTAACAATAGATGTTTTTCGCTACAATAGCATAAAAGTCAACCGCTTAGCATACCTAACCAACAATGTAGTCTACAAGGTCAACCAAACTTTAATGTTTCGCCGCGTGCACGTATAGTCCCAGCTCCAACAAATAGTAACGCATGGCAGCAAAGAAATAACTACGTACAGACAACACACCATTTCAATTCCTATCGCAATGCGCCGTATAGAAATTACTATCATGACAGACGTAAAAATAACGAGCACAATTTTCAGCGTACATTTAATAACAGTCGATCTTATGAGCAGCAACAACATCAGCAACAACATATTATGATGAATGAAAGAGACAATAGGTGTCATCTATCAACAACATATTATGATGAATGAAACAGACAATAGGTGTCATCTATAGCGTAACACGTCAGTAAGAAATAACAGAGCAGTTCAAATAGTGGATATGCCACAACATCCTCCCGTAAATAATAGCACGTACGACAGAATTTGACCAGACACAGTACAGATTGCATATTCCAGTAACGTAGGCACTACCTTTGACACGCAATATGTTGTTCACGAAAAAATAATTACTTTTGACGATATCAGAGACACTCTCTTGCAGGAAAGACCATTTGTTCAGAAAACTATTTCTCATCCTATCATCGAAATTAAAATTGGTTCATCGAAATTTTCAGCAGTAATTGATTCCGGATCACCTATATCAGTAATAAATGAGGAGACTTTCAACGAGTGCAACAAAGAGAATACGTATCCTACATTACCTTTAGGCAAAACAAAAGTGAAAGGAGCAGTATCGAGTAAAGGTGTAGACGTTAAATTACAGACGCATTTATCATTTTTGTATCGCAGGTCACACATTTCACTCAAATTTTTGGATAGTTCCTTTATTGACGACAGGCGTAATTTTAGGTACGAATTTTCTGGTACAACACGACGCAGTCATTGATTTTCAGAATTCTTATTTAATGTTGAAGGATGAAAATATACAATTTGCTTTAGAATTTCAGCACTCACTATCTGCGGAAGAACAAACAATTAACCGCACAGAGGTCATTTCCGCAACACGCAACATAGACTGTAATTCTGCATTGTTCACGGATACATACGTACACAACTATAATACTCCAGACGAAACTGACTACGACGTAATGCAGATGATTTCCGATAAGGTTAAACAAAGCAGTGCAAATACAGACGACGAACGCACGCAACTACGCAAAATTCTTTTACAGCAAGCTATATGGACACGCATGTTACGAGCCAGAAACATTTCTCCGATCTATATATCCAAGTACCATGCTTCTTCGAACCCCTGTGAACGATTAATGAAAGAAATTGATAAGCTGTGCCGAATATACTGCCACAAAAGACATATTGATTGGGATACACACATACTCTCATTCCAAGATGCAATTAATTCCATTCCAAATGAATCCACTATGATATCTCCGTCTGTTATATTGAAAAACGTTGAACCACCAAACAAAATTAAAGAATTAGTAAACTTCCCCAAATGTCGTCGACTAAGACACCACGAAATAATTGACATTGCGCTGAACAACATCAAACGTGCCGCAGAGCGCCGGAGAAGACAGCAAAAACAGGTTTGTAGACGCCGAGACTTTCACGTTGGACAGAAGATATTAGTGCGTACACACTATTTATCCAGCAAATTAAAAGGTAAGTGCAGTAAATTTGAACTTCTATACGCAGGTCCATATCGGATTCGCAGCATCCCTCACCCCAATGTTGTACACGTCGAAACTTTGAGAACCAGAAAATCGAAAGGCAATCACCATATCTTAAACATTAAACCGTTTATTGAATGAAACCACTTTATGATTCAACACACTATGATGCTATTCACTAATGCAATTATATTCACATGACTAATTACTGATGATTATCGTATTTTTTCTTGGCAAGTGCCCGGCAAGGTAAGGTTAGCAGGTCGCTCTTCTTGTCGTTACACATCAGACCGTGCATATTTTTCCAGACGAACTTACGTATTTTATGAATAATTATGCAATTGTATGTAATGACTTAGTAATTTTATCAAATTCTCTCTCCATTAAAGTCTTTAATTCTCGCCTCTATTAACTACACTACATACAAGCTGAACACAACGAACGTCACATTTTGTCTTTTTATGTATGATTGTATTCCAGTTTTGTTTGTATGCACTGTGAAATAGTTAAGATATAACACACACCAGTTGACTTTGACATTTTTCCCTTATGACATCTCAACATCGTGACTGTTTTACATTTTTCTTTTTGCTGCTGCATTGTATTAATCTGTGTACATTTTTGCATCTGAACACTGTCAATGTCTTTGACATATTACGTTTTCTGTCACGTTATGCTGTATGGTTAATTATGTTACCATAAACCAGTCATTATTTAGTGGGTATATGATTTAAATGTAAGACATTAATCTCTGTTCATCAATTTCAGAAAGGAATGATGCGTGTAAGAAATAAATTCAACAGAAATGGGAATTTCACCTACGGAATAAACGAAAGAAGATGCAATAACTTTATGAGGAAGAGTAAATGGATCAGGATTAACAAACATTAACAAGAATATACTATACTCATCGTAGAATAGCAGTCTTAACTAATTTTTTCTTTCAGAATACAAGGTGATTGATGCAGGCTGTCAGACAGAACTACACATCTTAGTTTTAGTGATGAAATATGCTAGAGATAAGGAATAGTTGTATAATGAGTAATGAAGTGATTTTTTGCAGATGATAATGAATGCTGATGAATAATGATGAAGAATATGCTGTTATGAATAATGAAGTTTTTCTTTACAGGTGATGATAATAATGAAGTTTTGATGATATGGATAATGAAGTTTTCTTTACAGATGAGGATAATGTTGAAGTTATATTTAGGCTATGTAGTTATTTAAGTATTTGTTGCAGTTTGTTTTGACAGCAGGTGTTATATTGCATAGTAGGATAACGGAAAGTTTTGGAAAGGACAGCTATGGAACACATTTTTATACACATTTCACTATCTGTTAATTCGAAGTTCACTACTTTTCAGCATAGTGTGCGTTTCTTCTTTCACGTCAATAGTCCATTTTGTATTTTTTTTCCAGGAGAAGTTTTTCATGATACTTACTAAACCTGTTACTTATTATACCTGTTCTAGTACTTGCATTGTTTTAACCCATTTGTGTTTATCATTTATAAATGTGATCACATATACTGCCTTGTTACATAACCTTGCTACACCTGACTCATGACGAATGATGTTACCTATCCTCATTTCCAGCAATAGGTCAAAAGCAAATAGTGTTATGCCTCAGCAATTAATTATCGATCCCAACGCAATGCATTGCTAACAAAAAAATGTATTACCAGTCCCAAATAGTGATACCAGTTTGAGAAAGTTCTGAGTAATGCTGATTAGCTCTGAATAGTATGTCACTTGAGTAATGACTTCTTAATGAGACAAAAAAATATATATAAAATAATGCTTTGTAACTGGCCAAGGACTGCCACTGTTTATTGTAATGAGACTACTTATAATGCCCATGATTATTAATGCTATGACTGTAATTAACTGATTTTTAATAATGACTTCGTAATGATCTGAATAATACTGAATGATGAACTATGTTTTCATTCTATTCAATACTTGCTGGCCACTGAGTGAGAATAATTAATGTCACTCAACGAATTGTTATTAATTATGCCATTAATTAGCTCTTGTTTTCAATGTTGATACTTTGTAACTGGAAAAGAATGTGATTGTTTAATAATGCTTTGTAATTAGGAAGAAGCTAATGATTCTTACTATATTGAAATGACAAATGATTAATTAACTATGCCATACTTTGTAATTGGAAAAGAATGTGATTGTTTAATAATGCTTTGTAATTAGGAGAAGGCTAATGATTCTTACCATATTGAAATGAGAAATGATTAATTATGCTTTGTAACTGGAAAAGAATGCAATTGTTTCATAATTCTTTGTAATGAGGAAAAGGCTAATGATTCTTACTATTGGAATGACAAATGATTAATTAATTATGCTATGCTTTGTAATTGGAAACGAAAATGCTTTGTAATTAGGAGAAGGGTAATGATTCTTACTATATATTGAAATGACAAATAATTAATTAACTATTCCATACTTTGTAACTGGAAAAGAATGCGATTGTTTCATAATGCTTCGTAATTAGGAGAAGGCTAATGATTAATACTACTATTGGAATGACAAATGATTAATTAACTATGCTATACTTTGTAACTGGAAAAGAATGCGATTATTTAATAATGCTTTGTAACTAGGAAAAGAAGGCTACTGATTCTATGTAAAACAATTAATGAACATTTTTCTGTAATACTACATACTTGGTACAGAAATGTTCAATAACTGGGCTATGAATGCCGCAAACTACTAATGTCCTTTACCTTATGAGCTAACTACCCTGAATTACTGCAATGTCCATTTGTCCTGTCTATCCTAGTGATCATGGAGCACTATATTTGGTTTTGCACTAATTCTACGTTGGTGTGCCTTGTAAGAGTGTGGTGTTGACACGACATGCTGTCCACCACCGTGAGCGATGAAGACGTTATTATGGTCCCACTGTTTGGTGTACCTAATGTACTGCCAAAATGAAAACATGGAACATTACTACGACAGTTCAGTGTCTTGGCTACACTGATAAATTCTGATGGGAAAAGAACTTCAAATTGTGTCACTTGGTGTTGTACTTCTGTAGAAAGATATGGACTTTCAGAACAGCTGTGTGCAATCTAAAGTGCTACAACCATGATGCAATCCTTCCCTTTCCTATCCTAATTCTTGTCACATAGCGAAAATCATTTTTTTGCTAACATCATTTATGTTCATGGGCTATACCTTTTTTTCGATTCGCTGAACTCCAGTGCGAGTACACTTATGTCACTGGTCGACATGATTTTTTTGCCATTATGTTTATTTGTTGTGAAAATGCTAAAGACATTTTTTCGATTTGTTCTGAAGTACAGTATATGTGCACTCTTGTCTTTTATATTGTATATACATTTTATTTTAATGATATGTTCTGAACTACAGTGCATGTGCACTTATGTTAGGTGTTAATATGTTTTCTACTGAACTTTAGTGCCTGTGCACTTTTCTCATATTTCAATATGATTTGTACTCATTCTGTATGTTCAATACTTCAGTGTGTATGCACTTATGTCATTTGTTACTCATTGTATATACATTTCATCATTTACTGATATGTTCTCAACTGCAGTGCATGTGCACTCATGTCTCTTGTCATCATGATTTTTTTTTTTCCATTCTGTTTATGCTAAAGAATTTTTTCAGTGCGTGTGCACTTTGTTACCTGTTAAATAATTTGTATATATAGTTTTCTGATTTGCTACTATGTTTTGTACTCATATCTTGTCTCTGTCTGAAATGTTTTGTACTCGGTGCATGTGCACAACATTTAATTAATGTATTTAAATATTCTGTAAATTCTAGAAGTTTATTAATTAAAGAAAAATTTTGCCGCCCTTGGCAAGTCCAAATGACTCACCATCGCTGCCAAATTTTTGCCCCCCCAGTGGAGGGTTGTGAAACACGTATGTTGTGTGGCGGCGATGGCGAGGCATTGCAGAGTCTTAGACCAGAGAGCCTTTTATCGTAGTTAGTCTGCGCTTGACCGCGCGAGTGTTGCGAGCAGTACGCTAGTAGTCGTCATGCAGAGCAGTACGCGAGTAGCAGTAGGCCAGTGCACTCAGTCGGTAGCAGTAGCTCAGTTCAGTTGCGTGCAGTATGTCGGTAATAGCAGTCGAGTGCTGTTGTGTGTGTGAGGAGTCGGCGAGCGTCGACATGGCATTCTGGTCAAGAGGCTGAATGAGGTATATTGTTAATGTAGGTAATCATCAGATAATGTAAAGTTTATTTATTGTAATTAATTTCCAACAAGTGCCCCAATAATAATTTTGATTTCAAAGCAATTTTTACAAAAAAAAAATTATTTAATTGAACTAACGATTTCGTTCCACTTCCCTTAAAGAAAAGGTTCAGTCAAATTTCAAAAAAATAAGAAAAAATATATTATTTGCAATGCAGTTCCTCCAAGCCGTGCGCAACAATAAGAGCAGAAATTTGACAAGCAGTTTCAATGAGGTAAGAATTTAATTCTGATTGTTTTGCACAGGGCCAAAGACCGATATTTCGGTTTAATTGAATTATCATTATCACTGAGATTTTCTTATCACTGAATTGACTTTCATTTTTTTTGTGAGGAACTTATACTTGGGTCAGATTGCTAATTTTTGTTTAATTGTCATTGTCAGTAGATTTCATTGCGGGAGGTTACTCTTGGCTCCCATTTATTATTATATTTCTGTCTTTTAAAATTTCGGTGGAGAGGTTACACTTAGCGCAATGTCCATTAGTATTTCTATATAATATTGTCATTAAAATTTTTGTGGGGAGGTTACAATATGTATATACATTCCATTTCTAAGCACCATAATATTAAGAATCTCTCGAAAACCCGTCGGTAAGTATATGATTTGTTCTAAAAAAAAATTATGGGAACCGTCATACTGGTGGTTAAAAAATTTTTGTAACTAGCTTAATATGAACGTATGGCGTTTCAAGGCAACGGAACATTGAAGATTCATCCGAAACGTATTGTTCGTGGTACAGTTTGTTCTAATTAAGTGCCGGTTAATAACATATCTGCGACTGTAGCTTTCTGGAGACGGTAAGGTGCAAAGTACGGGCGCGCCACACTGCCCGGTACAGCGTACTGTGTATGGAACGAGAGATGTAAAATAATGGACTATTTGTTGTTCGTTCATATCTCACTGGATGTAAATATTTTTTTACTAATAGGTTATGATACTTGCTTATTAGTTTAATAGGATTATATTCTATAATATTCGTTGTTACCTGCGCGCTTTCTGGGGTGTGAGCTTGTTCGGATTGCACTATTTGTAGTAGGATATTTTGCACTTTTTTCTTCAAGTCTTCTACTTCACATATTGTAAAAATTCTACTACCAAGGAGGAATAGTGCTCCAGTAAGAATCATCTAAAGATTTTACCAAAAAGTGAGAATGATGAAACAATTTTTATCTTATGTGGAAAACTATTGTAAATTTGTATCGCACCGTTTGTAACGGAATCTTTATAAGCCGTTGCTTTCATTGACTGAGAACAGTACATTTCTTTTTTAATTACAACATGTTGATGGATATTATAGTTTTTATTTGTGCATGCTGAAGACAGAAAAACATGACTAGCATACGGACAAGGGAGGAAATGCGCCTCTTAATGGAGCCAGCGTAGGAATCTTAGGCCCGTCTATTTCGTAAACAGTGTGATGAGCCAGATACAGGCAACAAGTGCCGCTAGAGCGCGCTCCGATCGCGTACTCACATTGAGGCACATGTATCATATCCAGAGGTGTACAAATTCCCCTTGCAGCCTGCCTGCCCCTAGCACCTCTGCAACCATTTGTAACGCCGGAAATGCATATCATCCTATTTTCATCTATTGTACTATTATTTTTTTCCTTGTTTTGTTACCTCAAGATATGATATTTCTGTCTCTTTATGTATTGTAATTGTTTTACTGCTTGTATATATATATATATATATTTATGCATTTATGTCGATGTATAATTGGTTTGTTTCGTAAATTTCATTTGTATTTTTACGCTGGGTCTTGCCTAGGGAAAACTGCTATCGAACGATTACATCGATAGGTCGTGTGAAGACTCAAAGTGTGTAGGATCTTTGGTAGTGTTAACTCTGCCGCGTGGAGCGCGGGCAGAACAGTGAGAGTCTGGCGGGAGTAGCGAGTGGAGCAGGTGTTGTGTGACGCTCCCGCGAGTTGCCGCGCTTTCGGGGTTTGGCAGCATGTAATTGCGCTCGACTCGCGATGATAGTTTCTGACGTGGTGTCGCGGACGGGAAGCATTAGCTGGCGCACATCAAGAGCCCGTTTCGCCTGGTGACCGTGTCGAGAAGAAGGCGCGCCAACATCCAGCTTCTGCAACAGCGACGGCCGACAATGAGTGACTGTCGCCACCTCCTCGATCGACGGCTTCAAACCTTCAATCAACCAACAAGGAAGACTAAAAGCACGTAAAGTTTCAGAACTGTATGGCAGACCTCAGCTTTTCAAATTGTTCCATTTGCCTCGCAAAATTACAGCAACTTAGCATGAACCTTTGTTGCTCATTGTCCCAATTGCATTGCCAAGCAGGGTCCCTTCCTTTTCCGAAATGAACCCGAGTGTCGTCGAAATTCAAACGCCAGCATTAAAATAATGTAATTAGATTTCACTGCTTTAATTTCAAAGTTCAGTAGCTGGCTACAATATTTAGGTTACACGAGCACAAATTTAGAGTGCGAGTTTTGTTAGCGTATTTTAGCTTACCTGTGACTGCAGCTCAGCTTGGTACGTACTAAGTTTTACTATTGTTAATAGTTCAGAATCATTTAATTCAAGTTCAAAGTAAAATCTCTTGTTTCTAAATTGCGTAGAGTCAAGTTGCTTTTGAAATGATTGTTGAGGTAGTCCAAGACTAACCGTATTTTACTGGATTTCGATGTGCTTCAGAAAGAAAGCTCACTATTAACCTCAGTCACTAAATTATCTTTCGATTTTCCGGTTTTATTAATTCTTTTGCTAAATTAAGTCAGAGTGTAGCGAAATTTATTACTTCTGACAAACTTTCAGTTTTCACACTACACGTGTCAACCTTCAGTTGCCACGCTTCTAGTGTTAATTATATGTGTAATAACCTTTCTTTTTCAGTTACTATAGTAATTGTCCTTAGGACTGGCGACCGTGATTTCCCCCAAATCTCAAATATCTAATTACCGCTAGTTAACTGTTAACGTAACGGCCGCACATTTACCTTCTTTATTAACTTTACCCCTTTTCAAAATTAATTTCCACCAGTTTCATTTGCATTTTTCCTTTCATTTAGATGTAACCCTTTCCTCCCTCTTTACCGATAGATTAACTTCGGTGACGATTGCTTTTCCCAAATTTCCATAGGTACACGCGGTTTAATTTTTCACTGTCATTAAGGACGATAAGTGAGGGGGGAGGTTACACGTGGCGACCTGGTGACAGGACAATCTTCAAATTTGAGGTTGTTCTGGACACGACTTTTGCATTGTGCAAATCTCGTAACAAAGTACTGGTTACGAAATGGTCGATACGTCAGCGAGAATATTCGTGTGAGGAATCCTAATTAGAGTTGAGATTTTGCATTTATATTGAAAATTATTAAAATGAGTGAAGGCAACAATTACCAAAATTTGGTAGACTTAGATACGGAACAATCGGTCGAACAGTGGGAAACGCGCACAGCGGTACCCATTGTTCCGGGGCAGGCGGCTAGCATGAAAGATGCGACCGCCGAAACGCAACAAAGAGCAGAAATGGAATTCCAGACTTTAGAAAATGTTTCGGAATCGGAAGTGAAAATCAAATCTGAATCCCTTGATGACGAATACGGGGGGACAATGAAAGAGGAAGCCGCTACGGAAGTAAAACCGGTGGTTTCCGGGAATTTAACTGATTTATTGAATGTTTTGATTAACGAAATCAAGAGTCAATCGGCAGAAATTAAACATCAGGCTGCCAAGCAAGAAGCTCAGGCTGCCGAGCAAGCAGCTCAGGCTGCCAAGCAAGTAGCTCAGTCTGAAAAAATTGAACGAATGCTAGACAATCAGAACAAAGCTATTAATGTTGTTAACAACAATGTTGAAGTTGTTAACACAAAAGTTGATAAAATCAAAGACGATATTGTCGTGATTAATACCGAAATCGGTAACCTTAAACAGGAAATGATAGGCGTTCAGGCGGAAATTGCGAGCATAAATACTCGTTTTGATTCCGAAATTAGCAGAATCGAGAAAAGTGTAGGAGACGCAGTTGCTCCGATCATCGAGAATAAGGTGACGGAACAAATTCAATTAGTGAGAAAAGAGGATCAACAGAAGGTGGAAACTTTAAAGGCTTTAGTATCCGAAGTAGATACCAAAGTGACGAAGCAGGCTAACACCTGCGAAGAGAAAAAGAGGGAAGTGGAAACGCTTGCGACAACCACTTGCCAAGTGATTACGAGGGTGTCGGAATTAGAAAGGAAACTTGACGAAAAACAGAGCTATGTGCCAATCTGTGCACATAGTTCGGAGTTGTTGACGAAAGAGGAGCGGTTCGACCCCTTGAAAAAAGGCGGTATACACCCGACGGATTTCATTAAAAATTGTGAAAGAGTTTTACCCAGATCATGGACTAATGAGAGAAAAATTAATGCGGTTATTGATGTGTTGGCTGGTGATGCCAAGCGTTGGGGCCTAAACCTCAACATTACGAACCTGACTTTTGACGAGTTTAAAAATTTGTTTCTGGCTGAATACTGGTCAGAGCAAAAACAGCAAAGTGTCTGGCGCGAATTTGTCGTATCGAGGCCTTTCGATGAGAATTCGCGCGGCTCGATGAAGGAGTTTTGTGAGGGCTGGATCCGCAAGTTGGAATATTTGCGTGATCGCCGCACGGAATCCGAAATAGTCTGGGAACTCTACAAAAAGCTTCCAGATGATACAAAACGCTACGTAGGAAGCAATTACAGGACAATAAATGATTTCCTGGAAAGAGTGGAGGACGAGGACAATTGGCGCAATAATCGCGACAGTGGTAGAGGCCGTGGTAACAACAACGGGTACCACAGCAACCACACCAACGATAACCATGGGAATAATGCATACCGCAACCATGGCAGCAATAACAATAATGGTTCGGACCGTAATAACAATCGGTACAATGCAAATAATAACCGGAATGACGGAAACCAGTATCATACCAGCGTGATACGGGCTGCGCAGAATAGTAATAACGCCAGAGGGTGTGACCAGCCGCCTCAGCAGTATCCGGGGAGCGTATCTGCTGGGACGAGACAGGGAAACCATTAGCCGCGCCGGTGAGGGGCCGACCGGGCGTGGAGAAATTTTGGCGGCCCAATAACAGGAGAAAACCCAGGTGTCGTCGTTATGAAAATTCCGTATGGAATAATCAACGGCGGGAGAGTGTGCCAGTGTTAGGAGAAAGGAGTGCGCCCACAAGTAGTAGATCAGCTGTAGACACGACAGTAGGAAGTACATTCACTGTCAGTGAGAACAATTTAAGTAGTGTTCCGGAAATCGATTATAAAGTGGCAGCTGTAATACCCACAGCGGAACTGGAGATTGAGTTTAAGAATGATTCGCAAGTGTTGAAAGAAGATCAGATGTCGGATAAAACGTCCGTCATCGAGCGAGGAGATGCAGAGAGGGATGAGGTCTGGTTAAGGCAGTTCGGTCGCTTATACGACGAACTAAGAGATTATAGGGGCCTGTACGGGAGAAGTGTTTATGGGGAGCGCGGGCAGGATTTGCCGCGTCTCGTCCCGCAGGAAGATAGTGATTGTGAAGTGATAGAAAGTTCTGGCCCTAACCGGCAGACTTTACTAGAAATAGTTGATGTTAATGGGGAGCACGAGCAAGATGCGTCGTGTTTCGTCCCGCAGGAGTTGAATGTTGAAGTAGTAACGGAAAGTTCTGGCCCTAACCGGCAGACTTTACCGAAAGTTGTAATGGTAAAAGTAGCCGACCCATCCGACGCGAACATCCAGTTTAAACATTGCGAGAGTATTAAGGAGAAAGATTACGAAAATTTTAGTGATAGCCGGACACGATTGGTAAAAAACCAAGTAGATTACAGTGTGTATGAGGTTAGAGCTGACGTTATACGGTCAGACGATAACAGTGTGGGTTGCGCAGATCTAGAGGAAGTAATTGCAGATACTACTGGGCACATTTCTCCAGGTAGATTGGCAGATGAGATCAATCTGGCTAAAGAGGAATCAACGAAGGTGACAATTAGTGAATCGATAGCAATGCAACACTCACTAGTTGACGAGTTACAGGAAAAGGTTTCGGTATTGGAGGCGAAGCTACAGACAAAGCCTCAGGACAAACGTGTTGAAATTAAAACTGTATGTGAACAGAGGCTGAAAAAGCCGCCAGACAAGCCGAATTTAGGATCAAAGCCGGATGGTTTTTTCTGGAATGACCTGGATATAGACGAGGATTTACTGTGGGAAAATAATGAAACAGTCGAGGACAAGTGTAGACAGATAGTAGTGTCTGTTAATATGCACGACCTACAACTAAACGTGTTGATTGACACCGGTGCAGAATTGAGTGCTGTATCTGGGAAAATATTTGAGTTACTGAAAGACAGACCTGGCATCGTAGTTATGCCAGTAACAGGAGTGAAAATTATCGGTGCTACTGGGAAGGCCAGTAAACCGGTCACAAAACAGATTTTTGTCGACTTCGAGATATGTGGGGCACGATTTGAACAAGAGTTTGTCGTCGTGCCAGACTTAACTACGGAAGTAATTATCGGGTTAGATTGGCTATTAAAGTACCGTGCAGTGATTAACTGCGAAAGCAAAACTTTGACATGTATGTCCCAAGATAAATCAATAGTAGTTAGTTTTGACGAGGCAGGAGACGGTGTGCATAGGCAATACCAGCCTATACACATTGTTAACTGGCCGAATGGTATTGACGTAGGTATGAGTGTGAAAAAAGATCGTTTGCGAGAAGTAATGAAGCTAAAAGCTGATGCTCGCATACGTCGTCATGACGCTAAAGCGCGTTTTGCTAAGTTTGCAATCGGAGACTTAGTACTTGTAAAAGCTCATGAGAAATCGAGCGAGATAGACAATGAAATCTCTAAATTTAAGTTTGTTTATAATGGACCATATAAAGTCATTGGTATACCTCACACAAATGCTTATTGCTTAGAGTATCCAAGCTCTGGAAAACGATTAGGTATACGGAATATAGTAGACTTGAAATTGTACCAACCTAGGATCGATTAATACCGCACAATGCGTAATTTGTACAATATGTAAATATAGAGTGTAAGATTTAAGGTTTGCTAGATTGCCATGCTTTTGCCTGACCAAGAGGACATTAAAGAAGTTGTAATTAATAAGTAATTAATTTTGACTAAATGATTTAAGAGAAAGTGATTATTTATCAATTGAAAAATCCAAGCTGCTAGTTTAAGTTTTCAGCTGAGTCACAGTAGATTAAGCAATGTAAATATGATTTTGTAACTAGCTGTAAGATTTCATGAATATGTGTTTTACTAGTCATTGCCGATGTACTTAGACGGTGTTTTAAGTTTCAGGCTAGTACATGCGTGTGATGATGGACAGTGTTGAGTTATCCACTGTGATAGTGTTTATGGACTCCTTGAGATTACTCGGGAGTGAGTTTTACCGAAAGAATTCAGTGAAACGGACGTTCTGGAAATGCCGTTACAAGGGCGAGAGAGATCAAGCGTGCCGCACAGGCGGGCGCAACAATACTGGCGGGGCGGAACCGCTGTCGGCTCTTGTGCCGCTGTCGGCTCTCGTGCCGCTCTCGGCACTCTTTGTACTTGCGAGTACGAAAGGCGGAATAGTTTTTCTTCCCGGACAGCTGATGTGAAAGAATTCTGCTGTCAATATTTATGTTTTTCTCGATCTACTGAATTTTATTTTCTTGTTTAGCATTAAGTGGACTCTCATGGCAAGCGTATTAATTACGAAAAGGTTATATAAAATGTGTATTCTATGTAATTAGTAATTAATTTGCGTATTATGATCTACCTGTTTTTATGACCATGTACTCTGATTAATTTTGTAAATAGTACTCCATTTCTCATAGTGTTACGAATTTTAATGATTTTGGAATAGCTAAACCATTTTCTATATTTTCTATGAATTTTAATATGTTGTCAACCTGTTTTATTTTGTGCAAGGTAACAGAGTGGAATAAGATTAGGAGTGTCTCCACTCAATTATTATGGTCTAAAAATTGATTTGTGGTTAAGTAGACGAATGCTAACTTTTGTTGATGTTTTGAGCATATGCATTTCCGCTGTTTCTTTTTTGGGACCTTTTTTGAGTCTGTTTACGTTACACGAACATCCTCAGACATTGTGGGGCACGTGTAACGCCGGAAATGCATATCCTCCTATTTTCATCTATTGTACTATTATTTTTTTCCTTGTTTTGTTACCTCAAGATATGACATTTCTGTCTCTTTATGTATTGTAATTGTTTTACTGTTTGTATATATATATATATTTATGCATTTATGTCGATGTATAATTGGTTTGTTTCGTAAATATCATTTGTATTTTTACGCTGGGTCTTGCCTAGGGAAAACTGCTATCGAACGATTACATCGATAGGTCGTGTGAAGACTCAAAGTGTGTAGGATCTTTGGTAGTGTTAACTCTGCCGCGTGAAGCGCGGGCGGGGCAGTGAGAGGCTGGCGGGAGTAGCGAGTGGAGCAGGTGTTGTGTGACGCTCCCGCGAGTTGCCGCGCTTTCGGGGTTTGGCAGCATGTAATTGCGCTCGACTCGCGATGATAGTTTCTGACGTGGTGTCGCGGACGGGAAGCATTAGCTGGCGCACATCAAGAGCCCGTTTCGCCTGGTGACCGTGTCGAGAAGAAGGCGCGCCAACATCCAGCTTCCGCAACAGCGACGGCCGACAATGAGTGACTGTCGCCACCTCCTCGATCGACGGCTTCAAACCTTCAATCAACCAACAAGGAAGACTAAAAGCACGTAAAGTTTCAGAACTGTATGGCAGACCTCAGCTTTTCAAATTGTTCCATTTGCCTCGCAAAATTACAGCAACTTAGCATGAACCTTTGTTGCTCATTGTCCCAATTGCATTGCCAAGCAGGGTCCCTTCCTTTTCCGAAATGAACCCGAGTGTCGTTGAAATTCAAACGCCAGCATTAAAATAATATAATTAGATTTCACTGCCTTAATTTCAAAGTTCAGTAGCTGGCTACAATATTTAGGTTACACGAGCACAAATTTAGAGTGCGAGTTTTGTTAGCATATTTTAGCTTACCTGTGACTGCAGCTCAGCTTGGTACGTACTAAATTTTACTATTGTTAATAGTTCAGAATCATTTAATTCAAGTTCAAAGTAAAATCTTTTGTTTCTAAATTGCGTAGAGTCAAGTTGCTTTTGAAATGATTGTTGAGGTAGTCCAAGACTAACCGTATTTTACTGGATTTCGATGTGCTTCTTTATTAACTTTACCCCTTTTCAAAATTAATTTCCACCAGTTTCATTTGCATTTTTCCTTTCATTTAGATGTAACCCTTTCCTCCCTCTTTACCGATAGATTAACTTCGGTGACGATTGCTTTTCCCAAATTTCCATTAGGTACACGCGGTTTAATTTTTCACTGTCATTAAGGACGATAAGTGAGGGGGGAGGTTACACATTCATGCAGGTCAGCCTGCCGCGATGTAAACACAAGAGTGCGCGTGTACTGAGGCATAGTGGGCAATGCGAACGATACGGGCTCCCGCAAGCCCGGGCTACCTGGGTTCCCGCAAGCCTGCCAAGCTTCACGGGACCCGCTCAGCTTGCTGCGCCTGACAACAGGTTGCGCTGTCAAGCTACCGTGACTAGAGTAGCCAGGTAGTTAGCCTGCAGTTCATTTATCGCAACGGTGGAGGCAGCACAATGAATAGATCGAACTTTAGTGAGATTGAAAAAAAATTGACAACTGGCGAATACATGCTGGTAACGAAACAGAGCACAAGTGCCGCATGGGAAACGTTTTCGTGTGTTTATGAGGCCGCTTCAAATAAATCGGTAGGTGTGTCTCAATGCAAACTATGTAAAAAGCTCTTAAGTACTTATTCGGGAACCTCGAGTATGTTACGACATGTGTGCAAATTTGACAAGCAGTAAATATCTTGAAAGAGGACAAAGATTTAGTGGCCGAAAAGTGCGTCGAAATGTGTGCTAAGGACCTGAGACCATTTAGCAGTATAGAGGGAGAAGGATTTCTTAATTTAGGGCAGACACTGATCGACACAGGTAAAAAATATGGCTCAGTTGATATTAAAAATGTTATGCCTTCCCGAGTGACAGTAGCTACGAAAGTTCAAACCTTAGCCGATAAAGTGTGCAGCAAAATGCTCCCAGATATAGTGCATGCGATTCGTTCTGGTATATGTGCCAGTACAATTGATCTATGGACAGACAATTACAAAGGGGGTGCATTGCATGTCCGTGACAATGCATTACATAAATTCAGACTGGCGTTTGAATAAATATGTACTAATGTGCGCTGCGTTTCCTGACTGCCCAAAAACTGGCTCGAATATTCGAAACGAGTTGGAAGATGGCTTAGAAACTATGGGTGTTTCTCGTGAAGACATTGCCAAAATTACGTTTGTCACAGACCAGGGCAGTAACATTGTCAAAGCTCTCGAAGTATATCAGCGTCTTCCATGCATGGCTCATAGTATAAACACAGTCTTGAAACATGTTCTGAGCGAACAGTTTTTGAAAGAAAATGTTCCAAATATATTAGCCATTCTTAATACAGTGCGGGCTACGGTTTCGTATTTCAAGAGAAGAGGTCTCTGTGTGAGACTGAACTCATCTTTAAAGCAGTGGGTTTCAACTCGTTGGAATAGTTATTTTGACATGCTTGTATCAGTCCATTCTCAGATTGATTCAGTGAAGGCTGTTTTACACAATGAAGGTGCCTTTGATAAGATGCTGGGTTATGACCACCATATAACTGGCCAGCTTATAGAATTTCTTAAGCCGTTTAAAGAAGCCACAGTTGATCTAGAGAGTGACAAGGATCCAACCCTACATTTAGTTCTACCGTGGTTTTATGCCTTAAAAACTCACTGTACCGTACGGGATAACGATGAAGAGGTTTGTAATTTTATTCCATCTGAATATTATAGAACCACTTGTGAAATATGTATGTTGAGAAAATGTATTTTCAGGACATGAAACCTTTGAAACAAGCCGCTGATGCCTTCCTAGAACAGAAAATGTGCGTTAGTACGTTGCATAAAATTGCAACGTTTATGGTGGCTAACTACCGCACATTAAGAAAGTTAACCGAGGATGAAAAAATTGAAGTTTACCAAGCAGCACGACAGATGTGTGCTGAAGGTAAGCTCCTAAGATAATGCATATATTCTTCATCTACATGTACATGGTTACTCTGCAAGACACACGCAAGTGCTTAGTTGAGGGTTCATCGAACCACTTTCAACTTATTTGTCTCCTTTTCTCGAATTTCGCGCGGGATAGAACACCTACAGCTCTTCGTCTGAGCGCTGCTTTTTTGTATTTATTCTGATGATCATTTCTTCCAATGTATATGGGACTCAACAATATCTCTTCGAATTCGGAGGTGTAAGTTGGTGATCGAAATTTCATATATAGATCGCGCCACGTCAAAAAACGCCATTGTTGAAATGATTACCACCCCAACTCTTGTGTAATTTCCGCGACACTCTTTCCCCTGTTTTACGATAATACCAAACCAGCTGCCCTTATTTAGACTCTTTCGACCTCTTCCGTCAATAGTAAGGCTCTCCAACTTCGTAGCAATGCTCCAAAAGAGTGTTTTGTCATTAAAACACCTACAGCATTTTCTGTGTGTCCATTCCTATTTAAGTAGGTCGTAATTGTAATCAGAGGTATTAAGTAGAATCTACAGCCTTTAGATTTGACTGGTTGATCTTGTTAACGAAGTTTAACGGACTTAGTTTAGTAAACACAGGAATAACCGCGCTCTTTTCATTATTTATTGCCAAGTGCTAATTTTCACATCAAAAATATATACCTTATTTAAATCGTCCTGCAGTTAGTTTTGATCTTCTGGTGACTTTACAGGACGATAAATGATAACATCATCTAAAACCTATTATAATTTCAACTATGTGTAGTACGATCTTCACATTATTCTGCAAATATTAATTGGAACCTGTACAGTTTCAGTACAAGTGCCCAATCACAGCAACCAAGAAACAAATCCAGGGCCGTATAAAATGGCGAAATTTGAGGACTGGGCAGAAGAGCCTCCTCTCCTACATGATGAAGTCAGCAGATACTTGCAAGAACACTGTGTGAACGAGAGAGATATTCTACAGTGGTGGAAAAATAACTCCCAACGACTTCCTCGACTTGCGTGTGTGGCAAGAAAAATATTAAATATACCAGCCACTACTGCGTCTAGTGAGAGAATTTTTAGTTGCGCTGGAAACCTAATTAGCGAAAAACGATCACGTCTTAATGCAGACAGACTTAACGATCTCGTCATAATTAATTCAAACACTAATCAGCAGACACATTGAAAATACAGTAGAACATTAAACGAGAAACTATGAGTTTGAGTGCAAATTTACTAATTAAGAGTGCAGATTTCTTTCTTGTGCTTTCTGGGCGTCAATTTATGAGATAGAAATTTTGTAATGCATACAGTTCATTTTTATTTTAGACTAAACTTTTTAATTTCAATCCTTCCAAGTGACATTAATTATTGTTTGTAAACCATTTTCTGTTACTTGGGTTTGCAAAAGTAGCCAAATATTTTTAGGAGTATCTAGTTTGGCCTAAATAATACTTTCACGGGAACTGAAGGAAAATTTGTAAAGATTTTATGTTGAAAAGTGTTCTGCAAAATAAAATATTCATTTGTGGAGTAAGGCAATACACATTATGAGTTTAAATTACAATTTATTTTGTTGAGTTCCACACACATTGCAAAATGTAATTTTATTCTTGTATTTCTATATTAAGGGGAATCCCACATGCAGAGTCAAGATGCTGAAGACCTAGACACTACAAATACTCCTAAAATGAAGAGCGTCTTTTTCCATGAATGTATTGTAGTAGGAATATAATGGAAACTCTGAGCCACTCTCCACAGCGTCTATATCTGCGTCATGAGGATTCAGACTCGTCGTTTAGGTCTGTGTTATGAGGGTCTAGAGTCGTCGTTTAGATTTGCATCATGCAAGTAAACACTCGTCGTCTTAGTCTGCATCATGATGGTCCGAAATATGGTCCCTCATGATGCAGACCTAGACTACAAGTGTGGACTCTCATGAAGCAAACGTAGGAGCCGCGAAAAATGGCTCAGGGTCGCCATTGTATTCCCAGTACTATAGTTTTTAGACGAACTGGATACGAAACAAGTCCTTCGATTTTGTTAAAATGCATTTTGGCAATTTAGAATGATTTTTCCAACTTCGAATGAATTCACAGAACCAGTAAAATACATCCTGGAAACGTAGTTAAATATTTATATAATTGGTGTCATACTTGGCTGAAACATACTAAAGTTAAAGAATCTAGACTTCCAAAATCTTAATTTGGTTCTCATTGCAGTACAGTGGTTAATAGGGGCGTATATAATTTATTCTTCTGGAGAGGTGACCAATCTTCTTTTTGGGGGTCGGAGATCACTTCTTTAGTACAAATATCCATCCGTTTCGGTGTTGAAAAGTGCAGCACAGACTGCATTGCGTTGCCTGGGCATTTATTTATTCCATACTCTCGTAGTCCATCTTCCCTCCCGTATTTTCTCTCTATCCATTTAGTCCTCTCCCACTATCTCTTTGATCACCTCCACCACACCCCCCCCACTCCCCATCCCTTGGCCGGCCGAAGTCGCCAAGCAGTTCTAGGTGCTACAGTCTGGAACCGCGCGACCGCTACGGTTGCAGGTTCGAATCCTGCCTCGGGCATGGATGTGTGTGATGTCCTTAGGTTAGTTAGGTTTAAGTAGTTCTAAGTTCTAGGGGACTGATGACCTCAGAAGTTAAGTCCCATATTGCTCAGGGCCATTTGAACCATTTTTGAACCCATCCCTTGGCCCATCTCCCCCCCACCCTCTATCCTTCTCCTCGTCCTCTCTCTGTTGGATTCCGCCACCTCAGTTCATCTCCTCTTCACCTATCTATGAAAACTCATATATATCTGTCAACTTTTGTGGTGATCAGTGAATCAGTGTCAAAGTTTATTGCTAGGTAGCATTTATTGTAATACTTTTTGATACGCAGCATTGATAGTTTGGTTTTCTGGTGCGTAAACAAATGAAGTTGAAGGTGTCCCGACAGGGCAATATGCGACATACAAATAGCCATGTGAAAAACATGATTTTCAAGATTGATGCCACAAACATATAACAACTGCCCCTGCGATTTATCTATCGACATGGCAAATGTAAGCTGCACTGGAAATTATAACCGTTTAAAGTCGAATGGCATGTCGGTCGGAATCTTAGTGATATTGGAATCAAACTGACCTCACCTTTGTACTTTCCTTTTAAAATTGTGGCTTCGATTACGTTGTTCTTTAACTTCTTCCCCGTAAGCCGGGTGCCATTACAAAGACGTGGCTGGTTTACCTTTCGCAACATGATTGCCGATCCGACTTAATTACAGATTGGGAGGCGGTAATCCGGGGAAATCCAGCGAATTTAAAAATTTCGTAGGATAGTTGACTACATCATCTTGGTTAGTAACGGAATAAACCGACTTGTATGTCAGCAATTCGCCAGGTGTCATATTTTGAATCTGAAAATTCATTTCGTTAACATCAAGGTTTTTTGCAGCCAATATAACACGTTCACTCAACCAAAAATGGTTTGCAACTGTCAAACGACATTTGCTGTGCGCGAATTGTCCAACACGATGACTGTGAATGTGTCAGACAGCTCTCAAATTTCAAAAAGATCATAGACATTTCGTTTAAAAGAAATGTATATATATATATATATATATATATATATATATACTCATACTCATAGACAAATACATCAAACCAGAGACAAAAGCGCCGAGAACTGGAACAAAATGGAGCGAAGAAAGAAAAGCTGAATTCTCGCAAAGAATGAAGACCTGGTGGGCAAACAAGAAGAATAAGAAGCCCCAGAAGTGAACCATCTTTACTTAGCGTCTTCCATGTTGGGAGCTTTACGACTAATAATAATAATAATAATATATATATATATATACTCATACTCATAGACAAATACATATATATATATATATATATATATATATACATATATACATATATATATGCATATACATATACATATACATATATATACATATACATATATATACATAAACATATATACGTATATATATATAATACATATACATGCACATGTAAATATTCAAAAACCTTCTCCATGGAAACATGCGTACATAGTGAACTTTCATGGTAACCCGCAAACGATGTCAAAATCTTTTGTAAGGTACTCTCTTCAATGTTCTGTCCGAAATATTATGTAGACAGTGATGTTCCTCTTGATGGTCAAGTGTGCAAAATTTCTTCAAGATCGGAATAAAATTGTAGGTTGGTGTAGAAGTGTGTACGTAAAGTACCCTCCGCCATGCACCATTCAGAATTTTAAGCAGGCAGCGCCCTTCATCCTGCTTTGAATATCAAGTGTGCCAAATTTCATGAAGATCGGAATAAATACGTACAATTTGTCGAGTTCCGTTATGTAAAGGAACCTCTGCCATGCACCATATGAAATTTTATGTAGACTGTGACCTTCCTCTTGGTTTCAACGTATAGTGTTCAAGATTTCATCAAGATTGTATGCAATACAAACACACGGACACGATGAAAACGCACTTTCAGTTTTTGTCAAATTTTCCAATTTTTCGGTCGATTTTCGAAAAATTTTATTTCATAAAAACCTTGTCCTGAGAATTACGAACACAGCAAAAAAAATTTTGCCGAACTGGTCCAGGCGTTCTCGAGTTTCACGCTTATCAACACATTTGGCAATTAATTTTTATTTATATAGATAAGAAGCCCGAAATATACGCGTAAAGGAAGAATATACAAATAAAACCAATATTTTTTTTACCTGAAATTAATACATATATATATAATGTTGGGGTTTGTCTTTTGGTGCTCAGGTAAAATAAAAACTTTTGATTAACGTTCATAATACGACAATGACGCGCGCAGACTAAACGGCTGCGTAGCGCAGCTCAGCAGTAATATGGGCAGGCAAGCAAGTTTCCCGCAGCCTGCCCGGGTTGGGTTCGGCTTGGCTTGGCTGGGAGTGAAGCAGCCTGCCCGTTCTGTTGACAACGAGCGGCGGCCTGCCCGCCTGGCCACCGGGCAAGCATGGGCGGGTTAAAAGCGGGACATGTACACCTCTAATCATATCCACAAGTCGCATCGTTTCTGATTGTGAGTGTGTGGCAGTACGTTGAACTCAGCACCCTCAACGTTGACATTGGAAGGCACGGTCCTTATCTTGACCGCTTTACACACTGCCACGTTATACGCTACAATTTGAAACCCTCTAGCGGCACTGGGTTGCCACTTGCTTCGGCGAAGGGGGAAAGTCGATCGAGTAATATGCATGACATGTAATGCCTCAGCCAATATGGAGAACAGAAAAATAATTCTAAGGCATTACTTTTCAGCAGGCCCTCGTGCATTCCACTACTCCTCGTCTAGGATGATTTTGCCAGAGTGTAGATCAACGTGGTACTGCCTTTCCCATTTCTAATCTGGAAAACCGAGTAATATGCTAGAACAATCCAGCACTTTTTAGCGATTTAGAATATTGTTAAACGCTCAAGAACGTGACAGAGCAAGGCCGATTTTTTTCCCCTGAAAGATTCATTGCTACGAAAGAGACAGAAGGTTAGGAGGTGATGACGGCAACGTGATGGTGACCAGTTCAGACACACACATCTGTACAAAAACAGCTATCACCAGACACACACTATAGTGTACTACGGGTGAATCAAGAGCATACTAGACACGGAGTGCGGGACTGCCAACTATAACCAAAAACTCGTTATCGATGTAGCTTTTTGAAATCCTGAACACTCAAACGGATGCGCCCCCCACTATTGTAGTCAGCAATCCATTACCGCTGTCAGTTTTATCCACAAGCTCACCAATAGAATTTTAGACATCCGATGTCACCGCTATCTTCACTGAATTCACAAACATATTTAAATTCAGCAGCCCACTTATTAATCGTCAAAAATTGAGGGGAAGAGTAATTTATTAACCAGTGTAGTCCTTTTTTAATATTCGCAAGGAAAACATATGAAACTAGCTATTTTAGCAAAATATATACAGAATTCTAGCGAAACCTTTAAACTTGTCTGTTTAAACGGTCGTCACAAACATTGCACCAAGACCTCCGACAAAAAGGGTACGTGGATCTCTTCGCACTGGAAGCAGCTGACTTGGTAATTCCCGATTTAAATGCATCGGACCACACACCATACCGTAACGTGAGGAGATGTAATGCTTATTTCAGGCCAGGGAACAGGCATTTTTCTTATTTTATTTTATTTGGCTTTCGGCATCTAACGGCCAGTTTCCCAGCTAAAAGGTAAATAACTGACTTACAGTACAAAACATAAAATGATGGTATTATGCATGAACAGGCAGATACAAACTTAACAAAGGGTCTTTTAAGGTTGATTTGGGGAGGGGACCAAACAGTGAAGTCATCGGTGCCGGGCTTTTAAGCCTACCGCTACTATTTACTGATATTTATGTACAATAATTCACAATATATTTATTTAATTTAAGGGGATGGACCGAGGAACACTGTAACACTTTTAACGATTAACAATAGTGATGTCGCACAGATATAAATATACAAATACGCCTTATCGCAAGTGTTTTACAAGGCATGTAAAATTTTAAAGAGTAATTTGACTAATACAATTATTCTGTCACCACAGATTTAAGAAATAAAACTAAAAGAAATGTTGGCTATACCGATACAAATTTTCGATGCTTAAGTTGAAGTAACAGTGCACATAAAATACATATTAATGTGGAATGTCTGTATAAGACTGTACGGTGGCTGAGAAGAACCGTCCAGTGAAGTTTTATGAGCTCCTCTAGGGTACGCAGACTTGTGTGGCGGCTCGGGTTGTCGTGGAGAACGAGAAGTTCCTTTGTATTTCTGTGGCGCAAAACATACTGAACTCGTTTCTGTGGGTAGCACAGTACACTTCCGAGCTGATCGTTTCACCACGATGGAGGACGTCAAACAGAATAACCATTTCAGAGTGCCGGAAGACCGTCGGCGTAGGCTTTGAACTTTCTCTTCGGAGGAGAGATAGTGTGGCGCCACTCCATGGATTGCCGTTTCGTTTTCAGTTCGAAGTGATGTTTCATCGGCTGTGGCAACGTTCGACAAAAAATTGACACTATCAGGCTTCTGACGCTCAAGCAATTCCTCTCAGATGGTCCTTCGTTGCTCTTTATGGTCTTCTGTTAGGCAGCGAAGAAGCCAGCGGGCTCACACGTCTGAGTACCCCAAATGGTGTGCCGGCACTACCATGAGAGACGTCGAGTTGTGCAGCTATGTATTGGTCTGTTATTCGTCGATCACCTCAAATGAGAGTGTCCGCACGTTACAACGTCGCAGGAGTCACAGCTGTGTGCGACTCGCCGTCACGAGGGAGATCGGACAGGTTCGTGCGACCTTGTTGCGATGATGACGGACGCCTCGCCCAACGATCCACCGTGCTTTTGTTCACTGCTAGATCTCAGTATTCATTCGGCAAGAGCCTACGAGTATCTGCGATGCTCTGGTTTTCCGCCAAGAGACACTAAATGACAGCTCTCGTCTTAGAACGCCACAATCTATCGCAACTTCAAGAAACTGTAATGGCTGAAGCGAGAATATTACACTATATCCCACAACAAACAAATCATTTTTTCAACCAAAATTGGCCGAGAAAAACAATGGTTGCTTTACTTATTGAAGCCTCCCGTAAATCCAGCTGGGAGGAGCACGCCACAGAACTGCAAAAGCGCTTAAACAAACATCTATTTGCAACTTCACGGCTAAAATAGCCTACAAATTATTATATGAACTTTAATATTCAAAAACCTCTACATGTTTTGTGACTCGTAAATGAAAATATGTGTAAGATTTTCTACTTATTCCACATACATGAGGACTAATTCGCTTGGGATCTGTGGAAGGTATATAAGCATATTTGTTTTTCTTAGTAAATATTTATTGTGTGTTCATATTTTGTGACATGTTAGAAATCGAGCAGGATCTGTTGGGCAAGAAGTATACGAGGTGCGATAGTAAAGTAATGAGACCGATTTTCTGTGCAAGATGCAGCAACCATGCAGGCTTGTGTAGGCACAATATCTTTGTCCTTTGCCTATAAGCTGCCTCTAGTCCAAGCAGCACATCGATGCAACTGCTCAGTCGTGAGTTGTACACCTGTTCGTGTCTCTCGTCACGAAAATGGGACCGCATAATATTGCGCAACGGTATGCCATTTCTTTTTGCGTTAAATTGAGTGAAAACGCGACGACAACTTACGGTAAGCTTCAGAAGGCCTTTGGAGAGGAGGTTACGTCAAGAGCTCAAGTTTTCCGTTGGCATAAAATGTTTAGTGAAGGCAGAACGAATTTTGAAGGTGAAGACCATAGTGGACGACCGTCAACCTCACGGACGGACGTCAACTTGGCCAGGGTGCGTGAACTCGTACGATCGGATCGAAGATTATCCGTGAAAATGATTGCAGAAGAACTGAACATCAATCGAGAAACGGTCGTCTAGTAATAACTAAGGTTCTTGGTATGAGAAAGATTTGTGAAAAATTGGTCCTCAAAAATGTCACACCACGACAGCGAGAACCAGGAAAAATGTGGCAGCCGATCTGTTAGAGCAAACTAAAATCAACCCAGAATTGTTGAACCGTGTTATCACTGGTGATGAAAGTTGTTTTTTTCAGTAGGATCCAGAGACAAAACGCCAAAGTTCGCAATAGCGTTCAAAGGGATCACCCACACACAAAAACGCTTGCATGTCAAAGTCAAAAGTGAAATGTATGCTTGTGTGCTTCTTTGATTCCAAGGGAATTATTCATAAAAGTTAGTGCCTCCTGGACAAACAGTTCACCAATATTACTACAAAGAAATTTTAGAAAGACTTCATAAAAGAGTTCATTGTGACCATGCCCACATTGCTGATAATTGGATTCTGCATCACGATAATGCGCCATGCCGTACTGCTCTGTCAGTACAGCAATTTTTAACCTCAAAAAAAAAAAATTCAGTGCTACCACAGCCACCTTATTCACCAGATATCGCTCCTTGCGACTTTTTTCTATTTTCAAGAGTCATAACGGCGGGCATGGGACACCATTTTCAAACAACACAAGATATCCAAAAAACTGTGACGAGGGTCTTAGAGGACATTACAGAAGATGAGTTCCAGAAATGTTACCATCAATGGCAGAAGCGCTGGGAAAAGTGTGTGCAATTTGAAGGGAACTACTTTGAAGGAGACAACATTAAACTTGAACAAAACGGAAAGCAACATTTTTTTTCACATCAGTCTCATTACTTTATTGTCCCATTTCCTATATAAACTAATCTAATGTAAAAGACTCTAGTACTGACATACGAGGACCTTCATTGCAGAGCGTGTTTGTAAAAAGTCGGATGAAATCAACAGAAACAATTATTCTTGAGTTCCAAAGCACTACCTGCAGTCTAGCTAGAACAATGATTATGAGTAGGGATTTACAAAGACTAGGGCTCAATGGTCATGCGGCTCCTCATTAACCACACATATTTGTGGTTAGCGGTAAGCTAGGCTTGAGGCTGTGTAAAGTGCCACACCGCTGGACAGTGGGTAACGGAAAAAGAGTTTTGCGGGGTAGCGAATCATGCTTCATCCTACGACAACCCGATACAAGTGTTTTGGTTTGGTAAATGTGTTCATGACAAGTGTCATTCGAGAAAGACGGAGGAGGTAATATTACAGTAGTTGGACGTTCTTCATGATTACGGTCTAGTCGCCTTATTGCGATTAAGAAAACGCCAGATTTGAAGACGATCAACATATTTTGTACAACTATGTACTGCGTACACTAGAGGAACAGTTAACAGCCGATGATGTTTATATCAACATGACACTGCATCATGCAATAAAGCAGCACCTGTGCGCAATGTTTCCAGGAAAATATTCCTAAAAAATCATTGGCCTGCTTAGAATCACGACCTGAACCCAATCGAATACTATTGGCGTGAGTTTTAACGTTCACTTAGACCCTGATTCCACCGTCCAGCATCACTACCATCTAAACATATGGTGAGCAACATAAACGCAATCCATACAATACTGCATACAGTTCGTAATAGTAGAATTATGACCATTGTCGAATAAAAAGAAATTGACAACTACATTAAAAATAGTCCTAACGGCTTACTTAATGATCAAACTGATTATGAAATGGAAGATTTTTAGATAATTTCTAGTCTCTTCGAAGTGGAAATGACAGAAAGTAACATGGCATAAAAATTCATCACCTTTTCCATGTGATATGGGTTCATGGCCTAACGTTCTGTACGGATATGTGTGTACCCAAGCTTCATAATGTGTATGATGATTCCAACGTTCTTCATTTTCTAACTTGGAAGAATCATATGCGCTACCATCTTTAGCTTTCGTCTTTATTTAGTGTATTTTTGGACTCTCTTATCTTAAGTGATGTATTTTAGCAGCTCTTCAACTATGATATGTAACAAGTTTTATCAGTGCTCCCGATGTTTTCTATTGTGTTTCAGATTTTATACATGATAAGGAGGGAGGATCAAGTCCACTCCCATACATTTACATTTTTTTAGTTAATTTCATCCTCTATATTTCATTTTGTTGTTAGAGTGTGTCTTGTCGTATCTACGGTATTTGAGCAGTGCATAATTATTGTATAATTACTTTTTACACTTTTATCGAAAACATTTTAAGGACTTTGGAATTTATTGTTATATGTATATATATTTGTACATATTTACATTCCACGTAATAGGGCTTATTAAGAGGACATATCCAGTATTTACGAGGTAGCGTCTTGTGAAGTTTTATCCAGCTTTTCTTTGCTTCACTATTGGTTGTATCATTGGCGAGCATTTTGCGCCTACTATGTTTTCTCCCTTCAGTTGCAATGCATACCGAAAGAACCTGATAAGTCAGATTTCTGTTACCATCTCCTGTACGAGTGTCAAAGTCAGTGTAAGATCGGTTTAACAGATAACATTTGTATTTTACGCAGCTCTGTTATGAACAAAATTACTCTCCACCCCTTGCAAACTTACCACTATATCATCACCTAGTAAGTTGTATATTTTCAATGAACAAAATTACTCTCCACCCCTTGCAAACTTACCACTATATCATCACCTAGTAAGTTGTATATTTTCAACAGATGTTAAAAGATGTTATGAAGCTTACAACTGCTATCATTGTGGTATAGGAACTATCTCTGATTAGTGCACAGTCATTCTAACTTGTGAATGTGTTTTCGTGTCTACAGCCTTAGTTCACAAGTAAACAGTGCGCTAGAACACTGATTTGCAGCGATATATATGGTGGATGTTAACAATGGGAACAGTTCACATAATTTATATTACTGAATGTCTACAATGGAAAAGTTTGTTTTTGGTGATGATGTTACCCTTGTATTGTATTGGGGACCTAGAAACGACGGAGAGGCTACGACCCCGCCGTAGTCCTCAGTGGTTCACAACCCCACAAAAGGCTACAGCAGTCCACCGAACCCAGGGTTATTATGCGGGTTCGGTCCCCAGTTATTCTGCAGAAATTATTAGCATTTCACTTACTTGGTTCAACATGTGCCCTGTTGGCTAGTAGGCACAGGGTCCGCCATGGGCCCTGATAACTTGTTCCGTGGATAATAGCATTGATGCGTATAAGACAGGAATGGTGTCCTGTGGTAGAGACATCCATGCTGAATTCACCTTGTTCCAAAATTCACCTGTGGTGGTTGGCATCGGGTTACAGCACTGCACCCGTCGTTTCACCATATCCCATACATTTTCGATTGGCGACAAGTCAGGTGATCTTGTGAGTCAGGGCAAAAGGCCCATGCCTCGGGCATGGTTGTGTGGGATGTCCTTAGGTTAGTTAGGTTTAAGTAGTTCTAAGTTCTAGGCGACTGATGACCTCAGAAGTTAAGTCCCATAGTGCTCAGAGCCATTTGAGCCATTTGAATCGATGTCCTGTGACACCGAGAAGGCACGTGTTCGTGCAGCAGCATGTGGAAGTACATTGTCTTGCTGAAGAATGGCGGCTGGAGTTTTGTGCAGAAAGGGTATGGCTATCGTCAACAGGATGTCATTCATGTAAGTCACACAATCACAGTGCCCTGGACACGCACCAACTGTGATTTGTGATTGTACCAAATAGTACCCCACACCATAAGGCCTTGAGTTGGCGTTGGTATGTCTTGTGCGAATGCAGTCACTGTGATGCCGCTCCCCCTGTGTGTGGCGAACCAAAATACTTCCATCCTTTTCAAAAACGGAACCTAGATTCGTCTAAAAACCGTGTCTGGTGCCATTCCTGTCCCCAGTGGCGTCGTTCCATACACTCCTGCCATCTAGCATTTTTCTGCACTTTCGGCGAAGGTAGTCGGAGAAGTGGACAATAAGCATGTAACCCAGGCCGTAATAAACGGCGATAGACTGTCAGCCCTAATAGTGTGCGATGTGTTACACTAATCTACTGTTGCGCCACATTCGAGGGGGACGCATTGTCGTTCGAATAAGATGTCGATCTTCTCAGCGTATGTTCTGGGTGGTGCGACCGGACCCATCTCTTCGTGTTCTACAGCCTTCCGTGAGCCATTCTGCACACACCCGTTGCACTGCCGATAAACTTTGTCCCGCACGAGCAGCGGTTTCCTAAATGGATGCATCATGTCAATAACGAGCTCTCGGCCGAACTCAATGATTTCACAGTACGGTTCTAGCATACGTCTGCCAGGCATACCGCACGTCTGCTCAAGTGACACGGATCCATCACATCGGTTTATAGCGACAACGAGAACCATAGGCAAAATAGGTGGTATCGCGGCGCGATGTCGACGTTGCCATTGCACCCGCGGGCTGACATGGTTCAAATGCTGATCATCTCTCCAGAACATACTAATGTACATGTCCTGTGAATATGAACATCCCATTTCTGGTCGTTCAAGGTGATCTGTTTTTTCTGAAAATGAGTGTACAGTAACTTATAAAATATTCACTCACCTTATAAGAGATTCTTGCCTGCACACAATTTAAAAAGTCTATGACTATTTTGTAAGTTTTGCATCTTCTGATACTAAGACGGTGGTGTAATCATAAGAATACGATGTTGACTCGGTTACACTCTTTGAAATTCTGAAGGGATAAAATGCATTGATCGGAAAGTTACCTACAACTTGTACATAAATCAAGCTGCTGATACAAGAGTCTAACTGCATGAAAGTTAGGGAGTAGTGGAGTAGCAACTCAGACAGGTTTCTTGCTTATCCACAGTTTTATTCAATCTGTTCATCGATCAAGTAGTAAAGGAAAAGAAGAAGAATTTTTTAAAAAAAAAATTGAAGTGCATGGAGAAGAAACACAAATTTTATCCTTTGCTGCTCTTACACCGTAATTCTGCCAAAGAAGCAAGAGACTTGTAAGAATAGTTTAGCCAAACCTTTGTTGAAGAGGTTGTAATACAGATGTAAACATAGGAAAAAAGGGTAATGGAGCATAGTCCAACCAGATAAGGCGATACTGAGGAAATTAGTTTAGGATATGAAACAGTACAAGTAGTAGTAGGCAAATTTTGCTATTTGACAGCAAAATAAATGACACTGGTCGAAAAACAGAGAATATAGAAATACTGCCTGGTTTTAGTTCAAATGGTTCAAATGGCTCTAAGCACCATGGGACATAGCATTGGCGGTCATCAGTCCACACTATCCGTGGGGATGTGCCTTCCAAAGGTCATACAGAGTGTTAAAAAAAAGAAATGATTTTTGATGGTAATAATTACGAAACATGCGACATGTCGGCAAGAAATGTGTGTTGTTTTAATGGGCGTGACCTAGAGTTTCAGAACATTGCCGTTAGATGTCATTCAACACGTCTTCTCAGTTTGCCGTCAGTCAAAGAAAGATTGCGTCGTCTCGACAAAATGAGTTTTTTATGCTGCTGTTTGCAAAGTGTGAGTCAGTAATTTTGGTCCAGCGTGCTTTTCGTCTGCGGTTTGGGCCTGATCCGCCAGCACCCAAAAATTTCGTCGTTGGTGTCACCAGTTTGAAGACACAGAATGATTGTGCAAAGCTAAGACTCCAGCGCGACCTCGCACTTCTGATGGCATGGTGGAAAGAATTCGGCAAACATTTGAGCGAAGTCTACCGAAGTCTGCTCGCCGCGCGAGCGAGAACCAGCAATGCGTCATACGACCGTCTAGCAAATGTTAAGGTGTCGTTTTTTTTCTATAAACCACAATTACAATTAGTGCAAACTCTGCTGGTTGGTAATAACAGGAAACGGGCTGACTTCAGCAATGCTCTGCTAGAGGACATGAAGGCGATGCATTTTTACCATGGTTAATTTTCAGTGATGATGCAACATCTCGTGTTAGCGTTAAAGCAAACAGACATATGCGGGCTCCAGAATCTTCATGGCGTTATTGAACGCGCAAGAAACTCACCTACAGTGAACTTTTTTGTGCTATTACTCATGAAAAAGTGTACGGTTCCTCCTTGTTTGAGAAAAACACAGTGACTGAAATGAGCTGTCCTCATATCCTGCAGAACTGGTTTTTCCAACAACTTCAGAAGGACCCCAATTACTATAGATTCGAAGAGGATGGAGCCCCATCACAATGGCACAACAACGTACGTCAGTTTCTCAATAACACTCTGCCTCAACGCTGGACAGAGGGAACATCGCCCTGCTCTCTTGGCCTCTAAGAGCGCCAGACATGACCCAATGAGGCTTTTTCCTATGGCGATATGTGAAGCAAAGTGTGTTCATTTCCCCTTTACTTCGTGGCATAGAAAAAGTGAAGGACAGAATAACTGCCGCCATAACATCTGTCGAAGCAGATACACTGTGTAAAATTTATGCCTGTATTAAGCAATCTTCTATATCTTGTTCGTGCTGCTATTGGTGTATACACAGAGCATTTTTAATGGCATAGCTAAAAATTTAAAATTTTTGTATTTTGCAACTGATCCCATGTTTGTAGTATGTTTTTATCAATAAATATGAAGTTTTGAAATCAGGTCATTCATTTTGAAACAGCTTTTAGTTCTTTGGTTACCTCTGTGTTTAGCCGAGAGTTACGAGAACATCCCTCACACATTCTCCCTGGTCAGTGCAGAGGGTGAGTTTCCCACGTGCGGTGAGTTTGCTTCCGCTGTGCGGAGCGCAGCGGCCGACAGCATCTGCTGTCGAAGGCGGCTGAGGCACGGCTACCGGTCACATGCCCGATAACCAACTCCCTCCCTCCTTCCTAACCACCCTCTCGCTCTCTGTCTGCCGCTGCCAGCCTATCGGCCATGCTCTACCATAAATTAACAGAACTCTCCCTATCTCAGCAGCGTCCAACTTTCCTTGCTAAAGCCAGTGGTATTCCAGCAGTAATCATATATCATTATAATTCATAAACTTTACAGTAGTATAGTTGAGAAGTACGTCTTTATGACAGATTAAAGCTGTGGGTCGCACTGGGGCTAGAAATTAGACTTTTGTCACAAATAACCAAGAAGAAGCTTCATTTCAACACTCACTCCTCTGTGCATTATCACACAAATGGGATAGTTCAGTATAGGGTTACACATACCTTATCAGGAGGGAAGGCATCAAGAATTTCACTTCCATACACAAACTTTACAGACGAATGGAAAAACTGGTAGAAGCCAACCTCGGGGAGGATCAGTTTGGATTCCGTAGAAATACTGGAACACGTGAGGCAATACTGACTCTACGACTTATCTTAGAAGCTAGATTAAGAAAAGGCAAACCTACGTTTCTAGCATTTGTAGATTTAGAGAAAGCTTTTGAAAATGTTGACTGGAATACTCTCTTTCAAATTCTGAAGGTGGCAGGCGTAAAATACAGGGAGCGAAAGGCTATATACAATTTGTACAGAAACCAGATGGCAGTTACACGAGACGAGGGACATGAAAGGGAAGCAGTGGTTGGGAAGGGAGTGAGACAGGGTTGTAGCCTCTCCCCGATGTTATTCAATCTGTACATTGAGCATGCAATAAAGGAAACAAAAGAAAAATTCGGAGTAGGTATTAAAATCCATGGAGAAGAAATAAAAACTTTAAGGTTCGCCGATGACATTGTAATTCTATCAGAGACAGCAAAGGACTTGGAAGAGCAGTTGAACGGAATGGATAGTGTCTTGAAAGGAGGACATCAACAAAAACAAAACGAGAATAACGGAATGTAGTCGAGTTTTTGTGATGCTGAGGGAATTAGGCCTGTCGGGGTGGCCGAGCGGTTCTAGGCGCTACAGTCTGGAACAGTGCGACTGTTAAGGTCGCAGGTTCGAATCCTGCCTCGGGCATGGGTGTGTGTGATGTCCTTAGGTTAGTTAGGTTTACGTAGTTCTAAGTTCTAGGGGACTGATGACCTCAGAAGTTAAGTCCCATAGTGCTCAGAGATATTTGATCCATTTTTTGAGGGAATTAGGTTAGGGAATGAGACACTAACTGCAGTAAAGGAGTTTTGCTATTTGGGGAGCAAAATAACTGATGATGGTCGAAGTAGAGAGGATATAAAATGTAGGCTGGCAATGGCAAGGAAACCGTTTCTGAAGAAGAGAAATTTGTTAACTTATAGTAGAGATTTAAGTGTCAGGAAGTCGTTTCTGAGAGTATTTGTATGGAGTGTAGCCATGTATGGAAATGACACATGGACGATAAATAGTTTGGACAAGAAGAGAGTAGAAGCTTTGGAAATGTGGTGCTACAGAAGAATGCTGAAGATTAGATGGGTAGATTACATAACTAATGAGGAGGTATTGAACAGAATTGGGGAGAAGAGGAGTTTGTGGCACAACTTGACTAGAAGAAGGGATCGGTTGGTAGGACATGTTCTGAGTCATCAAGGAATCACCAATTTAGTATTGGAGGTCAGCGTGAAGGGTAAAAATCGTAGAGGGAGACCGAGAGATGAATACACTAAGCCGATTCAGAAGGATGTAGCCTGCAGTACGTACTGGAATATGAAGCAGCGTGCACGGGATGGAGTAGCATGGAGAGTTGCATCAAACCACTCTCAGGACTGAAGACCACAACAACAACAACAACAACACAAACTAGGCGTACTGCCATAGAAAAAGAAAACCGTAATCGTTCTGTAATATTTTCATTATGCTCCGATGAGCCAAACCGTTATGACTATTGCTTAATTGCGTGTTGATCTACATTCGGAACTCAGTACAGCAGTGGTCCTACGAGTACTGAATCAGTGTATGCGACAAGGGCTCGTAAATTATGGCCTGGTGGTTTATGAGCGCGGAGCTGGCACACAATAGCGTCCTAGGTGTGTTTCGTCGGGATCAGATCAGACGAACTTGGTGGCCATGACATTGACGTAAGTTCAGTATCACGCTTCTCAAACCACTGTATCACGACTCCAGGCGACAAGGTCATCTATCCTACTATAAGATGACTTCGCCTTTGGGGAATGCAGCAAGAAAGAAGGGATCCAGGTGGTCCACAACAATGTTCACGTAGTCTGTAGCTTCAAGGCGCCTTCGATTACTACAAGTCCCATTGAATCCCAGATGAATATCGCCCATAGAATAAGCAGTGGAAAAATTCTCCTATTGGAGAACAAAAAATGTAAATATCTTCCTGTTTGTTAAAAAGACTCGGACTAAAAAATGGAGTACCATCCGCCTCATTCTACCTTCTTTAGCGTGTTTAAAAATTTTACCAAAAATTTTGGCATTTGTACATATTCGCCCTTTTTTCTAATTTGCAACTCACCTGAAACTCCCACAAGCTCCCCTAACTGTAACTCACTCACAGCCGCTAGTCCATCGCTGTAAGTCGCTAATATCCATCAAGTGCCAGCACCCTTTTTTCTCTCATTCATTTAGGCCAACTCATTGTCATTATCTCTTCGTGCCTCTCTGTCATTTTCTCCTGTATCACAGCCACAGTCCTCTTCGCTATGTGCTGTTACTACAGTCACCTCTCACTGTCACTGTTTCCATCTTGCTCTCTTTTACTGCTGATATCTGATTTCTTCCTTCTCACTGCTGCTGCCTCTTCTAAGGGTCACTATCTCTCTCTTTCTTGTTTTGGTTGCCTTGTACTCAGTCTATCATTATCACTGGCTCTCGATAATTCCACCTTCTCGTTACCCCCCTCGCACTGTCTCCTTCACTCTTTGCCTGCCACTGTTCTGTTACTGTCAGCTACATTTCAGTACCACTGTGTCCCTTCTGTCTCCTTCGCACTTTCTGTAACACAGCCACTATCTACTACCTTCCAGTATTTATTAAGTTTCCGTCTCTTTACCGCTGCCACTGTCTTCCTCTCTCTCAGCATTGAAAAGCGCTAATATGTTCGTACTCCAGAATTTTTCGGAGAATTTTCAAATGAGCTAAGAAAGGTACAGTACTGGCCATTAAAATTGCTGCACCACAAAGATGACGTGTTACAGACGCGAAATTTAGCCGACAAGAAGAAGATGCTGTTATATGCAAATGAATAGCTTTTCAGAGCATTCACACAATGTTGGCGCTGGTGTCGACACCTACAACGTGCTGACATGAGGAAAATTTCCAACTGATTTCTCATACACAAACAGCAGTTGACCGGCGTTGCTTGGTGAAACGTTGTTGTGATGCCTCGTGTAAGGAGGAGAAATGCGTACTATCACGTTTCCGACTTTGATAAAGGTCAGATTGTAGCCTATCGCGATTGCGGTTTATCGTATCCCGACATTGCTGCTCCCGTTGGTCGAGATCCAATGACTGTTAGCAGAATATGGAATCGGTGGGTTCAGGAGGGTAATACGGAACGCCGTGCTGGATCCCAACGGCCTCGTATCACTAGCAGTCGAGATGACAGGCATCTTATCCGCATGGCTGTAAAGGATCGTGCAACCACGTCTCGATCCCTGAGTCAATAAATGGGGACGTTTGCAAGACAACAATCATCTGTATAAACAGTTCGACGCGGTTTTCAGCAGCATGTACTTTCAGCTCGGAGACCATGGCTGCTGTTACCCTTGACACTACATCGCAGACATGAGCGCCAGGGATGGTGTACTGAACGACGAACCTGGGTGCACGAATGGCAAAAGGTCATTTTCTCGGATGAATCCAGGTTCTGTTTACAACATCATGATGGTCGCATCCGTGTTTGGCGACATCGCGGTGAACGCACGTTGGAAGCGTGTATTCTTCATCGCCATACTGGCGTATCACGTGGCGTGATGGTAAGGGGTGCCATATGTTACACGTTTCGGTCACCTCTTGTTTGCATTGACAGCACTTTGAACAGTGGACGTTACATTTCAGATGTGTTACGACCCGTGGCTCTACCCTTCATTCGATCCCTGCTAAACCATACATTTTAGCAGGATAATGTACGACCGCACGTTGCAGGTCCTGTACGGGCCTTTCTGGATACAGAAAATGTTCGACTGCTGCCCTGGCCAGCACATTCCCCAGATCTCTCACCAATTGGAAACGTCTGGGCTATGGCGGCCGAACAACTGGCTCGTCACAATACGCCAGTCACTACTCTTGATGAACTGTGGTATCGTGTTGAAGCTGCATGGGCAGCTGTACCTGTACACGCCATTCAAGCTCTGTTTGACTCAATGCCCAGGCGAATCAAGGCCGTTATTACGGCCAGAGGTGGTTGTTCTCGGTACTGATTTCGCAGGATCTATGCACCCTAATTGCGTGAAAATGTAATCACATTACAGTTCTAGTATAATATATTTGTCCAATGAATACCGGTTTATCATCTGCATTTCTTCTTGGTGCAGCAATATTAATGTCCAGTAGTGTAGAATGAGGCAGCTGGTATTCCACTTTTCAAAGCGTTTCATATAAACAGGAACTTATTGCAGTTTTTGTGCTCCGATAGGAGCATTTTTGTTATGGTTCCCTTCTTTTACTTTCTGTAGCAGGGCGTGTAACTCATATGAAAATAATCGTATTGGGCAGTAAAACTAAGTTAGTTAACTTACGTGAAATTGAAATGTGGCAAAACCAGTTTTACCCCTCAGAACGGACTTTATCTACAAAAACATTTGCATTTGCTTCAGTACGACAGCATGGGGTACCAATACGTAAACGGAGACATTTTATAGCACATTTATCCGTGCTACGTCGCTTTATAATCTACATTTTTGCCTTAAACTGGACTTTATGCGTTCGTTATACGTTTGCAGGTAGGTTAACACTGATTATACAGAAAGTTTCCAAGGTCGTATGAGCTCGGAAAAACAGAAAAAAACTGTTTCTTGGGTTTTTCCAAGGAACGACACATGAACTAATGACCCCTCCATAACCTCCCTGAAACACACCGTACATTACATCAAATGCAAAAAGTACCAACCGATTTGTTCCATTTGCCTAAACAGAAGGAAGTGAGTGATATTCATATTTTTGCCCTGTACTTTAGGATAGTGACACTAAGAAAATCCTTTTATTGATATACAAATAGTTCCTAGCTCAAGTGGTATCAAAAACACTTGACCCTATCTTTTATCACCAACAGAACACGAAGTATGAGCACCGGAGAACGCCGTTTTTATGCACGGCGTTTTGGAACATGTTTGGTAAGAACGCTGTCGCATGCATACCGATGCTGTCCCCACTGTCCTTCTGCGGAACCACACGATCAGCTACTGGCACTGAATAGCGTGCCCCGAAACAAGAGTGCATTCAGCAGTACTGCATTCTGTCGTATGATTTGTCACAGCTTTCCGCTTAGCTTGCTTTACATAGCGGGCGAGCCTCCGACCTCCACGTTCTTACACTTTGTCAGTGTATGTTTACTTGCCGGAACGTTTTTACGTAAGAAGTGTCCAGAATTATAAAAGCCTCCAGTCAAGAAAATACGAAACAAAAAGTTAAGAGAGACCTGAGTTTCTCCTGGCGTATACAACTTTCAAATAACTTCCGGGAATTCAGCCAGGTAACACTTTCAGCGACCGCCGATATTTCGGCGGGAGAACACCCCGCCATTTTCAAGGCAAACTGCAACGGACAGGCGACGTACATGCAAATTTAATACCTCGGTTCTCGGACCCAAGCAGGAAAGATAACACACACACACTGAACACTAGTGCCACCAAAGATGGCCAAAGTCAGAGCTATCGATAGTGAGACTATGAATTCGCAGGTGAGGTAGCATTGAGTCTGTCCCTCTGTTTCTTGACAAGGGAGAGAGCCGGATTCCAAACAGAGTTTAAACAGAAACCTCCATCCCTGTTAACAAGGTTGCTCGCTAATTTAATCTCAACTGCCTCCCGAATCACACTGTCCCAATAGCTGGACGTGCATGCCAATATCTCGGTGTTATTATATAACATGGAGTGACCAGTATCCAAGCAATGTTCGGCAATAGCAGATCTATTTGGCTGCTGTAATCGTGTGTGCCGTTTATGCTCAGTACATCTGTCCTCCACGGTCCTGATAGTTTGACCAATATATGCCATGCCGCAGCTACAAGGGACACGATATACACCCGCCTTACGCAGTCCAAGATCATCCTTAACGGAACTCAAAAGTGCTCTAATTTTAGATGGAGGTCGGAAAACACATTTCACATCGTATTTCCGTAAAATACGACCGATCTTATTGGACGTGTTTCCTACGTAAGGCAAGAAGGCAGTAGACTTAGGTGTTGACTCAGAATTATCATCAATCACCTGATGTACAGTTGGTCGATAGCGCAACGCACGTTCAATCTGTCTATCACTGTAACCATTTTGACGAAATGTAACTTCAAGATGGGACAGCTCAGCTGGCAAAGTCTCAGCGTCAGAAACGATATGTGCCCTGTGTACCAAGGTACGAAGTACCCCTTCACGCTGAGCCGAATGGTGACAACTATTAGCTTGTAAGTACAAGTCGGTGTGAGTACGTTTCCTGTAGACTGCATGTCCCAATGATCCATCATCCTTCCTCCTAACCAACACGTCGAGAAAGGGAAGGCAACCATCCTTTTCCACCTCCATCGTAAAACGAATGTTCGGGTGGATCGAGTTCAGATGTTCTAGAAAGACATTCAAATTCTCCCTACCGTGAGGCCAAACAACGAAGGTATCGTCAACGTATCTATAGAAACAGGCGGGTTTTAAAGGCGCCGACTCCAATGCACGTTCCTCGAAGTCTTCCATAAACAAATTTGCGATCACAGGAGACAACGGACTACCCATCGCAACTCCATCTGTCTGCTCGTAATACTGGTCATTAAATAAAAAGTAAGTGGATGTCAACACATGCCTAAAGAGATTAGTTAAATCAGCACCAAACCTGGCTTCAATTAACCGCAACGAATCAGACAGAGGAACACGAGTGAAGAGAGAGACCACATCGAAACTCACTAAAATATCAGAGTCATTCAGCCTCAGTCCCTCCAAACGACGTAAAAAATCAGCTGAGTTCCTGATATGATGTTCACACCGTCCAACTTGTGGACTCAACAGAGATGCAAGATGCTTGGAAACACGATATGTCGGGGCGCCGATGTTACTCACTATAGGACGGAAAGGAACCCCTTCCTTATGAACCTTTGGAAGGCCATATAACCTAGGGGGAACCGCACTATAGGTGTTAAGCCTCTTGATTGTGTCCTGCGACAAACCACTTTTCTTCAGGAGGCTGTTGGTCTTTCTCTCAACACTTTTCGTGGGGTCAGCATCGATTCTGCGATACGTTGAATCAGATAGTAAACGTTGCATCTTATGTACATAATCATGTTTATTTAAAACAACGGTGGCATTGCCCTTGTCAGCAGGTAAAATAACAATACTGGGATCAACCTTGAGAGAGCGTAAAGCAGCCCTCTCTGCTGCTGTTACATTACTCTTGGGTGGACGAGGAGGGAGGCATGCCGTGTTTTGACTAGGGCTCGTCCACCCAAGAGTAATGTAACAGCAGCAGAGAGGGCTGCTTTACGCTCTCTCAAGGTTGATCCCAGTATTGTTATTTTACCTGCTGACAAGGGCAATGCCACCGTTGTTTTAAATAAACATGATTATGTACATAAGATGCAACGTTTACTATCTGATTCAACGTATCGCAGAATCGATGCTGACCCCACGAAAAGTGTTGAGAGAAAGACCAACAGCCTCCTGAAGAAAAGTGGTTTGTCGCAGGACACAATCAAGAGGCTTAACACCTATAGTGCGGTTCCCCCTAGGTTATATGGCCTTCCAAAGGTTCATAAGGAAGGGGTTCCTTTCCGTCCTATAGTGAGTAACATCGGCGCCCCGACATATCGTGTTTCCAAGCATCTTGCATCTCTGTTGAGTCCACAAGTTGGACGGTGTGAACATCATATCAGGAACTCAGCTGATTTTTTACGTCGTTTGGAGGGACTGAGGCTGAATGACTCTGATATTTTAGTGAGTTTCGATGTGGTCTCTCTCTTCACTCGTGTTCCTCTGTCTGATTCGTTGCGGTTAATTGAAGCCAGGTTTGGTGCTGATTTAACTAATCTCTTTAGGCATGTGTTGACATCCACTTACTTTTTATTTAATGACCAGTATTACGAGCAGACAGATGGAGTTGCGATGGGTAGTCCGTTGTCTCCTGTGATCGCAAATTTGTTTATGGAAGACTTCGAGGAACGTGCATTGGAGTCGGCGCCTTTAAAACCCGCCTGTTTCTATAGATACGTTGACGATACCTTCGTTGTTTGGCCTCACGGTAGGGAGAATTTGAATGTCTTTCTAGAACATCTGAACTCGATCCACCCGAACATTCGTTTTACGATGGAGGTGGAAAAGGATGGTTGCCTTCCCTTTCTCGACGTGTTGGTTAGGAGGAAGGATGATGGATCATTGGGACATGCAGTCTACAGGAAACGTACTCACACCGACTTGTACTTACAAGCTAATAGTTGTCACCATTCGGCTCAGCGTGAAGGGGTACTTCGTACCTTGGTACACAGGGCACATATCGTTTCTGACGCTGAGACTTTGCCAGCTGAGCTGTCCCATCTTGAAGTTACATTTCGTCAAAATGGTTACAGTGATAGACAGATTGAACGTGCGTTGCGCTATCGACCAACTGTACATCAGGTGATTGATGATAATTCTGAGTCAACACCTAAGTCTACTGCCTTCTTGCCTTACGTAGGAAACACGTCCAATAAGATCGGTCGTATTTTACGGAAATACGATGTGAAATGTGTTTTCCGACCTCCATCTAAAATTAGAGCACTTTTGAGTTCCGTTAAGGATGATCTTGGACTGCGTAAGGCGGGTGTATATCGTGTCCCTTGTAGCTGCGGCATGGCATATATTGGTCAAACTATCAGGACCGTGGAGGACAGATGTACTGAGCATAAACGGCACACACGATTACAGCAGCCAAATAGATCTGCTATTGCCGAACATTGCTTGGATACTGGTCACTCCATGTTATATAATAACACCGAGATATTGGCATGCACGTCCAGCTATTGGGACAGTGTGATTCGGGAGGCAGTTGAGATTAAATTAGCGAGCAACCTTGTTAACAGGGATGGAGGTTTCTGTTTAAACTCTGTTTGGAATCCGGCTCTCTCCCTTGTCAAGAAACAGAGGGACAGACTCAATGCTACCTCACCTGCGAATTCATAGTCTCACTATCGATAGCTCTGACTTTGGCCATCTTTGGTGGCACTAGTGTTCAGTGTGTGTGTGTTATCTTTCCTGCTTGGGTCCGAGAACCGAGGTATTAAATTTGCATGTACGTCGCCTGTCCGTTGCAGTTTGCCTTGAAAATGGCGGGGTGTTCTCCCGCCGAAATATCGGCGGTCGCTGAAAGTGTTACCTGGCTGAATTCCCGGAAGTTATTTGAAAAAAGTTAAGAGTTTAACCAGTGGAAAACATGTTCGGGAACATGTGAAAATTAAGAACTTCATGAAATTCGTAATGCATTTGATTAGTCTTATGTAAAATACCTAGTTGGGTATAAAAACAGTTCAGAAAAATATGAAACACGAAAGCTCGAAAATTAGAAAGAATTTTAAAATATCCTCATGGCGTTTTTGAGTAAGTTTTAAATATTTTTACATTTAACATTTTTACGAAATTCCATTTATACTGTTTTAGTTACTGTTAACCTGAAAACGTCCCGGTCCCAAAAATAGTCTGGGAAACTCCATGTCTTTATCCCTTCTATTCTTTTCCTCTTTCCACCACTCTTACCCCATCTCCCTCAGCACTTTTCACCTTAAGTACAATGTGATGTTTCCTCGATGTTGAGCCGCAATATTTTAATGTTGAGACAGCCATAAACGTTGACAAATGTGAAGCGCTACGCTGGAACTAAGCTGGAAAAACGTTTACATAATGCATGCATTTATATACATTTAATTAAATAACAGGATATCTTAGCCGTCTCTGTACATTTGGTATTTCTGTTGCGTATATCAAAGATAGGAAGACGGCCGATAACAGACGAAATCGGTAAAGGTCTAAATTAAATCGCAACTGTGAAAATAATCAGCTAAAAGTTTACGAATATGTCCCCAAAAACTTCCTGGCAGATTAAAACTGTGAGCCGGACCGAGACTCGAACTCGGGACCTTTGCCTTTCGCGGGAAAGTGCTCTTCTGGTGCAAGTGAAGCTTTGAGGACGGGCCGTGAGTCGTGCTTGGGTAGCTCAGTTTGTAGAGCACGTGCCCGCGAAAGGCAAAGGTCCCGAGTTCGACTCTCGGTACGGCACACAGTTTTAATCTGCCAGGAAGTTTCATATCAGCTCACACTCCGCTGCAGAGTGAAAATCTCATTCTGGATATCCCCAAAGAATTGGAAAACCTTTGAAAGTACCACTTCTTTTAGATTATTAGCATAATAGAGAGAATAAGAACAGATGTTATCTTCACTGTGTGGAGATTTATTGTGCGCTCTGTCAGCTTTAGAGGACTAAATGACCAACTATTATCCCAGCCGTAACTGGAGACAGTCAGTAGAGATTTTGTGTGTTCCCTCTTGACCACCAACACTTCATTAGCAACGTGACGTTTCCCTAATAAACTCAAGATCCGCAGTGACAGTTTCATTTCCGGCCTTTCCAATTGTACACAGCCGCTGAGACATGCGACAAATGCACCAATCAGAGTTCAAAAATCGTGTCGCAAGATTAGTGCGCGTAATCTAGCAAGCGTCGCCGGCGTTCTCTTGTGCCCCAGAAGCGCTTGCCAACTCCACCCAACGGCTCCCCACAGGCTGTGAGGTCACGGGCTATTTAAACTTTGTTTATGCGTCCGTATTTAATACGCTTTGATTTTAGTGTCGCCTCCCTTTCTTCCGGGGAATTCTCAGGCGGAGGTCAGTGGAACCCTTTAATCATAGCAGCTCCTGTGAACTGCGAGATGTGACGCGGAATTATGAAATCAAAGACCGGCGATTCAATTATGAGCAAATGGCGCCTGCAAGAGGCCCATTACTTGAAAATAGAAACAATAATAAGGCTAGTGTACCTGCTGCCAGGAGCATTCCTGGTTTCTCTCGAGGCTGGAGACCTCACGCGTCGAGTCTCGACGCAGTTCGCGGACAGTGAGTTGTTTACGGGGTCATTTGGTGTTATCCGGATTTGTGTCACTCCGTCGTAAACATCTGTGCACCGGTGCCTCGCCGCCGAGCTGCCTAGGCGGCAACGTAAACACCCTGACTGCAGCAGATGCGACGACGCAAATCGTTTTACAGTCGCTGAGCGCTCGACAGGTGAATGGACCCGCAGACATTACGACCGTTACTGAAGACTAGCTGCGCTCACCCTGCAGTAGTAATTTATGCCTTTATCATGGTTTCGAGGGCACACAAATAAGCAGAGTTTAAGACCGATAGTCAGACAAGGCTAAGTGAACCTCTCCACCAGAACAAAACCCTGAAATCAACAACAAGACAACAAGCGGCCACCAGGGCAAATAAGTGCCACTACTGTGAACTACGAGCTGCTTGACACATCAGCATGCATGAATAACACAATCGTCGCTCGACACCGGGCTGTTGAAGATACTGATCACATCACGGAGTTCAAAGACGGTAACGATTTTTCTTCTGTATCGATGGAGACGTCATTCGAGAGAGATATGCGTTCATGAAAAACGACGTTGACAGATTTGCAGATTTTATGAAAACTTTTGACAATATTGACTGGAATGCATGCTTTGAGATTACGACGGTAGCACTGATAAAATACTGGCACCGAAAGGTTACCTACAACTTGTACTGAAACCAAGCTGCACTTTTAAGAATCGAAGGATATGGGAGGGAGGTCGCACTTTAAAAGAGTGTCTTGAAAAGAGATTATAAGATGAACAGCAATATGTAGTCGAATTTATTCGGGCGATAGTGAGGGAAATAAATTAGGTTCAAATGGCTCTGAGCACTATGGGACTGAACTGCTGTGGTCATCAGTCCCCTAGAACTTAGAACTACTTAAACCTAATTAACCTAAGGACATCACACACATCCATACCCGAGGCAGGATTCGAACCTGCGACCGTAGCGGTCGGCGAAATAAATTAGGAAATGAGACACTCTGAGTTTTAATTTTGATGCTATAAATAACCTACGATGGCTAAAATAGAGAGGATATAAAATGGTGTAGCAAGGAAAGATTGTTTGAAGAAGAGAATTATTTGAAGATCTGTTCTAATTAGTATTTTCTTACAGTGAGTGGACAATAAACAGTTGGAGGAAAAAGAGAGCAGAAGCTTCTGAAATGTGATGCAGCAAAAGAACGCCGAAGATTAGATGGGAGGATCGTATAATTAACGAAAAGGTGGTGATCGAGGGAGAAAATAATTTTAACTTCAGAAGGGATCGGTTAATAGAGTACAATTAGAGGTCAAAGAAAAGTCTTGAAAGTCTCTTCGGGTTTACTGGCGGATTGTGAAATCAACTCGATTCTGTATTTCGGCGATCCAGTTATCGCCGAAATGTTGAATCGATTTGATTTTAGCATCCGGTAGCAAACTCGAAGAGAATTTCAATACTTACTACCCCAGGAAAGCCTACGAAGTCACCACAAGGAAAAGTCTTATTGGTCATGGAGGGAATCGGAGAGGGTAAAATTTGTAGAGGAAGACCCAGGATTGACCGCAATAAGCGGATTCAATTATATGCATGGTGCAGTAGTTAATCAGAGATGCAGAGGCTTGTGGAGCACACACTACCGTGAAACGATGCAACAAACCAGTCTTCCGTCTTTACAACAACAGCAACATACAATGAAGAATTTTTGTATACTCCTATAGTCAGCAGTCACACAACCGTTGATCCTGCCCCATCTGCCGTCATGAAGGAGGTCTTAGGTGCTCTGTCAGTAGATTGCCAAATGGCACGCCGGTTGTAAAAATGACACACTATACAGCGTGAAACATATTAGAGCGTAAAAGAGCTGAAATCATTCCGCATTTTTCAACCACATCATTAGTGATAGAGTTTGCATGCAATCGAGCAAACTAATAATATCAGCGCACTGTTTGGAGCAGTAGAAATGTTACAGAGGTCTTTAGCTACTTCCAGTCAGCTTCCTTTCCCATACGATGAGAATTCTGGGGATGGTTTACAACTATGGCCCACGAAATAGTGTCAGAATTTCTTCTAACTACTGTGGGTTTGTCAAGGGCCACAGTACAAAACACAATAGCCACGAAACATCCTCGTTAATGGAGTACATCGAGGAAGGAACCGTGCACTACACCTGACATTTCTGCATGTCGATAAGGCTTTTGCCACTGATCCTCATGAGACAGAAGCAATTTTGCTATCTTAATAGCAAAGAAAACCAGAGGCAACAGGAATTGTTGGTGTACACCCAGGGTGTGTGCTTTCACGGTTCCTACGAATCCTGTGCATGGACACAGTGACAGCGAATATTCAAGCATGCCATTCATGGGCCATGTTATATGCTGATGATGAGAATTTTGCCGACTGAACCCATCAAGATTTACAGTTTCTAACCCATAGGTAGAAGTGTAGACTAAGCAATAACTACTTGAGATTAAGTAATAAGAAAACCGAATATTTGAAGTGTGAATCTAACACTAGCGTCACCATCGTCATAGCGTATTAAAGAGCCAAATGACTTTGGACGGTGAGACGTTCCCAGATGATCGGGCACCAGTTAATGTTGTGTGGCTGAAGAGGCGGCAAGTGAGTGAAGTTCTAAGCAATCATGACCTACCCAACCACCTTAAGGGTAACGTTTCGAGATCTGCCAGTTTCCAGTGCCTCCTTACAGGTCACATTTTTGGACAGCAACAACATAATAAGAACAAGCGCTGCGTGGCGCGGAAACGATAATGTTCGTTTGGTCCTGGGACCTCATAAGGCTTGATCGTGTAATCATGAAAGAGTAAGACATTAAGTGGGAGTGACAGCGATTAGCAACAAATGAAGATAAGCACGCCTTAAGTAGTGTAGACACAACAACAGAAGCGACAATGATTCGTTTAATTAGTAGAAACGTCAATTAACAGGCATGAGGGATTAGATCTCGTTGCATATCTTTCAGGACCACTGCTTTACACGAGGTGAAATATCTAAAAGCATTAAGCAAGCATATTAGGGAAGGTCAGGTCGTCAAAATGCGTAAAAATATTTCTTCGAATGCTCCAAAGGCGCCAGAAAGTACATACCTTGTGACACATAACAAATAGCGATGAAAGGCACGAGGAGGAACGATTAAGCCACAACCTACATGCTGAAACGAGAAAGAGCGGCCACTCATCTTCCCAAATTTCCAGTCACTGGCTAAAAAAGCAAAAATAGCTCATTATTCCAAGTTTCAACGGATATTATGCACGAGATAAAAAAAGAGTATATGTTAAATTACGAAGTACAATATTAATTCAAAAATAGTATTTAAGTTCTCTTTTCATTCAGGTTGCTAGTCACTGTTTTAGCTGCAAAATAGTCTATGTCCAGGGATCATTCTGCTAACTGACAAAAATAATTTACTGGTTGCTCATAAATAAAAACATTCTTCCAATACGTCTCCACAGTATCTATTTTCTCTACCCTTGTTGAAATTCACACGCACGATATCGTACACAGATGACCATTCTCCATGTCTTGCATCACTTACGTCTGTTCACCGCGAGGTCTCACAGAACACTCGTTCTTGCTACCGGCTGCGATGGAGTCAAAACAAATGTCGTACAAAATAACAATAGATTTATTTTTGAATTTTACAAATTTTTGTCACTGGTTATTGTTGTTGTTGATGTTGTTGTGATCTTGACTCCGATGAGTGATTTGATGCAGCTTTAAGTGTCTCGTTTCCTAAGCTCATTCCCACAACGTTAACTGATTTAATTTGACTAGATTCTATTACCACTGTTTTGCTTTCGTTCATGTTCATCTTGTATCCTCCGATCAGGACACTGTCCAATCCGTTCAGATGTTCTTCCATGTCCTTTGCTGTCTCTGACAGATTTACGATATCATCAGCAAACCTCACACTTTTCAGTTTTTCTCTCTGAGTTTTAAATCCTACTCTAAATTTTTCTTTTATTTCCTTTACTGCTCGCTTAGAGTACAGATTGAATAGCATCGGCGATAGGGTACAACCTTTCATTCCCCCTTCTCAACCACTGCTTCCCTTTCATGCCACTCGTCTCTTGTAACTGCCCTCGGGACTCTGTACAAGTTGTACACAGACTTTCGTCCCTGTATTTTACCCCTACTACCTTCAGAAATTCCAACAGAGTATACCAGTCAACATTTTCAAAAGCTTTTTCTTAATCTACAAACGTTGTAAACGTAGGATTGCCTTTCCTTAACCTATCTTGTAAGATAAGTCGTAGGGTCAGTATTGCCTCGTGTATTCCTACATTTCTCCGGAATCCAAACTGATCGTCGCCGAGGTCAGCTTCAACCAGTTCTTCCATTTTTCGGTAAGGAATTCGTGTTAGTATTTTGCAGCCATGACTCATTAGACTGATAGTTAGGTAATGTTCAGACTTGTCAGCACCTGCTCTTCTTGCAATTGGAATTATGAGATTCTTCTTGAATTCTGAGGGTATTTCGCGTGTCCCATACATCTTGCACACCAGATGCAAAAATTTGGCATGGTTGGCGCTCCCAGGGATATCAGTAGTTCTGGCGGAATGTCGTCTACTACCGGGTCATTGTTTCGACCTAGGTCTTTTAGTGCTGTGTCAAATTCTTCTCGAGGTATCATATCTCCCAACTCATCTTCGTCTATGTCCTCTTCCGTTAACTTCGCTTGTACAGATCCTCTATATATTCCACCCACCTTTCTGCTTTTCCTTCTTTGCTTAGGGCTGGTTTTCCATCTAAGCTCTTGATAACCACACAGCTGCTTCTCTTTTCTCCAAAGACCTATGTAATTCTGATGTGGGCGATATTTCTCTTTCCCCTAGCAAACTATGCTTCTGAATCCTAACATTTGTTCTTTAGCCATTCCTACTTATCCATTTTGCACTCCTGTCACTCTCATTTTTAGACGTTTGTTTTCACTTTCGCCTGCTTCATACCCTGCGTTTTTATATTTTGTTCATTCATCACTTAAACTTAATATGTTCTGTGTTGTTCATAGATTTCTAGTAGGTCTTGTCTTTTTACCTGTTTGGTGATCTGTTGCTTTCACTATATCATCTCTTAAAGTGTACCCCCTTCGTCTTCTACTGAATTCCTTCCACCTGTTCCAGTCAACAGATGCCTAATATTTCCTCTGAAACTCTCGACCACCTCTGTTTCTTTCGATCTATTCAGGTCGATCTCCTTAATTTCCTACCTTTTTGGAATTTCTTTAGTTTTACTCTACAGTTTATAGCCAATAAGCTGAGGCCCGAGTCAACATCTGCCACTGCAAATGCCTCACAGTTTGAAATGTGGTTCCAAAATCTCTCTCTTACCATTATATAATCAGTGTGAAACCTTCCGATATCTCCAGGTGTCTTCCACATATATTTCATAATTCTTAAACCAAGTATTAGTGATGATTAAATTATGATCTGTGCAAAATTCTACCAGGTGACTTCATCCTTCATTCATTCGCCTCCGTCTATACTCATCTACAATTTTTCCTTTTTTTCCTTTTCCTGTAATCGAACTCTAGTCCCCCATTATAGGTAAATTTTCGTCTCCCTTAATTCTCTGAACAGTTGCTTTCATTGCATTACATATTGTAAGTAGGCTGTTTAGGTTTTTATGTTGGTAACGCCACGTAGCGCTCTGTATGAAAATCACTGACTGTGCTGTGTGCAGTCTGTGGCTGGTTGGCATTGTTGGAATATTCGCTATTGTAGTGTTGTGCAGGTAGAGGTGAGCCGCTAGCAGTAATTGACGTGGAGAGATATGCCAGAGTTTTGAGAGGTTACTATAAGCGGACGATCTGGACGTGTGTCCGTCAGAAAAAGGGAAGTTGTAAAGATGGATGTCATGAATTGATCGATATATATGTATGTATATGATAACTATAGAACATTATTAAGGTAAATACATTGTTTGTTCTCTATCAAAATCTTTCATTTGCTAACTACGCCTATCAGTAGTTAGTGCCTTCAGTAGTCAGAATCTTTTATTTAGCTGGCAGTATTAGCGCTCGCTGTATTGCATGTTTCGAGTAACGAAGATTTTTGTTAGGTAAGTGATTCATGAGAGGTATAGGTTATTGTTAGTCAGGGCCATTCGTTTGTAGGGATTATTGGAAGTCAGATTGGGTTGCGCTAAAATATATTGTGTGTCAGTTTGGTGATGATCAGAATAAATAAAGAGAGAAATGTCTGAGTACGATCAGACTTACTTAGCTGTTTCTGTATCAAATAACGTAGAATTTTACCAGCACAGTCATTTTTAATTTTTCTATGGGGACGTTACAATATTCCTTGTACCTCTTGATCACTGATATCTAATCTTAATTTTTTATCAAAGTTATAACTGGTTATAATCATGACATTATATATTTATAAAGCTTCTACTTAATTCATTTTCATGATTTTGATTCCCTTGGGTAGCATGGTTGTATGCCTACGTTCTACCGATGAATTTCTGAGTAACATTTGTGATAAATATATAACAAAATTGTCATCCGAAGCTTCAAAAAATGACATACAAGAGCCAATAACATCGCATACTGAAACCTGTATTATGACAAAGCCGTATTAGATTCGTAGGAGAAAACTCATACGTGATGAAACATGCAATGCCTCGCGTCTCGAAAAACGTAAATGAGCTTTTCTTAATAACTCTGTATATCTCATTCTCAGATCACACATGTGGTATTATAATCGGTTCCGACATATCACCAAGTCATCTGTTTACAAAGAAAGAAAAGAGATGCACTCTAATACTAGAAAACTAAATTACAAATAAAATTAACTTCTGTATACGAGGATGCTGGCTGATGACGTTAGTCGTTAGCTGAAGCATTTTCGGCTGTGTTATAGTGTCATTCCTCACTGATTTTTAGATTTTTCCATTACTTTGGTTTCTTCTTATACCGGCTAGCACTTGTCTGATAGTAGGTTGGTTTATCAGCACTTTGCAGATACTAATGTGGTATTTGTGGATCGCGTATCCAGGTGGGCGTCATATATTATGTTTCTAGTGTGCGTGTAATTTATCTACACTAGAACTTACATAAATTTTAACTAGTTTTCGCTTGGAGAAGGTTTCCTCTCATAATCAACTGTACATCGTGAATATTCTTAATCATATGTTTAGGGTTTGAGAGTTACCATGTTTATATTATTACGTAGGTAACTGAAGCCATTAGTTCTAACACTGAAAGCTCAAATATATGTACACCGTGAGCACTTTTCCCATCCTTCTCAGTTGACGAGTGACAATGTAACGTATTCAAGTACGTATTGTTCTTGTATACGGAATTGTTTGATTACTAATTTATGTTCTAGAATTTTCTATCAGTCTTTTCTCTCTTTTAGAACAAATCGTCTCTGAACGACTTGGTAGCAACTTAAAAACGATTATAATACCTCTTGTGTGACCTGAGTGAGAAAATTTCACTGATGAGCCAGAATATTATGAACACCGCCCACAGCGAAATTAATTGTTGTCTGATGGCGTTGTGGACACATGACGTGTTAAGGAAAGTACAAGGATGTGCTGAAAAAGTGTTGCCTCAGAAACGTTATGAACATTCTGCATCTTTATTTTTCATCTCTACGTAATTGCAACTATATTCCACGAGAGGGCTCCTAATTATAGCGTGTGGCATGATGGTGTCTAACGTAACTGTGTCGGTGCTGAGAGACCACGTGCTGTAATCGAATTTTGAATTAGACTAAGACTTCGTCCACCCACGGAGCACCCTCTCGTTCAGCATGACAATGACGGACCACACACGAGAGCTGCGACATGTGTAATGACCCGACGCCTTTGTTTCGCTGTCATCGATCATCCATCCGACTAAGTCCCATCCGATTTTCATCTGTTTCCAAAACTTAAAGAAATACGAGACTTCACTTTGGTAGTGATGAAGCGGTTCTTTCAAAGGTAAGGTGTAGCTCCATCAACAGAGTCAAACATTCAACAGTGACAGTACAAGAAACTGATCTCTTGTTGGTAGAAATGTGTTCGTCTCCGGCCGGCCGAAGTGGCCGTGCGGTTAAAGGCGCTGCAGTCAGGAACCGCAAGACCGCTACGGTCGCAGGTTCGAATCCTGCCTCGGGCATGGATGCTTGTGATGTCCTTAGGTTAGTTAGGTTTAACTAGTACTAAGTTCTAGGGGACTAATGACCTCAGCAGTTGAGTGCCATAGTGCTCAGAGCCATTTTTTTGTTCGTCTCCAGGGTTACTACGTTGAGAAATAAGTGGAGGATAAAGATGTGGGATGATAATAATATTTGTTTTATTCAAAAAGCTTTAAGAGTTTTCACACAGAAATTCGGATTAATTAGTCTTAGTACGCCCTCGTATTCTTATATACTTTACTGTTGAGGCAGCCATACAGAGCGACGAAGCTGATGTGTTATAGTGTAACAAAGCTGAAAAGGTATGACACCTTTTTTACATTTTTTATACGTCTGGTGCTGGACGAGAACGGCTGAAACCCGTAACCACATATATTAAATCGAAACTACGATGGAAATAAACAATCTACTTAACTTTCCCACATGCTGTAGCGTCTTCCCACAATCGTTATGTACGGCTTAACATATTTTCAGGAAAGTTCTAAGAAATGCACCTAGCAATTTATCGAATCAAGTACTGACTATATGACTCATACGAAAATACGTTTTACATTCTGAACGCAGAAGGACTTGTTACTTACACTTATGTTATATATGGCTAACAGTAATTTCATCACAGAACCGTACAAAAGTGATCTGCGCTCCTCGCAGAACCACCCTTGCACCCTCACCTCTCCGCCCCACTTTAGTAGCATAATGATGAGCAAATAAAGTTAAGACTTTCAATGATTAACTCTGAGTCAGAGTTTCATTTGTGCTAGAATCACAACGAAGTACCCAATACGTAAGTAAGGCATTCTTTCAGTGAGTGAAAGTATTTGCTTGAGCAACACAGCCACTGTCCAGTGCCAGAACATACGTTTTTTGACAAGAGTGTTGAACTTAGACGAACAGATTGTAGCAGTTCATAGGTTTAATGACTAACAACTTTAAAAACATTATTGCTCAGCCAGAGAAGTAATATTCGTCAATTACTTTTTGATTACGGAATGTATCGTCCCAACCCAAACTTGGGAGCACCAAAAGTACAGGGCGGAAGGGCAACTGAATTATGCATCCCCTACTCCTTTGTTGTTTGCCTCCTCCACCTAAGTGTCTCTCTCTAATATTTAGTAGGCAGGACTGGCCAAAAGTCAGATGCCTTCGGTCGGTCAGCTAGCATATTTGTTAGCACCTTCTCGCCGACCGTCGAGAACCACAATACCGTAGCTAAATAGCAGCAAAACCTCCGCTCTTGCCGTGGAAGTATAATGCAGAGGTGTGGCATGACGTTACAGACTTGAAGCCGACGTCCGCCGTGTTGGTAGCCCCAGTCATTACGCTATGGTGGAAGTATTTTGATAAAAACGCCAGTTTGATCATTTACAGGTGTACTGGTCGTTCTCATTATAGTCCAAACTGTAAGTGAATCACATTTCATTCGTCACTGTACACTTTCAAACGAAAATGGACATTATACGAGTCCGTAACCAGGAGCGATAAGTATAATTTCATCTGTGTGCTTTCGTATTTTAGTTTCATGAGTTTCTGCATGTTAATTTAATATTTAATAGATACAGTTCTCACATTTTCGCTAGCGACGGAAAGAAAACCGATTTTGTGACACATTACAAGTTCCTAACCAGGAGTGAATTATTTAGTCTCACCTGAGTGCTTTAGTACTTCAGTTTTAGAATCTCAGCGTGTTAATCTAATTTATTAGACACAGTTCTTGCGTTTCCCTTCGTGTCTACAGCAGAGTTCCGTAGCTCGTCTCGATACTCTTTGTTTATCTGTGTAGTGCATTTTCCCACGATCTTTAGTACGAACAGGAACCACAATTGATGTGTTGGAATATGAGCCGGCTTGGTGACACTTCGCTCACAGCTCCAGGCCGTGATGACATCGGTTACACAGCTTGAAGCTGCAGTGGATGGGCACCACTGTTGAGCTCTGGCCATGGGGCTCCAACAGACGTCCAGTACGTCTGAGTCCTCCGATCAGCCCTACCGGTGGCCAGCCCAGATACTGTTCGCAATGAGGTTGACCTCTCTCCTGTGGTCGAGAGGGAGGCTGCCTCAGGGTGTGGCAGGCGTTGGAAGACTTACCAGGTTGTCGAACACTAGGCCTCCCCAGTTAATTTGACAAACAGGTTCCAGGTGCTGTCTCTGACTGACACTGTCCCTCAGCTAGATTCAGTTCCTTGTCCTGTTCAGAAGAAACCTCTCAGCCTGCAAGATTCGGGCAATCACAGAGGGTGGGATTATTCGTAGTTGGAAACTCCAGCGTTAGGAGTGTTATGGGGCCCCTTACAGACATGGCTGCGAAGGAGCGGAAGAAAGCTAATGTGCAATCCGTATGCATACTGGGTGAAATCCTTCCAGACGTGGAACGGATCATTCCAGATGCCAAGAGGAGCAGAGGCTGCAGCCAACTGCAGGTGGTGGCTCACGTCGCTACCAATGACATGTGTCGCTTTGGAATGGAAGAGATTGTCTGTGGTTTCAAATGACTAACAGGAGCGGTAAAGGCATACAGTCTTACTTGCAAGACGAAAGCAGAGCTAGCCATTTGCAGCATAGTTGACAGGACCGATTGCGGACCTCTGAATCAGAGGCTCAGACAGTCCTACGACCGTGTAGGCTGCAGATTCCTCGACTTGCCATAGGGTGGTTGGGTTTCGGGTTCTGCGGAGTAGGTAAGGAGTCCACTTTTTTTCTTTTTTTTAAGGTTAGAGGGTCTCAGGGAAATACAAACAGGGCTTCAGGTCGAACATAGGAAGAACGTAGATGCAGGAACCATCGATAAATAATTGTAAATTGTCGTAGCTGTGTTGGGAAGGTACCAGAGTTCCAAGTGCTAATAGAAAGCACTGATCCTCAAATCGTTACAGGCACGAAAGCTGGCTAAAGCCGGTGATAAGTTCAGCAGAAATTTTTGCGAAGAATCTAAAGAAACGCTAAACTCAGAAAGCGGTGGCGTCGTTGTTGCTATTAAAGTTGTTTACCTTATAGAGAAATCGGAGCAGATTCTTCGTGTGAGTTAGTATGGACAGAGGTCATTCTTGGTAACTAGAAAAAATAATAATTGGATCCTTTTACCGAACTCTCAACTCAGATGATACAATTGCTTGAAAGTTCAGAGAAAATTGGAGTTTAATCTGAAACATGTACCCGTTTCATACAGTTATAGTTGGTAGTGACTTTAATTTGCCGGCCGGAGTGGCCGAGCGGTTAAAGGCGCTTCAGTCTGGAACCGCACGACCGCTACGGTCGCAGGTACGAATCCTGCCTCGGGCATGGATGTGTGTGATGTCCTTAGGTTAGTTAGGTTTAAGTAGTTCTAAGTTCTAGGGGACTTATGACCACAGCAGTTGAGTCCCATAGTGCTCAGAGCCATTTGAACCATTTGAACTTTAATTTACACTCGATATGTTGTCGAGTGTACATGTTTAAATCCGGAGGTACGCATAAAACAACATCCGAAATTGTGTTGGACGCATTTTCTGAAAATTATTTCGAGTACTTAGATCATGAGTCACGCGAATAGTAAACGGTTGTGAAAACACACTTGGCCTCTTAGCAACAAGTAATCCTCAGCTAATAACGAGCACCAAAACGGATGCAGGGATTAGTGAACAGAGGGTTGTCGTAGCGAGACTAAATATTGTAACCCAAAAATTTTACAAAAATAAACTAAAAGTATGCCTATTCAAAAGGGCACATAAAAATTCACTTGACGGCTTCCTGGGAGACAATCTCCTCTCCTTCCAAATTAACAATGTAAGTGTAGTCCACATGTGGCTTAGATTCAACGAAATAGCATCGACAGCAATTGAGAGATTTATAAGAAATAGATTAACAAACGATGGAGCAGATACCCCATGGTACACAAAAGGATCAGAAAGCTGTTGCAGAAACAACGATGAAAGCATGTCAAATTTAAACGAACACAAAACTCCGAAGACTGGCGATCTTTAACATACGCTCGGAACTTAGAGCGGACTCCAGTGCTACATGCTTGCAATAATTTCCACAACGAAACCTTGTCTCGAAAAGTGAATAAATTATCAAAATATATTCTGGTCGTGTGTAAAGTATGCTTAGCGGCAAGACATAGTCACTGTTTTTTTTGCGCGACAGCAGTGGAAATGCTATCGGTATAACTAAAGCTGAACTACTAAACACAGCCTTCCGAAATTCCGTCACCAAAGAAGATGAAGTAAGTATTACAGAATTCTAATCAAGAACAGCTGCCAACATGAGTAATTTAGAAGTAGATATCCTCGGAGTAGAGGAGCAACTTAAATCAATAAAAGCAAGTCTTCCGGTCCAGAATGTACATCGATTAGATTCCTTTCAGACTATGCTGATGTAATAGCTCCATATAAAATAATCATATACAATCGCTCCCTAGACGGAAGATCCGTCCCCAAAGACTGGAAAGGTGCACAGGAGACACCAATATTCAATTAAGGTAGTGGGAGTAATCCACTAAATTACAGGCACATATCATTAACGTTGGTATGCAGCAGGATTTTGGAACATATATTGTGTTCGAACACTATGAATTACTTCGAAAAGAACGGTATATTGACACAAATTCAACATGGATTTAAAAAACATCGTCCTTGTGAAACACAATTAACTCTTTACACACACGAAGTGTTGAGTGCTATTGAGAAGGGATTTACAATTGATTCCATATTTATAGATTTCCAGAAGGCTTTTGACAATGTACCACACAAGCGAATTGTAGTTAAATTGACTATCGGCTCAGCTATGTGACTGTATTTGTGATTTCCTGTCAGGGAGGTCACAGTTCATAGTTGGTCCGCTGTTGTTTTCTATCTACATAAATGATCTTTTGGATAAAGTGGATAGTAACGTGCGCCTGTTTGCTGATGATGCTGTGGTACACCGGAAGGTGTCGTCGTTGAGTGACTGTAGGAGGGTGCAAGATGACTTGGACAGGATTTTTGATTGGTGTAAAGAATGGCAGCTACCTCTAAATACAGATAAATGTAAATTAATCCAGATGAATGGGAAAAAGAATCCTGTAATGTTTGAATACTCCATTAGTAGTGTAGCGCTTGACACAGTCACGTCGATTAAATATTTGGGAGTAATATTGCAGAGCGACATGAAGTGGGACAAGCATGTAATGGCAGTTGTGGGGAAGGCGGATAGTCGTCTTCGGTTCATTGGAAGAATTTTGGGAAGATGTGGTTCATCTGTAAAGGAGACCGCTTGTTGTTGTTGTGGTCTTCAGTCCTGAGACTGGTTTGATGCAACTCTCCATGCTACTCTATCCTGTGCTAACTTCTTCATCTCCCAGTACCTACTGCAGCCTACATCCTTCTGAATCTGCTTAGTGTATTCATCTCTTGGTCTCCCTCTACGATTTTTTCCCTCCACGCTGCCCTCCAGTACCAAATTGGTGATCCCTTGATGCCTCAGAACATGTCCTACCAACCGATTCCTTCTTCTAGTCACGTTGTGCCACAAACTCCTCTTCTCCCCAATTCTATTCAATACCTCCTCATTAGTTATGTGATCTACCCATCTAATCTTCAACATTCTTCTGTAGCACCACATTTCAAAAGCTTCTATTCTCTTCTTGTCTAAACTAGTTATCGTCCATGTTTCACTTCCATACATGGCTACACTACATACAAATACTTTCAGAAACGACTTCCTGACACTTAAATAAATACTCGATGTTAACAATTTTCTCTTCTTCAGAAACGCTTTCCTTGCCATTGTCAGTCTACATTTTATATCCTCTCTACTTCGACCATCATCAGTTATTTTGCTCCCCAAATAGCAAAACTCCTTTACTATTTTAAGTGTCTCATTTCCTAATCTAATTCCCTCAGCATCACCCGACTTAATTCGACTACATTCCATTATCCTCGTTTTGCTTTTGTTGATGTTCATCTTATATCCTCCTTTGAAGACACTGTCCATTCCGTTCAACTGCTCTTCCAAGTCCTTTGCTGTCTCTGACAGAATTACAATGTCATCGGCAAACCTCAAAGTTTTTATTTCTTCTCCATGGATTTTAATACCTACTACGAACTTTTCTTTTGTTTCCTTTAATGCTTGCTCAATATACAGATTGAACAGCACCGGGGATAGGCTACAACCCTGTCTCACTCCCTTCCCAACCACTGCTTCCCTTTCATGCTCCTCGACTCTTATAACTGCCATCTGGTTTCTACAAATTGTAAATAGCCTTTCGCTCCCTGTATTTTACCCCTGTCACCTTCAGAATTTGAAAGAGAGTACTCCAGTCAACATTGTCAAAAGCTTTCTCTAAGTCTACAAATGCTAGAAACGTAGGTTTGCCTTTTCTTAATCTAGCTTCTAAGATAAGTCGTAGAGTCAGTATTGCCTCACGTGTTCCAACATTTCTACAGAATCCAACTGATCTTCCCCGAGGTCAGCTTCTACCAGTTTTTCCATTCGTCTGTAAAGAATTCGCGTTAGTATTTTGCAGCTGTGACTTATTAAACTGATAGTTCGGTAATTTTCACATCTGTCAACACCTGTTTTCTTTGGAATTGGAATTATTATATTCTTCTTGAAGTCTGAGGGAATTTCACTTGTCTCATACATCTTGCTCACCAGATGGTAGAGTTTTGTTAGGCCTGGCTCTCCCAAGGCTGTCAGTAGTTCTAATGGAATGTTGTCTACTCCCTGGGCCTTGTTTCGACTCAGGTCTTGCAGTGCTCTGTCAAACTCCTCACGCAGTATCATATCTCCCATATCATCTTAATCTACCTCCTCTTCCATTTCCATAATATTGTCCTCAAGAACATCGCCCCTGTATACACCCTCTATATACTCCTTCCACATTTCTGCTTTCCCTAGTTTGCTTGGAACTGGGTTTCCATCTGAGCTCGTGATATTCATGCAAGTGGTTCTCTTTTCTCCAAAGGTCTCTTTAATTTTCCTGTAGGCAGTATCTATCTTACCCCTCGTGAGATAAGCCTCTACATCCTTACATTTGTCCTCTAGCCATCTCTGCTTAGCCATTTTGCACTTGCTGTCGATCTCATTTTTGAGACGTTTGTATTCCTTGTTGCCTGTTTCGTTTACTGCATTTTTATATTTTCTCCTTTCATCAATTAAATTCAGTATCTCTTCTGTTGCCCAATGATTTCTACTAGTCCTCGTCTTTTTACCTACTTGATCCTCTGCTGCCTTCACTATTTCATTCCTCAAAGCTACCCATTCTTCTTCTACTGTATTTCTTTCACCCATTCCTGTCAATTGCTCTCTTATGCTCTCCCTGAAACTTTGTACAACCTCTGGTTCGTTCAGTTTATCCAGGTCCCATCTCCTTAAATTCCCACCTTTTTGCAGTTTTAATCTACAGTTCATAATCTATAGATTGTGGTCAGAGTCCACATCTGCTCCTGGAAATGTCTTACAATTTAAAACCTGGTTCCTAAATCTCTGTCTTACCATTATATAATCTATCTGAAACCTTTTAGAATCTCCAGGGTTCTTCCATGTATACAACCTTCTTTCATGATTCTTGAACCAAGTGTTAGCTATGATTAAGTTATGCTCTGTGACCGCTTATAAAACACTAATACGACGTATTCTTGAGTACTGCTCGAGCGTTTGGGATCCCTATCAGGTCGGATTGAGGGAGGACATAGAAGCAATTCAGAGGCGGGCTGCTAGATTTGTTACTGGTAGGTTTGATTATCACGCGAGTGTTACGGGAATGCTTCAGAGACACGGGTGGGAGTCTCTAGAGGAAATAGGCGTTCTTTTCGTGAATCGTTACTGAGGACATTTAGTGAACCAGCATTTGAGGCTGACTGCAGTACAGTTTTACTGCCGCCAACTTATATTTCGCGGAAAGACCACAAAGATAAGATAAGAGAGATTAGGACTCGTACAGAGCCATATAGGCAGTCATTTTTCCCTCGTTCTGTTTGGGAGTGGAACAGAGAGAGAAGATGTTAGTTTTGGTACGAGGTACTCTCCGCCAAGCACCGTATGGTGGACTGCGGAGTATGTATGTAGATTTAGATGTAGATGTAGAATTGGTGAAAGTCATCGAGTAAAGCAAAAGTGATTTCAGGTGTTCTGCAAGATAGTGTTATAAGCCCTCTGCTGTTCCTTATCTATGTATATGATGTAGGAGATAACCTGAACATACGTCTTAGGTTGATTGCAGATGATGCTCTTGCTTATTTTCTAGCAAAGCCATCAGAAGATCAAGACAAATTGCACAACGATTTAAAACAGGTATCTGTGTGGTATGAGAATTGGCAATTGTCCCTAAATAATGAAAAGTGTGAGCTCATCCACATGAGTACTAAAAGGAATCCGTTAACCTTCGATTACATGATAAATCAGTCAAATCTAAATGTTGTAAATTTAGCTAAAAACCCAGGAATAACAATAAAGAACAGCTTAAATTGAAAAGAATACACAGAAAATGTTGCAACTTATTGGCAGAACACTTAGAAAATGCAGCAGATCTACTAAAGAGACTGCCTGCACTACGCTTATGAGTCCTCTTCTTGAGTACTGCTGCTCAGTATGGGATTCCTACCAGACAGGATTAACGGATGACATCGAGAAAGTTGAAAGCAGAACAGTACGTTTTGTATTATCGCGAAATAGGGGGAGAGTGCCACAGACATGGTGTAGGATTGAGGGTGGCATCAGTAAGACAATAGCATTTTCCGTTGTAGCAGTGTATTCTCACGAAATTTCAGTCACCAACTTTCTCCTGTGAATTCAAAAATATTTTGTTGACACAGACCTACATAGGTAAAAACGATCATCATTATAACATAAGGGAAACTACAGATCGCTCAGAAAGGTATAGGTGTTCGTTTTTTTCCGCACTGTTCGAGATTGGAATACTAGAGAATTATTGTGAAGGTGGTTCGGTGAACCCTCTGCCAGGCACTAGAGTGTGATTCACAGAGTAGTCTAACTGCTGATGTAGATGTACATGAATTTCCGTTGCGCTGGTTACTTTTACTGCAGTGCATTATTCTACATCTACATCTAGATTTATACTCCGCAAGCCACCCAACGGTGTGTGGCGGAGGGCACTTTACGTGCCACTGTCATTACCTCCCTTTCCTGTTCCAGTCGCGTATGGTTCGCGGGAACAACGACTGTCTGAAAGCCTCCGTGCGCGCTCTAATCTCTCTGATTTTACATTCGTGATCTCCTCGGGAGGTATAAGTAGGGGGAAGCAATATATTCGATACCTCATCCAGAAACGCACCCTCTCGAAACCTGGCGAGCAAGCTACACCGCGATGCAGAGCGCCTCTCTTGCAGAGTCTGACATTTCAGTTTATTAAACATCTCCGTAACGCTAACACGGTCACCAAATAACCCTGTGACGAAACGCGCCGCTCTTCTTTGGATCTTCTCTATAATTATTCTATAATTCAACTCCAGATATCTTATCAATACAGCTCGAAGCGCTGTGAGAAGAAAATATTGCAAACTGATTAGACACAGCAAACTACTATGTTCTCAGTATTCTTGGGGGAGACGACAGAGACGGAACATTAGTTTCGTCATTTCGTATGAAGAAAAATGCTGGATTACGAAAGCAACCTTTTGACTCCACATACTCCGCTTCTTGGTCATTCTAAACGTGTAACAAAAAGAAAGTTACATTAGTGAGGCCAATTGCATCGTATTAATGGATAAAATATACCTTTAAAACCAGAGAAACCTCCGAAAATTCCTCCCTGACAGCGTGTTATTCACGAAAGCACTGTAACATTTGCTTTTTAAAACGACTGTTGCGTGGACACGACATAAATTGTGAGCAAGAAGTAACTGAAACAGATGTCTGCTATCGATCAGGGCCTGCCATCATGACGGCACCGGCTGGAAGCAAGGTACAACGTAGCCTGTAACACCATGTCTACCTGTTACAGTTCATAGCTGCTAAGGCTGCAGCGTAGGCGCAGCAGTGTCAGACAAGTGATTTGTTGGTTCACATACCACGTCTTGGGACGAGGGGAAGGCTTCTTATTGTAGGCATAAAATGGAAATTGGGGGTAGGAGACCTCAGATACGTATTCTGGTTAGTTCTTGAATCGTCCTTCACGATTATTTCGGCCAGTTTTGCGCCCTCTATGTGCCCGCACCCCTGGTGAGGGCCTATTTCAACAGTTCCCTTGGCAAGGTCTTGTATCAGTAGTCTGACCTATACATAAAAAACGACAGGAATTATTGCAGTAACTATAGAACTGTGGGTATAAGACATATGCCAAGACACTTTGCAAAAGACTACATACTTTAACAGAGGCATTTCTGATAGATGAGGAAATGATTTTAGGTCGAGAAGATTATGTATGAATGTGCTCTCTCTATAAAACAGCTAACTGAAATGCGTAGGTATTTTAATCACTCAACGTACAAAGCTTTCGTGGAATATGGGGAGGCCTTCGTCTGGGTGGTGAGATCTAAGTTATGAGAAATTTCAGGACAGTACGGCATTTCTCAGTATTTAATAAGGACTTTTCATAGTTTGTACCACAATATCAAGATACTCATGGACTCTACTATTAGTACGGAACAGGGAAGAATCAAACATGTACCCGCCGGCCGGTGTGGTCGAGTGGTTCTAGACGCTTCAGTCTGGAACCGCGCGACCGCTACGGCCGCAGGTTCGAATCCTGCCTCGGGCATGGATGTGTGTGATGTCCTTAGGTTAGTTAGGTTTCAGTAGTTCTGAGTTCTAGAGGACTGATCACCTCAGATGTTTTAGTCCCATAGTACTCAGAGCCATGTGAACCAAACAAGTTCCCGCCAGGGTAGCCAAGAGCGCTTACGCGCTGCTTCCTGACTCGGGTAGGCGCGCTGGTACCGAATCGAATCCGCCTGGCGGATTAACGACGAGGGCCTGGATGTGGTTTATAGGCGGTTTTCCACATCCCGCTAGGTGAAAACCGGGCTGGTCCACACGTTCCGCGCGTCGCAGACATTTGAAACACGTCTACAGTATTTCACGATTTACACTAGACGCAGACAGTTGGGGTACACTGATTCCGTTCTGGGGGGGTACGGGATGGTGGCAGGAAGGGCACCCGGCCATCCCTAAAAGTTAACATTGCCACATACGTTGTAACCACGCCAACCCTGCGGTCGCTGCGGGACTATGGCGTAAACGAAAGAAAGAAAGAAAGAAAGATAAGAATCACACAAGGAGTCAGGCAAGGGTGCCATCTATTGCTCACAATAATTAACATTTACACAAATGACGTTGCTCTAGATGCTAATTACAAAATGTTTCAAGATAATGCTCTTTAGCCGTCAGGGGGACATCAATAAGCATGATTGCCTTCGCTGTAGCTTTGTATTTTACAAGCATATGAACAGCGGTATGACCTTTTTAAATGGCACCCTGTATTTTTTATTCGGTAATTCATTTCCACTCCTAAAGACCTATTCAAAAATGTGTCACAGTGTACCACATACCGAAACGCAACGTTATTAATTACATAACACAACATTGACGTTGACGCTCCCAGCGCTTAGTGCAGGTACTCGGGGTAATGGAACACATCCACTTGCTGATGTCGACAGAGGACAAATGTAAACATAAGTAGAATGCACATCCGTCGTTTCGTCAACCATTGTCAGTTGAAGAGTTGTGTAAGTAGAATGTACACCAACCAAGAGAAGGTAGATATGCTACTCGTCTATGGGGAATGTAAGTTAGCAGAACAGTAATTGCAATACTGTTTTCTTATGTACGGCTACATTTAGAACAGTAGTTTAGTCCTTTTAAAGACTGTTGTGTAGAGTAGGCATACAGTAAAGGCTGTCCTTCCTAGAAACTGCATCGACATAACGTTTCTTTTATTGTTGTTGCTGAAGGTGGGCGAAATGATATGCAGGGAGCGGAACTGTACAGAGAGCGATATCCTGACAAGAAACCACCTTCGCGACGGAACTTTTCTCGTCTTGTTGCGAAGCTTCAGGAAACGGGAAGTTTCAACCCACGACAACGCAATCGTCGTAGCACTCGCACCGACGAAGCTGGCGAAAAAAATGGTTCAAATGGCTCTGAGCACTATGGGACTTAACAGCTGAGGTCATCAGTCCCCTAGAACTTAGAACTACTTAAACCTAACTAACCTAAGGACATCACACACATCCATGCCCGAGGCAGGATTTGAACCTGCGACCGTAGCGGTCGCGCGGTTCCAGATCGCTTCCGTTGCTATGAATCCACATGTCAGCACACGACAGCTTGAACACGAGATTGGCATTTCTAAAACCTGTGTACATCGTATTCTTACACGTCACCGGTTCCATCCTTACCATGTACACCTACATCAAGAATTGCATGGGAGTGATTTTCAGAATGGTGTGCAGTTCTGTCTAGTGGGTACAGCAGCAAATGCTCTCCAATCCGAACTTCTTCTCCAATGTTCTATTTACCGATGAATCTTCCTTCTCAAACAAAGGACAGGTAAATACAAGGAACATGCATTATTGCTCCACCGACAACCCACGATGGCTTAGACAGGTGGAACATCAGCGGCAGTGGAGGGTTAACGTCTGGTGTGGTATCCTTGGTACTACAATTATTGGCCCTTATTTCATTAATGGTAGTCTAAACGGCGCAGTGTAAGCCAACTTCCTCAGACGAATTCTTCCTCCTCTTCTGGATGAAGTGCCGCTAAGAACCAGAATGCATATGTGGTATCAACACGATGGATGTCCAGCACATAATGCCCCGCGTGCACGTCGTGTTCGGAACCGAAGGTATCCTGCCAGACGGATTGGTCGAGGAGGAACAGTTACTTGGCCTGCTAGGTCTCTTGATTTAAATCCTCTGGACTTTCTTCTTTGGGGATGCATTAAAGACGTTGCCTATCGCGGTATTCCAACAACTCCAGAGGATATGCATGAACGTATCGTGCTTGCTTGTAATTCTCTTCAGCAGGCAACACTGGAAGCAGTAAATAATTCTTGCATTCAACGAGTGCACCAGGGTATCGATGTCCAGGGTCACCACTTTGAGCACCTTTGAATGTTCTACTCCTGGGCAGTGGTACAGGAGAGTCAAAGTCATTTTGTGTTATGTTTTTACTTGGTTTTCATTGGTTTTCTGACAGCTCCAGCAAGTGGACGAGTTCGTGATCCCAGGCTCAAAGTCAGTGTTGTGTTATGTAATTGATAACGTTGTGTTTCAGTGAATGGTACACTCTGATACATTTTTGAATAGGTCTTGAGGAGAGGAAATGAATTACCGAATAAAAAAGACAGGGTGACATATAAAAAAGTCATACTGCTGTTCATATCTCTGTAAAAAACAAAGCTACAACGAAGGGAATCATGCTGATTGAAGTCCCGCTGACAGTTAAAGAACATTTTCTTGAAACATTTTATAATTTTCATCTGGACAAACAGTTGTTTAGGGTGTTCAAGATAAATGGGGGACACCGTGTGTAATGGCAAAACAATAAGATATGACCATATCAACAAAGAAAAGTAAAGTTCTGGGCTTTTGTGGAAAAGAAAATTCTTATAGCTAAAATCATTATCGAAAATATCATGTTCCAAGTACAATACTCAACTACGTAGGCTGCGACGCCTCTTATGGTTACAATAACGATCCTGGAAAAAAAGTTTACCAAGGTTATAACACGTGCTACGTGCGGTTAAGAGAACGCTCCTGACTAAACTAGGAAAGAGACAGTACTTAAATTCTTTAATACTATGTATAGTTCTGAAGCCTTGACTTTAAGGATCAAATAACTACAGAAAACTGACAAGACAGAAATTGGACTTCTAATACCTTTGGCAAGATACAAACTAGAGGATCTTAAGAGGGACAGTGAGATAAGAGAGGAGCTCCATGTTCTAGGAATAACAGAAGAGATTCAGCAGTATAGAAAGGAGTGCATGACCATCTACTACTTACCAAGGAATACCCATGACTGTACATTCAAGGGTGAAAGAAGGATAGGCCGACCACGAAGAAGATGGTGCGATCAGCTTTATATTACTTCGTGTCGGAGCACACGAAGACGTCTAACCCGAAAATGTATTAGGTTGGTGGAGTTCGCAGCCTTTTAGTTTCGAATGTTTTTATTCAGTTTGTTATGGGTCAATTTATCGATTGGTATTTTTATTTGTAGTTCACTGTTTCTATACCAGTTTACATATTGTCATTTTGTCATTTGGAGGTAGCGAGTGGAGCTGTGGACGCTAGGGAATGGAGTCCCAACTTTAGAAGTCGGTATATTTTTGATATATTCGTCAGATTGAGTTCATTAGAGTTGTTACAGCAATGGAGGCAGCCAGAACATTTGCGCCATGTATGGGGATAATGCCACAGGACAGAAAAAGGCAAAAAATTGTTCTCTCATTTTAAAGAGGATCTTTTTGACGTTAGTGACTCTCGACATTTAGGAAGACCTTCGAGGCTTGATGAAGATCGTTTAAACGCATTAATTCACTATGATCCACGTCACTGTTCTCGTGAATGTCATATGTGATGAACCGTGCTCATTCCGCACGATATTTGCGTTCAATGGGAAAGGTTCAAAAATTGGTTGTACTCTTATGATTACCGTATGCTCTCAGCCAAAATCACAAAAATCAGCAGATGGCTGTATGTGCATCTCTGATCGTTCATCATGAATTGGTTAGTGAACAACACCAACCACTCCTCTCCTGTATATTTATTAGTGACGAGAAATGGTATCTTTATGTCAACGTAAGTGGGGGAAAAAAAGTAGCAACTCCCCGTACAAAGACCTTCGCGCATCCATAAAAGATTATGTTGAAGCATCCGGCTGAACAGTGACAGTCTAATGTACTAAAAATCTCTACCTGTAGGTATAACCACCACTGCTGACATTTATTCTCGACAGCTGAGACATATTGCAGACGCACTCCAAGAAAACGACCATGAAGAATGCGTGAAGTGCTACAACTCCACGATTATCCCCGCCTGCTTTGTGCAATACTGACACAGAACACTATACAGGAGTTGGGTTGTGAAGCCATTACGCACCCACCTTATTCATCTGGTCTTGTGCCCTCAGATTTTGACCTCGTCTGCTCTCCGTTGAATAATCTTCAAGGAACTTCCTTTTCGGATGGAATGAGCTCCGAATATCGCTCGACAAGTTCGTCGTCTCAGAATGGCGTGATTTCTACTGTGGCGTAATCAAAAAGTTACCCCAGTGTTGGAAAATTATCGAAAACGGTGAAAGGGAATGTATTGTTGATGTCTAAAGTTTCTGTGACGTGTATCTATTGTGCTTATTAAAGTAATGGAAAAACACTACCAACTTATGCACCAATTTGGTTATCGTAATGTTTTTTTTTTCCTTCATACTGATTCATAAAGTTGTATACTGTGCTTATTTTCCATGTATCAACATCCATTATGGAACAAGGCCTACCGAAGTCACCCAGAAAGTGGCAGCACGCGCACGTTTAGGCACGGGATGGAGTTGAAAACTACAGTGTACACTCATGCGATTCTCAGAAGAGGACTATTGTCTAACATTTTAGGGATTTTATCATTTTGGAATATTATGTGTGTGGCCTAAGACACTTCCTAAAGGTACAAAAGGTCGGCTAATTTCCTACAAATCATCCAGTACGTGCTATTTGTTGAGATTTCAGGCGATTTTATACAGAGAATTTGAAGTTAACATATGAGAGCAGCGCAACATTTGCCTAAATAAGTATGGGAACCGGTACGAAAACATCTCCAGGATTAGTCAGTGTACCAGATTAATGACTGTTAGTAAAGCGCTAGAATCGATCAACGACTCTGAATAACAGTGTTCCACATGGAAGTGTGCGTCATAAGAGACTGATTTTATGGCCGCAAGGGCACACTTCCATTTGCATCATCTCAGTTATACACGAATCTAATGAATCGGGATACTGTTTCATTAAGTAATTTACGTCGACGAACTTATTACGTAGTCCCAACAGACTTCTGACATATGTAACACTTGCTATATTGAGAGGTTACATCAGATAAAGAAGTAAATGTTTCACGGACTAATACCTATAACACTTGAATTACTGGCCGCACCAGAGGCGTCATAGGTGATAAATTTTCCATGCGTTGGCTTCCCAGAGACAGCAGAACAGCATCAACAATTCTCTTCCTATCCTTCCGTCCACCAATGGCTATTTTCGAGAGCGTGGCACGACTCATGTGACACAATTTGCTTAGAATACATCACTTTCTAGGAAATATTATATTTTATTTATGGATTCTTCCGTTACTTCTTCTTGAAATGATTCCATAGTTTAGGCTGAGTAATAAGTACACTGCTTTTGTTCTGCTGATATTTGTTTATTTCTAACTAGTTTTCGGCTTTTTGGGCCATCTTCAGGAAGCAACTGACTAGCGTCTCAAAGGGACACTTGTTCTTACGTAATCAAAAATTTTAACGTTGCAATTACACTTTACGCAATGGACAATACTTAGCGAAATATATATAATTAAACTACGCAATGTTGCAGTATTTCAGGTCGTCTGCTTATAATGCTAAAGTTTATGGCGTCCAGACTTTGGATGAGAAACGGTGAAACTGAGCATTCTTTCATTTATGTTGTGCACGAAACTGTTTTTTTTTTCTTTTTTAATTGGGAATTACACTTTACACAATGGACGGTATTAAACGAAATAATTAAAATTCACAGTATTACAGTATTTTAATCATGTACTGTATTTAATATTGCCCATTGCGTAGACTGTACTTGTAATTTACTATGTAAAACATGTTTGTTGCAGAACGTAAGTGACTAGAGTTCAGTTCTCAACCAACGTCACAGCATGACACACTACGGCATCATAACCATACAACCTGTAATACCGTGTTATTGTGTATTTTAATTATTGTGCTTGATATTGTCCATTGCGTAAAGTGGGCTTCACAATGTTAAAATACATGTCTGGGGCACAGCATAAATGAAGAGTTCTCAGTCTGACAGTTTCTCAACCAATGTCAAGACCTCACAAACTTTAGCGTTTGAATCATATAACTTGTAATAATGTAACTTTGTGTAGTTTACTTTTTTATTTCGATTAATTTCAACGTTAAAAAACAAACTTGATGCACAACATTCTCTGCAAGTGGATTGTATCTTTGCTCATAATGTTTGATTACCTAAGAACTAACGTTCTTTGCAGACGCTAGTCAGTCGTTTCCTGAAGATTGCTCAATAAGCCGAAAACTAGTTATAAATAAACAAATATCAGTAGAACAAATAGTGTACTCGTTATTTAGCCATAAATATTTGAATATTTGGTGTAAATGAAGGACATTACAAATCTGAATATTTTTGTTGGATCATGTAATGTATAATAATATTTACTTTATCTGCTAAATGATAATGGTTTCATTTAACCTTGTGGACTACAAGGAGACTGCCCTGTGAACAACAGATGTAATCTTACGTCTTTTGACGGATAACGTAATCTGAAAAATAATAGAATGAAACCTTCATTCTGCAACGAAGTGTCGGTCGTTTAGAAATTTTCTGATAAACTGTCACAGTGTTCCGGACTGGCACTCTCATCTGAACCTTGCCCGCTCTGGCAGAGTCCCTACCGTGTGAGGTATTCAGAACGACTCTCGACCCATCGTCACAGTGGTACTTCTGCCAGACCTCTCTCCTAATTTCCAAACTTCCCACAAGCTCGTTTGCCTCCCTTGTTGCATTTATAACATTCTGCCTAATTGAATACCACTAGATAGACTGAAATATCCCTTTGTTTCTTTTTTTCTTTACTGCTCAAACCCAGCTGTGAAGTCATTTTCAAATGGCCAAATACTCATCAAATTATACTGTGTTAAAAGCGTAGGATGTTGGCCGGGCGCTACGTTTATGTAGAACAGCTGTGTAGTAGCTTACCAATTGCGAGTGTTAGAACGTACTAGAACTAAAATACCGAAACAAAGTAAATTTTCACATTAACACTGTCGTAAAATATATCTTGACGTTTCTACTGGATCTGTTCGTTGTAAGGCAAACCAAGTACCAGCAGTCTTTCTGGTGAATTTACACGTATATGTCTCCTATACAACATGATACATTCCGCAGGAATGGTGAAGGATACGACGGAAACAATGATTCGAATCAGAAACTTCCAGTAACCGTGGGCTGAAAATATATACCTTAAGAGCAATGAGCCTTTGCCCAGTTAAAGAGATGTGTTTCACAGTAGCGAAGATGAACAAGGAGTCACAGCTCTTCAGACACGCATTTAGAGCTCATGTCTGTTAGACTTTTTTCTCGAATGGTCCTTTTCGGCATTTTCGTGAATATTGACCATACTAATGGGTGCGGGGACGGTTCTGAGACAATGGTGGGAACAATTCTCTTAAGAAACCAAACCAGCCACTTGCACTAATCTATTTTAACGGCTCTTATGTAAACGAACAGTTCACTTGGGGGCATATTTTGCTTATGTAGATAATAACTAATGGACAATTACCGTCATGATAATTACCATAACGTATGGACGTGATGGCCGGCTAGTGGGGACTTGGCTTCATATTTACTCAGGTACTCAATGCTTTTAGCTTAAAGTGACAATTGTCATTTAATGTTAGTAATTTATGACACAAAAATGACACCCCACGGCCCCCAATGCGCTGCTATTGGTCGTTTCAACATCACTGGCCCCACTGGTCCTTAGCATCCCTGAGCTTGTCATTCTTAATGTGAACCTCGTTCGAACAACACTATCGCAACCACGAAGCGTCAGAGATCATCCACCACTACTGAGGAGAATAAAAGGAAGAAAACTGTTTCATTAGAACGTAGTTATTAAGTCCTCCAACTCTTTTTTCATTATTGTTATTACCATTGTTTGCTATTTTTAGTAACATTATTTTTCTTTCTAGTGCAATACAGCGGTCTCCTGACGATAATGCCAGTTGAACAGCCTGATTTATGGGAGCCATTCGATTTTACACCACACTTACCTGATTTGATGCATATTTTTTACATCTGATTGCAGGTTATGCGTTTTGATGTTAGTAGAAAGAGCATGTTATATTAGTGCACTGAGATCTTAAGTACCATAACCACATGTTTTTGAAATAAAATTGGTAAAAAGCGTTGGGGTGCATTATCATGCTGGAAACTGAATACGCGTCATGGTGGTGGTGGTGGTTTTGCTCAAATGAGGTTCACATTAAGAATGACGTCGTCGGGGATGCTAAGGACCAGTGTGGCGGCGGTGAGGGAACGTCGAATAAAGGTACAAAGGGGGCGGTGGGGTGCCAGTTTTTGCATCATAAAAATGGCAGTTAACAGTTTAAACTAAAAGCATTGAACACCTGAGCAAAAATGAAGCCAAACCCCCACTAGGCTGCCATTTTGTCCGTAAATTATGGTAGTCATTATGACAGTAACTGCCAATAATTGTGAACAGTTTGTTTCCTTAAGGGCCATTAAATTAAGCTAGCACAAGCGGCTTGTTTATTTACTTCAGAGAACAATTCTCCCCATTGTCCCAGACCCTGTCAGTATGCCACACTCACCTTTCTCGTATCCTGTATAAGTCATATTCCATATGTATCACATAGAATGAGGCTCTGCAATAATCACTGGATACTTTTACTCTTCATCTGACTGGTATGTGTGTTCACAAAACAGTGTGAGAGTTACGACTCTTCCTTGACGCAAAACATTTCATTAATTTTATCGAAACTACTTTCATCGAAGTTTCGCAGTCATCAATAAGCCTTAAATTGTTACCGGTACCTTGTACCAATACCACTAATGTCCCTTCTTGGTCCAGTCGCAAACTGACGGGGAAAAAATTATTGTCTATACGCTTCTGTACGAGCCATAATTTTTCTCTCTTATCTTGTGTTACGTGGTCCTTAAGCGAATCGTAAGGCAGCAGAATTGTTCTGCTGTCATCCTTCAAGTACGGTGCTGTAAATTTTATCAATAGTTTTTCAGAGAAGAACGTCATCTCTCCAGGGATTCCCATCTGAGTTCACAAAGTATCTCCGTAGTACTCGCCATTTAAGCCAACCTGCTGGTAATAAATCTAGCACGCCTTAGAATTGTTAAATGTCTTCCATTAATAAAACTAAATACTCGAGCAGTATTCAAGAATAAGTTGCACTATTGTTGCACACCCCGTCTTTTTTACAGATGAGCTACACTTCCAAAATTCTACCAATAAACGGTAGTCGACCAATCTCCTTCCCTACTACCGACCTTACGAGTTCGTTACATTTCATACCAATTAGCAACGTAACTGTGTCCTACAGTCACTCAAAACCATCAGAAAACAATCGCACATAATTGCTCATCCTATCCGCCAGAACACATGTATATGGAGAACAACAGTGATACTATGACACGCCCCTGGGACATTCCTAGCAATACCTGTTCCCCTGATGACAATAGTATCGTGAGGAATGCCCCAGGGGAGTGTCATAGTATCACTGTTGTTCTCTATGTCTTTTTATACGCAAACGATCCGATGTCAAAACAGTTTGGTACAGCTAGGAATGTAGTAAACGTGACATGACGCAGTGAATTTACCGACTTTGAATGTGGGACGATAATCAGTGCAAGCTTATGGGTCACACCATATAGGAGATAAAAAAAGTTGGTATCCGAGGTCGACAGCGTTTAGATGGATGTTCAATATCGCAGAGATAATATTTCCACAAGCATAAACCGCCATCAAGTACGACCGCAGGTTTTTGACGTACGGACTTCACGTTGCCGCAATAGGGCCGCTGTGAGTCAGATTAGTATGTTTCCAGAACTGCTCCAACACCCTGTAGTGTGCATACTTCGACGTTTTACTGCAGTTTTGAGAACTTGCGAGAGAGCGACTCTCTGTTAACATCACATCCGTTGCCTTCCCATGATTATTGGCCGTTCAGTGCGTATTCTTTCGTATTTCTTGCATTCTTCAAAATTCGAATATCAGTGATGACGCCAAAACCATTATGAAACTCATGTGGATAAAATTAATAGTTTTGCATCTTAGTGGGTGGAACAAGATAAAATTGCGTCTTTGAGCTCCAAAATGTAGCCAACGATGAATTTCTTACCTCAGAAGTATACAGCTTATTGAGGTAAGTTTATTAAGTATTGTAATATTAAGTATAAACTGAAATTTCTTGAGAAACAAACATTTGAGTGAATTTATGTGGAGATCCTCGTAAAACTCATGTTGTATGTTAACCAACAGCGAGTGCTTTAAATTAATCTAGAATTCAGCAAAATTACAATACTGGCCATTAAAAATGCTACATCAAGAGGAAATATAGATGATAAACGGGTATTCATTGGACAAATGTACTATACTAGAACTGACATGTGATTACATTTGCACGCAATTTGGGTGCATATATCCTGAGAAATCAGTACCCAGAACAACCACCTCTGGCCGTAATAAAGGCCTTGATACGCCTGGGTATTGAGTCAAACAGAGCTTGGATGGCGTGTACAGGTACAGCTGCCCGTGCAGCTTCAACACGATACCACAGTTCATCAAGAGTAGAGACTGGCGTACTGTGACAAGCCAGTTGCTCGGCCACCATTGACCAGACGTTTTCAATTGGTGAGAGACGTGGAGAATGTGCTGGCCAGGGCAGCAGTCGAACATTTTCTGTATCCAACATGCGGTCGTGCATTATCCTGCTGAAATGTAGGGTTTCGCAGGTTTCAAATGAAGGGTAGAGCCACGGGTCGTAACACATCTGAAATGTAACGTCCACTGTTCAAAGTGCCGTCAATGCGTACAAAAGGTGACCAAGACGTGTAACCAAAGGCACCCCATACCGTCACGCCTGGTGATACGTCAGTATGGCGATGACGAATAGACGCTTCCAATGTGCGTTCACCGCAATGTTGCCAAACACGGATGCGACCATCATGATGCTGTAAACAGAACCTGGATTCATTCGAAAAAATGACGGTTTGCGATTCGTGCACCCAGGTTCGTCGCTGAGTAGACTATCGCAGGCGCTCCTGTCTGTGATGCAGCGTCGAGGGTAACCGCAGCCATGGTCTCCGAGCTGATAGTCCATGCTGCTGCAAATGTCGTCGAACTGTTCGTGCAGATGGTTGTTGTGTTGCAAACGTCCCCATCGGTTGACTCAGGGATGGAGACGTGGCTGCACGATCCGTTACAGCCATGCGGATAAGATGCCTGTCATCTCGACTGCTAGTGATACGAGGCCGTTGGGATCCAGTACGGCGTTCCGTATTATCCTCCTGAACCCACCGATTCCATATTCTGCTAACAGTCACTGGATCTCGACCACCGTGAGCAGCAATGTCGTGATACGATAAACCGCAATCGCGATGGGCTACAATCCGACTTTTATCAAAGTCGGAAACGTGATGGTGCGCATTTCTCCTCCTTACACGAGGCATCACAACAACGTTTTACCCGCCAACGCCGGTCAACTGCTGTTTGTGTATGAGAAATCGGTTGGATACTTTACTCATGTCAGCACTTTGTAGGTGCCGCCACCTGCGCCAACCTTGTGTGAATGCTCTGAAAAGCTAATCATTTGCATATCACAGCATCTTGTCCTTGTCGGTTAAATTTCGCGTTTGTAGCACGTCATCTTCGTGGTGTAGCAATTTTAATGGCCAGTAGTGTAATTACAAAATACTATGTACCTTTGTGTCTGACTCGTTTTTGGGATAAAGGTAGAACGCTGAAGTTTCATTTCACAATTTCAGTCCTAATTTTATATCTGTGCTTTAAAGGTTCAATTATAGACAACGGCTAACGAAGTTAATGAACGGCTGTATTATCAAACTGTTTTAAACTGTCTTCTACAGGAAGTTCTAGACTGAAATGAGCGTAATTCTTATAACACCCATCTTTACTCAGGAATTACAATGAGCTCAGTGAGTTAAAGAAAATCATTCCGTCATGCTTTTGTGAACTAAAATACGCACCATAAACGAGCAATGGTCCACTGGTTGAATTATCCGAGAATGCGCTACAGACTGATTGACTCAGAAGCTGCAATGAATGGTTTGGGGTACGGCTTCCTTTCCCAACCGAATACGTTTGCTTGCTTCAGCGATTATATTAATGAAGAATGGCCGATTTCACATTCAGTTCAAGCCTTAGGCTTCTCAGCAATTCTTATTTTTCCACTACCACTCCTATGATGTTACAAGAGCGCCTCTGTGAGGTGGAAAAGAAATTGCCGTTGACTGAACCCTTCCTTCACACTAGGGGAAAATTCTGACAGCTGAGATTCCGCAGTTAAAAGTCAGTCTACCACGCTGTTTTGATGTCTCAGAATCAGAAACATGTCGAGAAGGCTAACGAAAGATCGTTTTATTGGTGGAGCAATTAGAAGGCGTGGCAGACCTTCGTAAGAGATTGCCTATACTATGCTTGACCATTCTCTTGCTGCGGACTGTGAGACCATAACCAGACAGGATTGTCGGTGAACATGGATAAAGTTCAAAGAACAGCAGTTTGTTGTGCATTATGGGAAAATGATTGAGTGAGTTAACATATTATAAGCGAATTGCAAAAGCTTGGAAACTTGTGGTAAGGTCTTATGGGACCAAACTACTTAGGTCATCCGTCCCTAGCCTACACACTACGTAATCTAACGTAAACTAACTTACGCTATGGACAACACACGCACCCAAGCTAGAGGGAGGACTCGAACCTCCGACGGGGGGAGCCGCACGGACCGTACCAAGGCGCCTTTGACCGCGCAGCTACCCCGTGCGGCAGCGAGTTGGAGTGCAATCGGAAAATCAAAGGTGTTTTTAGTGTAAAACATTCTCAGACCTCTTGCCGCGTCATTTCAGGATAAAAATTCAAGCTTTCGGCGATTGCTTCCATCGTCTTCATCGGGAGCAACTGACACAACCCTTGCTGTGACGGCATTATGTGGCCTATAGCCGGCTTCTTATTGATCGGTAACTACGTAAAGCTGTCGCAGACGTTGTCAACGTCTGACTTCGTGGCATCACCACTCACGCCGTACCGTAAATATTGCGATGAATATCTCTGGCCCATATCTGAATCGAGAGCTTGCTTCCATGCACCGTTAATATTATATGCCCATCAAATTGGTTCAAATGGCTCTAAGCACTGTGGGACTAAACATCTGAGGTCATCAGTCCCCTATACTTAGAACTACTTAAACCTAACTAACCCATGGACACCACAAACATCCATACATACCCGAGGCAGGATTCGAACCTCCGACCGTAGCAGCAGCGCGGTTCAGGACTGAAGCGCTCGGTCACCGTGGCCAGATATATTCCCGTCACGATTGAAGATCTTCCACACATTCTTATTTTCGTAGCCTCTTTAATTACAAACTCCGGTATGTAGGAGCCTGAGACAAAAATTCCGTTTCGTTAAACAATACTTTGTGTTTGTTTGTGAGGCTGCGTTCAGCAACTGTAAATTTTCCCAGTTTTCGATTTTTAATATGCCGTTCATGTTCTGCACAGTGGTCGGAGACGGTGAGGATGGAATGGCCGATGTAATTGTTTCCACACTTACAAGGGATATTGTAAATCCCAGAGATCCTGAGGCTGAGATTTTCCATAACAGGGTGTAGTATCTCCTTTATCATCTTGGCGGGTCGGAAAATAAATCTTACACCTCGTGTTCCCAGGACTCTGCGTATTTAGCTGGATGTAACACCGCAGAAAGGAAGAAATGCAGTCGGTGACTCATCTCATGAATGTTCAACATTTTCAGGTTTGCTTTTCTTGGAGAATACTGACTTCATATCACGTGGCCCACTGCATGTGTTCCAGGAGTTTAATTTCGGAATCTAAGTGGTCGTCGAAAACAGTTTTCGCTCTGTGCACCAATGTATTTTAAACTTATCTTTTCTGGTTGTAGCCTCTCCCCGATGCTATTCAATCTGTATATTGAGCAAGCAGTAAAGGAAACAAAAGAAAAGTTGGGAGTAGGTATTAGAATCCATGGAGAAGAGGTTTGCCGATGACATTGTAATTCTGTCAGACACACCAAAGGACTTGGAAGAGCAGTTGAACGGAATGGACAGTGTCTTGAAAGGAGGGTATAAGATGAACATCAACAAAAGCAAAACCAGGATAATGGAATGTAGTCGAATTAAGTCGGGTGATGCTGAGGGAGTTAGATTAGGAAATGAGACACTTAAAGTAGTAAAGGAGTTTTGCTATTTGGGGAGCAAAATAAGTGATGATGATCGAAGTAGAGAGGATATAAAAAGTAGACTGGCAATGGCAAGGAATGCGTTTCTGAAGAAGAGAAATTTGTTAACATCGAGTATTGATTTAAGTGTCAGGAAGTCGTTTCTGAAAGTATTTGTATGGAGTGTAGCCATGTATGGAAGTGAAACATGGACGATAAATAGTCTACACAAGAAGGGAATAGAAGCTTTCGAAATGTGGTGCTACAGAAGAATGCTGAAGATTGGATGGGTAGATCACGTAACTAATGAGGAGGTGTTGAATAGAATTGGGGAGAAGAGGAGTTTGTGACACAGCTTCACCAGAAGAAGGGATCGGTTGGTAGGACATGTTCTGAGGCATCAAGGGATCACCAATTTAGTACTGAAGGGCAACGTGGATGGAAAAAATCGTAGAGGGAGACCAAGAGATGAATACACTAAGCAGATTCAGAAGGATGTAGGTTGCAATAGGTACTGGGAGATGAAGAAGCTTGCACAGGATAGAGTAACATGGAGAACTGCATCAAACCAGTCTCAGGACTGAAGACCACAACAACAACATCTTTTCTGGACTAGATGGTAAAAACTGTGGGCGCTAAGATACAAAACATTGAGCGTCAGATTGCGGTACACTGAGTGGCAGAGACGTCCGTACGACTTTCGTTATACTTGAATACCTAAAAATTGGAACTTTCCCTTTGTCTCTGTCTCGACACTGAACTGGAAGTACGGGTGCATACTGTTCATATGTTCATGGTAGCGCTTAACAGCATGTACGTCGTGTAGCAGACAATAAACGTGTTGTCAACATAACGTGAAACAAAATGGATGAAGGGGAGCCAAATATAATGCACGTCATTCAAAATGTTCGACAAAAATATTAGCCACTGCTGGAAACAACGGAGAACCCATTGCTATACCGCCAGTCATTTAATAAAATTTACCGCCGTATAGGAAGTAGGTGATCGTCATAATATGTCGGATCAATTTCATCATTTCCGAAGGAAAATGCTCTTCCGACAGTTTCAATGTGTCCTCGACAGGAACCTTTGTAAAATAGTATGACCCCATCTAGGCTGACTGAAATATCAAATGGTTCAAATGGCTCTGAGCACTATGCGACTTAACTTCTGAGGTCATTAGTCGCCTAGAACTTAGAACTAATTAAACATAACTAACCTAAGGACATCACACACATCCATGCCCGAGGCAGGATTCGAACCTGCTGCCGTAGCGGTCGCTCGGCTCCAGACTGTAGCGCCTAGAACCGCACGGCCACTCAACTGAAATATCGTTTGGGCCAACTCTAATCAGTTTAATTTTCTCAATGAACATCTGAGAATTTCTGATGCGATGTTCGTAGCTGATAACTATCGAAATCATCAATTTAGGTAAATACCTGGCCAACCTGTAGGTAAGAGAACCAGTAGCGCTAACAACTGCCGAAGCGGAATACCTTCGTCCAACCTAGGAGATCTAGGAGCTCCTACTTTAAGATTTTTAATGTAATCCTCTGGTAGAGAATCTCCACCGGTTTTCTGCTATATGACAGAGTTGGGTCCCGTTTTACACGATTGTGCACGCTATCTTGCAACAACGATGTGACTTTGACGTGATATTCCGTGGTATAAGGAGCAACCGTGGAATTTCCCTTGTTTTATACAACAGCGCCGTCGGAAAGACTTGGTTCGCAAAGGCGTTTTACGTTGCGACGAGACCATTTCAGGAAATTTTTGTCAGTAACTCTAACAACACTTATGAACATGTTTTGTTATCTTCCACTTGCATTGGGAGAAACGGCCGTAGTAATGAAATATGAGAAATCGAATACCGCATGGAAAGGTTTAGCTGTTCATTTTCTCCACGTAGCGTTAGAGAGTGGAACGGGTGAGAAATAGTACGCAAGTTGTTCAGTAACCCGTCTGCCAAAGAATTAAGTGTAAACTGCAGAGTAATCATGAAGACGCAGATGTAGATGCCATAAATACATACGTTTCGGCCGATAGATTACTGACTTTTGATGCGTGTACAGATTGAAGTTTTTGCTGCAGTACATACGAAGTGCTTCTGCAACCGAAATACTTCTTTAAAGATTCCTACACGTTCAATGTAAAAACGTAATCAACATGTTCTACTTTTGTATGACTGCTGTGAACTATAAGAGCTAGATGGGTAGATTTTGCTCATAAATCGTTAGAATGAAAAATGCACTCTATGGTGTTATATGAAGTGTACTTTTTTTCTCCTCTGGAAATCTCCTGGCAAGAATTTCCACGACACGAACTCTGAAAATGTCGCGTCTTGAAAGGGGATATAATTTGCTTAGTTTTATGTAATGCGTGTCGATAGCTTTAAGACGTCATAAATGCAGAAACTACAGACCGAGAGATTTACGAGACTCTGCGGTCTCGATTTCAGTAAAAAATACAGAGTCGTTCCAACTTTGGCCGGCCGTTCATCACAAAGACATGGGCTAGAACCAACGGTGCGTTCTTACCTCGATAGTCGCTAGGAATACAGAGTTATTCGTGTGACTGCCCATAAATCTTGAGAGACGAGACTCTAGGCAAAGTTTTCTAGGTTCCTCTGACATTGAGTGAATACAACGAGTGGAAGCGGCGAGACGAAGTTACACGCAGAACACAAGACAGGAATTCGCACATAAACCCTTTCCGCCCTCGTAACTGCAGAGGGAAGCAGCCAGCGTGTTTTGTTGGATCTTTGTTACGGTCTGTCGTTTCTGTTGATTTTAGTAACCGTGTAGCACAGTATAAGATATAGAACGATGTTCTATCTTCAGAATCTATGAGGTTGTGCTGAAAAGTAATACCTCCGAATTTTTCATGCGAAAACTCTTAGAGATTTTTAAAGAAAACGAAGATATTCACATTCTACTCCTTTAGTTGATATGTCTAAATATTGATTTCTCAAAATAGCCGCTCTGGAAACGAACACACTTCTCCCGACGAGAGATCAGTTTGTTGATACCGTCACTGTAGAATGTCTGATTTTGTTGACGGAGCCATATCCTCACCACTGCATGTACCGCTTCATCACTATCAAAGTGAAGTTCTCGAGGGGCTCTTTAAGTTTCGGAAACAGATGAAAATCGCATGTTGTAAGAGGTCCGAGCAGATGTAATTTCGATGTATTGCTCATGCGCTGCCTGCAATAGGCAAGGTATAAGAGGGTCTCTGACCAAAGAACAGTGTTGACTGCAGTAGGAACTGTGTAGCTGTAGCAGTAAGTTGTTGCTAGTCTGGAGTCTGCTCTGGTCTGGTGTATCGTGTTGGCTGGCCCGATCGCGGTGCAGCGATGCCGGAGCCTGAGTATTATTGTATAAGGTAAAAAGCAGCCTCGCGCGTATGTAGTAATGTTATCTCAAGTCGCATGTAAATGTTTTAAAACTCTCGTAATAATAATCTTCATCATAAAAAGTAACTTTTAATAACCATTCACTTCAATTTAAAGAATTTACTAATTTCTCCCATCCATGATCATCCCGATTATTGCAATAGAAAAATCAGTTGCTCCCTTTCATAAATGACAGATAGGTCGGCCAGCATTGCACAGAGCTGTGCCGGAAAAATTTATTGTAAGAGCAGATATATCCGGCGACTTCATTGAGGTAAGAATTTTTCCTTTTTTTGTTCAGAATGATCTTTCAGGGCCATGACGCAGCACTGCTGTCGTCCAAAATTTACCAGGGTAAATTCACAGTGAATTATTGAAAAGTCATATGTGAGCGACAATTTAATTGAGAGGTTAGTTACATTGTTTTATTACCAGGTTACTGAATTTATTTTTTTTATTGGGACGTTACACTGAATGTGAACGACATAATTATAATTTTTTACTGTTGAGAGATTTAGGGATTTTTCTGTTTTGAGGTTACGCTAAATGTGAATGAGTTTTGAGCTTAGATTAAATCAGAAAGAATTTTGTGGGTAGATTAAATGTAAACGAATTTTGTAGGGAGGTTAGAAATGAGAAAGAATTTTGTTTTGAGGTTACACTAAAACCAGAATCATACTCATATTAATTATTTTATTTTGTGGGGAGGTTACACTTGGCGACAACCGGCCAGGATCGTATTTCTTTGTGAATCTCTGAGAAGGAGTCATATATCTGCTCTTATTTACTTAAATGTAGTTTGCATCTGGCGCAACGCATTTACTAATTTGTCACTCTTTCCTTCACAGATCATCGGCAATTTAATGCTCTTTGTTGTAATTGTGTTTGTTCCATTTTTGCTTTGTCTTTGTTTCATTTCGTGCTTAATTTTGATTTGTGAAAAATGCCGCGAAAAACTGTTAACAGTACATCGCGATGTGCAATGAGTGAAATAGCCGACTCGAATAATTTGTCCGATGATACTTACGACACTCAGTGTAATAGCGATAATCCTCCATTTACAGACAATCAGTGCGTACCGACCACTAGCAATGATTTTAATTCTAATGATGAGCAAACAAATTCAGTTGTGTCCTCTGTTAATTTAACGACAATTGATGACGCGGCACGTTCCGATACAATGAACGCTGCGCAGTTTGACACACACGGTTTGCAAAATTTACGTAACGAACAGATAATTATTTCTAACGAAGGTGAACAATGTACTCAAAGTACGTCAAATTTATTTGATTCCGATTTAGCGACCAACAGTGCACATCCAATTGGCGAACCTTTTCAAGAATCAGAGAATGACCAAATGGTTACACAAAACGTTACAATTGCAGGTACGCCATTAAACAGCACAGAGAATAGAGTAGGTAATATTGGCATGGATCAAGTTATGGCATTATTGCTACAACTTAATGAAAATTTTAAACAACAACTTAATGAAAATTTCAAACAGTCAAAAAAGAACAAGACGACAATTTCAAACAACTTAATGAAAAACAAGACAACCTTAATGAAAATCTTAAACAATTGAATGAAAAATACGATAACCTTAATGAATCGAACAAACAACTTAGTGAACAGATTACAGCCGTTGCCGCGCAATGTCATGATACTAAAGAACAATTACGTGAGGAAATTAAGGCTTGTGCTAGGAATAGCAGTGAAGAAATTAGATCTGTTGCACAAGAATTAAGTAATACACATGCAGCCACAACGAAATTACTTAGAGATGAAATTAGTGCAGTAGCTAAACAATGTTCTGAAAACTCAACACAGTTACGCGACGAGTTTAAATTAATGTTAGCAGAACTTTCACGCACACTGGATGCGAAAGTAGACGCGAAATTTGACCAACAGAACAGCCAAATTGACGAACGTTTTAATCACCACCTACAAAACAGTGAAACGCGTTACAGTAAATTTATACAGGAACAGAATAAAGTAAGGCAACAAGTCATGGAAACAATTACTGCACAGAGACAAGAAGATAAGCGCAAACTATTTACCAAAGCAAAAACATACGTAGACAACAATATTGCTACAGTATCAGACGAAATCAAACAGTTGAACACCGAATTGCATGATGAAATCTCCGATCTTAAAACAAAAACAGACACACACACATTAGACTTTCAGACAGTGACCAACAGACTTGAAAAGTTGGTATTAATACAGGATCCCGATGCCATCAAAGCAGACGTTAAGAAATTGAACAAAACCACACGTAAAATACAAAAACAAATTAATGCTTGTGATACTAAAAACGATGATCAGGTAAAAACACTGACTGAAAAATATGATGAATTGGCCAGTCGTATTGACGTTATCGAAAGTAATGATGACACCAAATCAGACGATACGTCACCAGTTTCGTTTAATCAAACACCCGAATTCCGAAACTTACAGCAGACGATCAGTGAGATAGGTTCGTCTAATAATACATTACGTAGAAAATTGTCATCTTTACAGCATGAAGTGACGGAGATGAAAAATATTTCAGCCTTGAACACATCACAGCATACGCCACATTCGGAACATTTCTCTCACTCACACAGCCAGTATAATTTAGGTAATTTACAGAGAGTACGTGACTTAGATTCCGAACAGTCACAGACAAACAGACTAGCATACAATCCTGAACCTGTTCAGACCTTTCGAGACGATAATTTTAATAATAAGCACTTTCTATTGATGAGAAAATTTAAGGTATTTAAAAATGACACAGCACAGGTACACGCTTTGGACTGGATACGTCAATTTGCTTTTGCATTTCCACCGGCATTGCCTGTAACGCAGAAACTAAAATTTATTTGCAGCACGTAATTGACCTCAGGGGATTCATTACACTTCGATGAATATGTGCCGTAGCGTGCACGGTCCCTGACCTGTAGTAGTGCTGTTTCCTCTTTAGTTTTCTGCACTGCTGCCTTCTCTTTTACTTTCCTTTATATCTATCAAAACAGCTCTTCAACTATCGATCCATCTAGAATTAAGAATGAGTAAAGAAAATCTGATATGACAAGTTTTACCGAAAGTGACAGTTTTCATTAGACACTCGCGAAATAAAAAGAAATACCAGCATAATTTTAATAACAGACAAAATTTTAATTATCAGTATCGTCAAAATTATCAGCAACAGGAACCACCTTTTGGTAACAATAGAGGTTTTTCCCAACAACAGCAACAAAACCAGCCGGTTAGCATACCTAACCAACAATGTAATGCGCAAGGTCAACCAAGCTTTAATGTTTCGCCGCCTACACGTATAGCGTCGGTTCCACCAAATAGTAACACACTGCAACAAGGAAATCAGTACGTACAGAAAACACACCATTTCAACTCATATCGCAATGCACCGTATAGAAATGACTATCATGACAGACGTAAAAGTAATGAGCACATTTTCAGCGTACGTTTAATAGCAGTCGATCTTACCAGCAGCAAAATCATCCGCAACAACAGATTATCGTGAATCAATCAGACAGTCGGTATCATCCCGAACCTAATGCGTCAGGACGAAATAACAGAACAGTACAAATAGTCGAAATGCCACAGCATCCTCCGGCAAATAATAGCACGTCAGATAGAATTTGACTAGATACAGTACAGGTTGTATCTTCCAACAACGCAAGCAGTACTTTTGACACACAGAATCTTGTTCACGAAAATGTTATTACTTTTGACGACATTCGAGACACTCTTTTGCAGGAAAAACCAGTTATTCAAAAAACCATTTCACACCCTGTAATTGAAGTAAAGATTGGATCATCCAAATTTTCAGCAGTAATCGATTCTGGATCACCTATGTCAGTTATAAATGAGGAAACTTTCAACGAGTGTAACAAAGAGAATACCTATCCTACGCTACCATTAGGCAAAATTAAAGTAAAAGGAGCAGTATCTGGTAAAGGAGTAGATGTAAAATTACAGACACACTTATCGTTTTGTATTGCAGGTCATACGTTTCAGTCAAATTTTTGGATTGTTCCCTTATTGACAACAGACGTTATTTTAGGTACAAATTTTCTGGTACAATACGACGCAATTATTGACTTTCAAAATTCCTATTTAATGTCAAAGGATGAAAATGTACAACTGGCATTAGAATTTCAGCACTCTTTATCTGTAGAAGAACAAACAATTAATCGTACAGTGATCATTTCAACATCGCGTTACATAGACTGTCATTTGACATTGTTCACAGGTACGTACGTACACAACTATAATTCTCCAGACGAAGGCGATTATGACGTTATACAGACGATTTCTGATAAAATTAAACAGAGCAGCGCAAATGCAGACGACGAACGTTCAGAGCTACGCAAAATTCTTTTACAGCAGGCTCCAGTTTTTGACAACGTCCCTGGTACTATGCCCGGTTTTATGTATGAATTTCAAGTTAAACAGCACGATACATTTAAAGCCAAACAATATCCCATTCCGTATATTCACAGAGAACAAGTTATGAATGAATTGCAAGCTATGCTCGACCAAGGAATTACTGAACCGGCAGTTAGTCCGTACATAAACCCGCTCCATATTGTCAAGAAAAAGGATGGTTCACTTCGCCTCGTACTTGATTCGCGTCACATCAATGACATTATTATTAATGAAACAGATCGTCCTCAAACACTAGAAGGACTTCTACAGAAATTTCATGGTACTGCTATTTATTCCACATTAGATATGAAATCGGGATTTTGGCAAATTCAGCTCCATCCGAACTGCAGAAAGTACACGGCTTTTCTTTGTTTTGGTGACTGTTATCAATTTTGCAAATTACCGTTCGGTTTAAATATTTCTTCAGCAGCATTTATTCGCGGTTTGAATACTATACTTCCGACAGAATTAAAAGACAGAATCACAACGTATGTAGACGACATTCTTATTGCAGGAGCTAACTGGTCTGAACACAATTTGATTCTTGAACAACTGTTACGAACTTTTCGTGCACAAGGACACACAGTTAATCTCAGTAAATCGCACTTTGGCAAAACTTCTATAAAATTTCTTGGACATGTAATTTCAGCAGAAGGCATTGCGCCTGACCTGGAAAAACTTCAAGCTTTACGTGACATTACTGTTCCTACGACGAAGAAACAACTACGCAGCTTTTTGGGTTTAATTAACTTTTTTCGTAAATTTATTCATTATTCTGCTTTAGACACCCCTAGATTATGTCAATTGGCGGGTAAAAACACTATTTGGTCCTGGGATAGCCAAGCGCAGTCTGAATTTGTCAATCTGAAACAAGCTTTGTTGAATGCACCACTTTAATCACATCCAGATCTTACTAGAAATTTTTCCATTGCCACCGACAGTTCTAACACCGCATTAGGCGTACACATTTTTCAGGAAATTGAAGAAGACGGTACTACAGTAATTAAAAACATCGCCTTTGCGAGTCGCATTCTGTCACCTGCTGAACGCAATTATTCTGTTACAGAGCTTGAAACGTAGTGTGTTGTTTGGGCATTTACGAGATTCAGGCATTCTCTTTATGGAAGACGCACTACCGTTTAAACAGATCACAGAGCTGTACAGTTTTTACTTTCCGCAAAATTTACACACGACAGGTTAAGCAGATGGAAACTTTATTTACATGAATTTAATTTTACAATTTTTCACATTCCCGGTACACAAAATATTGTAGCAGACGCACTATCCCGTTCTCTCAGCAACAATCAGCAAGACATCGCAACCAACTTCTGCAAAGCAAATTTCAACGTCATGTATATTCAACAAGTTGCATTTGAAAATTTCATTTCGTCGTCATTACGAGACATAGCACAAGAGCAGAGTAAAGACAACGTATGGAATGAAATTAAACACCTTTGGCAAGATAGGAATAATGTTGCCATTAGAAACCATTACACTGTACGCAATAATATTCTGTTTCGCCGCTCACACCCTGACAGCAACAATTGGTTACTGTGTATTCCTGACGAGCTTGTTAACAAATTAATTTGGTATACTCATTTAAGTTACGCACATTATGGAGCCAGAAAATGTTTTCTAATACTGAGACAGAACTGTTATTTTGCCAACATGGAGAAACGTATACGACGAGTTTTAGCGTCATGTAAAATCTGCCAGAAAGCTAAATCAGACACGACTTCACATATCCCATTGTACCTGTTAAATTGAGACACATGGCCGATGTAGACATTTTTGCTCCGATTCCCAGATCTAATAGACGTTTTTGCTACATCTTTGTCGCTGTTGAACTCACTTCAAAATTTATTACCTGCACTCCGTTAAGCAAAGCTACTGCTAAAACTATTTCGAAAGCATTTGTAAAACATTTTCTATTTCATGTAGGGCATGTATTGAAAGTAATTTCCGACAGTGGACCACAGTTTCGATCTGCTATATGGACACGTATGTTACGAGCTAAATACATTTCTCCGATCTATGTATCCAGGTATCACGGTTCTTCGAACCCTTGTGAACGTCTAAAGAAAGAAATTGGTAAACTATGTAGAATATACTGGCATAAAAAACATATTGATTGGGATACACACATACTGTCATTCCAGGATGTAATTAACTCCATACCAAATGAATCTACTATGCTATCTCCGACTGTTATACTGAAAAATGTTGAACCACCTAATAAAATTAAAGAATTAGTATCCTTTCCTACATCTCGTCGACTACGACACCATGAAATAATTGACATTGCGCTGAACAACGTCAAACGTGCCGCAGAGACAGCAAAAATAGGTTTGTACACGCCGTGACTTTCACGTTGGACAGAAGATGTTAGTACGTACACACTATTTATCCAACAGAGGAAAGAGTAGATGCAGTAAATTTGAGCTTTTATACGCAGGTCCATATCGAATTCGCAGCATACCTCACCCCAATGTAGTACACGTCGAAACTTTGAGAACCAGAAAAAGTAAAGGCAATCACCATGTCTCCAATATTAAACCCTTTATTGAATGAACATACTTTATGATTTATCACACTGTAATGCCATATCCTGATTTTATATGACCACTTATGCAATTATATTTATATGAACACTTACTGATGATTATCGTATTTTTTCTTGGCAAGTGACCGGCAAGGTAAGGTTAGCAGGTCGCTTTTCTTGTCGTTACACATCAGATCGTGCACATTTTCCAGATAAAGTTACATATTTTATGACCAATTATGCAATTCTATCTATGTGACTACTTACAGATGATTATCGTATTTTTTCTTGGCACGTGCCCAGCAGGGTAAGGTTAGCAGGTCGCTTTTCTTGTCGTTATATATCAGACCGTGCACATTTTCCATTTTTCCTGTATGTATGATTGTTTTCCTGTTTTGTTTGTATGTACTACGAAATCTTTAAGATATAACAAACACCAGTTGACTTTGACATTTTCCCTTATGATATCTCAACAGCTTGACTATTTTACATTTTTGCCACTAAATTATGATACTCTGTCTACATTTTTTTGCACTTGAAAACTGTCTATGTTTTTGAAATAATGCGTTTTCTGTCATGCTACGCTGTATGCTTAATTATATCACTAGAAACCAGTTTTTATTTAATGGGTATATGATTTAAGTGCAAGATATTAATCCTTATTCATCATTTTCAGAAAGAAATAACGTGTAAAAGAAATAAATTAAACAAACCACAGTGGATTACTATGAAATGGGAATTTGACCTTCGGAATGAACGAAAGAAAATGGAATATCTTGTGATGAAGAGTAAATGGATCAGAATTAACAAGCATTAACAAGAATATACTATACACGTCGTATGATAGCAGTCTTAACTATTTTTTTCTTTCAGAATACGAGGCCATTGATGCAGGCTGTCAGACAGAACTACACATCTTAGTTTTAGTGATGAAATATGCTATAAATAAGAAACTCTATATTATGAATAGTTGTGTGAGTAAATGGTAATATGAATAATGAATAATGAAGTGTCTTTATTGCAGATGATGATGAATGATGATGAATAGTTATATGAAGAATATGCTAATATGAATAATGAGGTTTTTCTTTGCAGGTGATGTTAGTAATGAAGTTATGGTAATATGAATAATGAAGTTTTTCTTTGCAGATGAGGATAATGATGAAGTTTTTATATTTACTGCTATGTAGTTATTTAAGTATTTGTTGCAGTTCGTTTTGACAGTATGTCTTATATCGCATGGTATAATGACTGAATGTTTTGGAAGGGACAGCTAGAGTACATACATATTGAGTACACGTTTCATTACCTTTTAATTCGAAGTTCACTACTTTTCAACGTAATATGCGTTTCTTCTTTCAGCTGAATAATCCATTTTGTATTTTTTCCAGAAGAAGCTATTCATGAAATTAATGTGCTATAAGCAGTTAGTCATTAAACCAGTTCAAGTACTTGCATTTTTTTTACCCATTTGTGTGTGTCATTCATGAATGTGATCACATATACTCTACCAGTTTCATAACCTTGCTACAGCTGACTCACGACGAATGACGTTACTAAAGCAAATATTTTCATGCCCCCAGCAATTAATTATCAATCTCAACGCAATGCATTGCTAGCACAAAAAAATGTATTACCAGTCCCAATAATGCTACTAGTTTAAGAGATATTTATAGTACTAAATATAATGCAGATTTGTCAGATGTATTGAATCCATTATATCTATGTGTTATTGGACCATGGACCTTGAGTAATAGTTGCAGTGTGTTGCATTTTGGATGTGTCCTATGTCACTTGAATGATGAGTTCTGAGTAATATTGAATGATGTTTTGTAATAATGCATAAATGCTATGCCAATAATGTCTGTAAATAATATTTTTGTTACCCTCTCATTTTGAATGATGACTTCTTAATAATACTGAATAATGTTTTATAAAACTATTTGAATACTTTGTAACTGGCCAATGAATGCCACTGTTTCTTATATTTTAAATTTGTCTTATGTCACTTACATGCTATTATACACTCCTGGAAATTGAAATAAGAACACCGTGAATTCATTGTCCCAGGAAGGGGAAACTTTATTGACACATTCCTGGGGTCAGATACATCACATGATCACACTGACAGAACCACAGGCACATAGACACAGGTAACAGAGCATGCACAATGTCGGCACTAGTACAGTGTATATCCACCTTTCGCAGCAATGCAGGCTGCTATTCTCCCATGGAGACGATCGTAGAGATGCTGGATGTAGTCCTGTGGAATGGCTTGCCATGCCATTTCCACCTGGCGCCTCAGTTGGACCAGCGTTCGTGCTGGACGTGCAGACCGCGTGAGACGACGCCGCATCCAGTCCCAAACATGCTCAATGGGGGACAGATCCGGAGATCTTGCTGGCCAGGGCAGTTGACTTACACCTTCTAGAGCACGTTGGGTGGCACGGGATACATGCGGACGTGCATTGTCCTGTTGGAACAGCAAGTTCCCTTGCCGGTGTAGGAATGATAGAACGATGGGTTCGATGACGGTTTGGATGTACCGTGCACTATTCAGTGTCCCCTCGACGATCACCAGTGGTGTACGGCCAGTGTAGGAGATCGCTCCCCACACCATGATGCCGGGTGTTGGCCCTGTGTGCCTCGGTCGTATGCAGTCCTGATTGTGGCGCTCACCTGCATGGCGCCAAACACGCATACGACCATCATTGGCACCAAGGCAGAAGCGACTCTCATCGCTGAAGACGTCACGTCTCCATTCGTCCCTCCATTCACGCCTGTCGCGACACCACTGGAGGCGGGCTGCACGATGTTGGGGCGTGAGCGGAAGACGGCCTAACGGTGTGCGGGACCGTAGCCCAGCTTCATGGAGACGGTTGCGAATGGTCCTCGCCGATACCCCAGGAGCAACAGTGTTCCTAATTTGCTGGGAAGTGGCGGTGCGGTCCCCTACGACACTGCGTAGGATCCTACGGTCTTGGCGTGCATCCGTGCGTCGCTGCGGTCCGGTCCCAGGTCGATGGGCACGTGCACCTTCCGCCGACCACTGGCGACAACATCGATGTACTGTGGAGACCTCACGCCCCACGTGTTGAGCAATTCGGCGGTACGTCCACCCGGCCTCCCGCATGCCCACTATACGCCCTCGCTCAAAGTCCGTCAACTGCACATACGGTTCACGTCCACGCTGTCGCGGCATGCTACCAGTGTTAAAGACTGCGATGGAGCTCCGTATGCCACGGCAAACTGGCTGACACTGACGGCGGCGGTGCACAAATGCTGCGCAGCTAGCGCCATTCGACGGCCAACACCGCGGTTCCTGGTGTGTCCACTGTGCCGTGCGTGTGATCACTGCTTGTACAGCCCTCTCGCAGTGTCCGGAGCAAGTATGGTGGATCTGACACACCGGTGTCAATGTGTTCTTTTTTCCATTTCCAGGAGTGTATATGAATACCAGTAGCTTGATGCTACACTCATTAACTCTTGCTTTGAATGATGACTTCTGAACAATGCATAAAAATGATTTGTAACTGGCCAATGAGTGCCAATGATTACTATAACTAGATGAATTATGTAAATGGTATGCCATTAATTAACTCTTGCTTTGAATGACACTTCTGAATAATGCAAAAAAAATGGTTTGTAACTGGCCAATGAGTGCCAATATTTAGTGTAATCAGATGACTTATGAATAATGTTCTGTAATACTACATACATAGTACCGAAATGTTTAGTATCTAGGCAATGAGTGCCAACAATTACTCAAATCGGTTGATAGACTAGTGTAATTCTCAATGATGACTAGCATAAGACTTAATGTCCTTCACCTTCTGACCTAATTACCAGAAATTACTGCAATATCCGTTTGTCCTGTCTATCCTCATGATCATGGAGCACTATATTTGGTTTTTGCGCTAATTCTACGTTGGTGTACCTTACAGGAATGTGGTGTTGACACATCATGCTGTCCACCACCTTGAACGATGGAGATTATGGTCCCACTGTTTGGTGAACCTAATATACTACCAAAATGATAACATTGAATATTAATACGACATTTCAGTGTCTTGGCTACACTGATTAATACTTCAGGGAAGAGAACTTCAAATTTTCTCACTTGGTGTTGTGCTTCTGTAGAAAGATATGGACCTTCAGTGCAGCTACGTGCAACCTACAGTGCTACAAGCATGATGAAATCCTTCCATTTCCTATCCTAGTACTTGTAAAATGGTAAAAAAAATGTACAGTGCGTGTGCACTTTATGTCATTTGTTAATATGTTTTGTACTCATTGCGCACACATTTTGTCATTGCTTGATATGTTCTGTACTCAGTGTATGTGCACTCTATTTCATTTCATGTTCTGCACTTATATATGTATGTATATACACTGTGACTGTAAACTTAGTTAATTAAGTAGATTTAAAAAAAAAATTGTTGCTCATGGCAAGTCCAGTTGACTCACCATCGCTGCCAAATTTTTGCCCCCCAGTGGAGGGTTATGTAAGAGGTCCGAGCAGATGTACTGTCACACCAGATGCTAAACCAGCATGACGATGACGAATGCAATCTGGAAAAAGTGGTCCTCATCAGAGCCTTCACGTATGGATACATCCATCATGCTGTACGCAGTACAGGGGCCGTCTGGAAAAGCGATATAGTCGTAGTTCCACTGCTATGTTCAGTATTGTCACTAGAGAGACCACTGTAGGCACGCCTCTTTGTGTTGCCGCGTGAAGGGAAATCGCAGAAATGGTCGCCAAGCTGACATTCCGTCAGTGCGTTTGCTCTGGACGTCGTCGCACTGTTACTGGGGACACTTGTCCTGCTGGATACAGCCCATGTCATGACTCAGGGTGCATGACTTGGGAGCACAGTTCTGCACGGCCGATTGAACAATCTGACGGTTTTCTAAGGAGCTATAATCCGCCTGAACACATCGATTCCAATTTAGCATGTCTGCCTAATGGCAGACAACCGATGTAAGCAGCTACATCGCTCGACGGTAAATCGCAGTATGAATAGGAAACGGTCGTTCTGCTGTTGAATTCTGGCACTTGCTGCTAGACATTGTCCTTCTTATGCTAGCCACAACACAATCTTCTCACAAACAACCAGAACTGAAATGGAATTTATGATTGAGAAACCCGCTACAAAATATTACCTTATACGCAAAATATAGGCCTACAGACTGAGCAAAAGTCGGCGAACTGAAGGCAGTTTTTTCGAGGGAATGTGGGATGTTGCTTTCCAAACTGTCAGTGTGACGGCTGCGTGCTACGCCGCTATGTTACAGAATCACATCGTGCATAGCCTGGGTGGCTAACACTTGTTGGAAGGTATAATTTACATGCTACAACGCGAAAGATCTCTTCCGCACATCGTTTGGTGGTGGTCGCATGCCGAGCCAGCATCATCGTCATACTTGGCGCTCCGCGGCTCCAGACTTCAGTCCGTCTGGTTATTGGTTGTGGGGTTACCTGAAGTCGCAAGTCCATCACGTTCGTGCGACCTCATTAGGGATGCTAAAATACATCATCCGATGGCAATTTCTCACCACACCTTCTGATATGCTGTACAGTGCTGTTCGTAAAATTTTCGCTCGACTACAGGTATTGTTGATGAATGATGGCCAACAAGTTGAGCCTTTTTATAAGCAATATTGTCTTTGTTAAAAATCAGTTGTTAAGATAATTATTGCTTTTGTGTCTTACGAAACGCCAGCTGTTTGTCATTTTGTGCTCTCTTCCTTGTTTCAGTAAAACTGATGCCATTTCAAGCATGTGTGTCAATTTTCCCTTCTACCTACATTATTCTGTGAAGTACTGAATTTTCAAACGTTAAGACATTTTTGTGTCACCCTGTACATTGTAGCACTAAAATGCTAATTATTTGCATATCCCAGCATGTAATACACTTCATGCCAGTTTTATGTTTCTTGCATGGCATCTTCTTGGAGTCTCAATTTAATGCCTAGCAGTGTAGCTATGAGCAGTGGGTGAATACAATTAAGAGCCAAAATATTAAAGGAAATTATATTAGCAAAGCAAACGCGAATGGTGAATCATTCTGACGATGGTACGGGCCTGGAATGGGGAAATCAAGATATAAGTGAATATTACAATAGGTACACTGCTATTGCAGAGCGCCTAGGAAGCAGAATATCGGAAACGGCGAAGCTCGTCGGCTGTTCGCTTGGTACTGTCTGAACGTCTATGGAAACTGGAGGCAGAACGGTTTAAACCATGAAGAGGCGACATGGTATTGGACGTCCGCGGCTCACCACACATTTTAGAACTCGGAGTCTTGGCCGCTGTATGAAGCACGAAAGGAAGCGATATGTGGGAGATATGAAGACAGAGTACAATGACAGTGGAAGCAAAAGTGTTCCGAAGCACACCATTCAGTACCAATAGTTGAACATGGGGTTACGCAGCAGACGTCCCTTTAATTGCTCCCATACTGGCCCAATGACACCGTCGGTTAGGATTCCTGTGGGCTCAGGATCATCGAGATTGGATCATGGATCAATGGAAACGTGTTCCACAATCGACTGAATCTCGTACCTTGTTATACCAGGTCAATGGTCGTGTGTGAATACATTCATTCAGGTAAAAGGTTGCTCTACACACGCAACGCGCCGCGGACGCAGGCCGGTGGGGTAGTATTATCCTGTGGGATTGTATCCACAGGGACTTCCATGAGACCTACGGTAGTAATCGAAGGCACCATAAGACAGGAGTGCTAAGTGAACATTACTGTGGACCACCTGCATTCCTTCAGAATAACTTTCTATGCCACTTGGATATAGTCGTGCTACACTGGTTTGAGAAGCATGGGAGTGGAGTCACATTGAAGTCTCGGATAGCTAATTCGTCTGATCTGAATGCGATGGAACACATCTGGAACGCTATGCATCCCTACAAACTACTGATCCATAATTTACAGGAAATGTGTGAACGGTAAATGGACACCTGCGGTTACCACATACTTCCGAAAACCTCCTAAGGACTTGTCGAATTCATGCTATGCAGAATAGCTGTTGTATTGTGTTCCAGTGGTGGATCAACACGTTGTTAAGTAAGTGGTGATAACTGTTTGGCTCATCCTTTGTCGTTGCTAATATTCATCTCTCCTCCAAAGATAGTACAGTTCATATTAAGGTAATGTGTTACAGTTTAGGACTGGATTAAAGACCTTTTGTCAAGTAGCTCCTTCTACACCAGTGTGAAATATACTAGCAGAAACTCTTAGAATTCATGTTATCGGTTATTTCGTCATTAACAGTAAAATCGTAATAGAATTGCAGTTTATAACCTTAAGCGATTTACTTTATTGCAGTTCGGCAAAATGTACATTCCTATTTCTTTCACACCTCACTGACTCTCTCTTTCCGGGATGCGTAGGGTATGAGTAAGGTAATATAACAGCATGATTAACCAACTACACAGCTTAGAAACCGGAGGCCAACTACTTTCCGATGTCAGGGACATAAGGATCGTCCTGCCACGTGTCACGAAGTAGGGTGAATGACGCACGGAAGTGACGATGACCCACTAGCACACGGTTAGCACGGAACCTCTGGCACTGGGACTGCCTTGTAAGGACCTTACTCTTCAAAATGAACAGCCTGTGGGTCGGAGGTTACGCTTGTGTTTGGGGCATGATGACGCAAGGCGGCGGTAAGTGTGAGGCTGTTCAACCGCAGCAAGTGTTCGGCGAGTGAGGAGGCGAGGTGCGGGTACAAAACAAGACCCAGAACTGGGGCCGCGCGTTACCCACCCCACAGTGACCACCCCACAGTGAGCCCAGTTCATTGATTTTCAGGTCAGTTGTGATGTCAGAGACGATCCAGAACTTCTCCTCGTGCAGAGCAGTTTTAGAAACTTATCTAGAACGTCCTTCGCTCTTTCCTTTCTCTTCTAGTTGTAATTTTACAGTGCACGTTCGTGTCTCGAGATAAAACTCACTGCGAAATGTTTGCCACGTGATGTTCATGGGCTAAGCCATTTGGCTTATTGTAGCTTCAATGGTCCACCTATTTCTGGGACCGGCTACCATCCATTCAGAGAGCTGTTGCACTCAGCGACTGTTATATTGGCTTGTAAATTGTAGATTGCAGCGATCAGTCGTCCTTTTTAAATCTTATTGTGCAGATCTAGATCTCAGCTAGAAGCTATCCATTCTCAATGCACTATTATTTTCGCTCAATGCATGTAATGCCTGTTGCTCAGGCTTCATCGACAGTTCATTGAATACTGGGATGACCCGTGTCTTCCTGAGGAAGTACACCGGATAGCTGATTTTGGTACGCAGATTTCTATTAGGAAGTATACAGATCAATATTTTAAACGTTCAGATATTTCGAGGGATCGGCGCGAGGAACGAGCGCCGTGAAAGAAAACTGGATGTAAATGTGTAGTGTCCGTCAGTTTTAAATCTAAAAAGAAATAATGTAATGGTTATATTTGGATATCGAGACCGATCCTCTTTTCCAAAACTACAACCGCGAATTACTACTCAAAACATTTCATAGTAGTATTACCCGTTCATGCAACAAAAAAGTACAGCATTGCTGCACAAAATTGTTACGACGGAAACAGCGTGAAAACCATATTATAATTATTGAACATTTTATATATATTAACAGTAATACTGCATTCGTTGTGTAACAGTTGACACACATTCCGTGTTTTGCTGCAGTGTCGCTGTATTTTGCTGTCATGCCACACTATTTGCTGTACTATTCAATAAACAATCAAATTGCAGGATATACTTGACAGTCTTAAAATACTGTATCATAGAGATCCTTCCAGTTGTCTTAAGCACTTGTGATAATGGATGAACCCTTTGAATGTCCGAGCAACTGCTACCACCCCATATTGATGCCAGTAATGCCAAAGTGCCGATTTATTGATATGCTGTTTACTCTATTTTAGCGTTTAAGATTTGCTACTAGATGGTGCAAGCTAGCCTGCTGAGTACTACTGCTATAGATTTCGATCAATGTGTACATGGGTGGTTATCGAATTTTGACGATCATTTCAGTACAGTATTGACGATCGATATTTCGTTACTTTGTTTACGTGTGCCAACAGCGTGCTGCATAATATTCTTTTACATGCTGTTATTTCGTATTTCTGTGTAGTGTTTTTACTTAAAATTGGTTTTGCGTTATTTTTTCTTGAAGTCAGTGTTTGAACTACGTTTATTTTATCCGATTTCGTCATTTATTTTTGAAAATTAGTCCAATCCATATCTAGGTAGAGATCTTAGACGATAAAATTCGTAACTTGTTGGAAAATATTAGTATAAAAGTGAGTTACAATGATGTTCTTACTCACATTTTAAATGACTCATACGTTTCCTGAAGAAAAAATGTTATGTAACACAGAAGTGCCTACTTGGGGCAGTCTCTAATGTAGTCTCCAGATATTATGTTCATTATGTCTCTAAAAAGTAATAATAAATACACATTAATAATAAAACATATATTTTTCTTATGCCATTTTACTCATGAATTTATGTAGATTTTGGACATTAGTGATCCTTTTTGAAATTAAGCATAGTGTTAGGGATAAGAGAAAAATTGAATTTATATTTCTTAAGAGGAACTTTTATTTGGTGCGTGTCAAACAGTTTAAAGCGAAAAAGTACAAAGATTTGTGTAACCCAACAATAAACTACACACGTTCGTGGGTAGGTTGCATTTTTTTATATTTTTGAACTGAATGCAGAGTCATATATGGCACTTTAAACAGAAAGTTGAATGACAATGTAAAAATGTATGACTTTTTAGCACTTACCACTATAAAATGACAGTCAGCACAAGGGTTAAGAAAATACCGTAGTTTATTATTGAAAATTCTTCTGCGTCTCTATGACATAATATTTTTATGGTTTGGGCCACCCCTGACCAGAATCCGCTGCTGTAGTCAATCCTGTCCTAGAATAAGACAACAGCTGATTTCACAGGACTGGAAGCATATGTTTCTGGTCTGACGAACGCTTTGACACAATAGTGCACCTCGACTGAGCTACTAAATCACACTACGTTAATACTGTAGAAAACCACTGGAACTATTTGGGGCCGGCCGAAGTGGCCGCGCGGTTCTGGCGCTGCAGTCTGGAACCGCGAGACCGCTACGGTCGCAGGTTCGAATCCTGCCTCGGGCATGGATGTGTGTGATGTCCTTAGGTTAGTTAGGTTTAACTAGTTCTAAGTTATAGGGGACTAATGACCTCAGCAGTTGAGTCCCATAGTGCTCAGAGCCATTTGAACCATTTGAACTATTTGGAAAAGCGAGTGATAGGTCGCAGTAAACATCACTACAGTTTGGTAGCTCTGTGGGATCTAATTATGAATGAGAAGGTGTAACTGGGTGTGGTATAGCTGCATAAAGTTGTGCACTCTTGTCCTCGCCGAACAGAAACCAATATCAAGGTGACAGGCGGTGTTGCACTGTATTAGGGTGTCTTCTGGAGTGAGGGCGACGCGTGTATTCATTTCTTCCCGATGTGCTTGTATTCATTAATAATTGATTCCTATACACTAAATGGCTAATCGCTTCCATATATCCTCATTTCTTATTTGGTCACTTCTAGAATATCCCATGACGCATGTAAGATTTAGTTTCTGCTGCTGAGTATGTTATTCATCTATTACTCTCCATTCGTGTCTCTCTTCCGTGAACTGGTGCAGACATTATAAGTATAATTTAGTTTATTCCCCTTCCAGCGTCGTTTTTTTGTCTCACAAATTTTCGAGAAAATTATGATTCAATCTCGGTCATTGTTGTACGTGACATTACACCCAAGTTGACGCGTGTAACCTGTTTTAATATGACATTGTCGATATTGATCTTTGATCCACAGAAGTAATTCCCTCTAAATATCGAGATTTTCCATTGATATATTTCAGTAATTAGTTTGTCGTCTTACTATAGATATAAAAGCACTCCGTCTTCAGGCCACGAGAGGCCTACCGAGACCATCCGACCGCCGTGTCATCCTCAGTGGAGGACACGGAGAGAAGGGGTGTGGGGTCAGCACACCGCTCTCGCAGTCGTCATGACGGTATTCTTGACCGACGCCGCTACTATTCAGTCGAGTAGCTCCTCAATTGGCATCACGAGGCTGAGTGCACGCCGAAAAATTGCAACAGCGCACGGCGGCTGGATGGTCACCCATCCAAATACCGGCCACGCCCAACAGCGCTTAACTTCGGTGATCTTACGGGAACCGGTGTATCCACTGCGTCAAGGCCATTGCCATAGATATAAAAGCGTTTAGTCATTTCAAAACGAGAGCTTACTCAGCTGAATCCAGCATGAACTCCTGCTTTCCATGCTCCAACCATATTATCAATGTATAAAATGAATAATACTGGTGACAGATAACACCCATGCCTAAATCCTTGGTTTATTACTATGGGTTGCAAAGTTAAGGTAGTGGTGGAATTTTTAATACTGCTTGAAGCTTTTCTGATACGGCTAGTCAAGGCCTTAATAGAAAGTATGTATTACATGTTTCATCTGATGACTCTATAAATCGCTTTTGAATAATGACTGAGCGCACTGTACGTTTTCCGATGATATTCTGGGCTCTTCTAGATTTTTTTAATCGATAATTAAATTATAAGAGTGTGATCGCGTATGTTATAAAACACATGTAAACATCACTAGGTCCACTGTTTCCGATGAGATAGTGAAGTGGAAACGTGAAGGGACACGTACAGCACAAAAGCGTACAGGCCGACCTCGTCTGTTGACTGACAGAGACCGCCGGGAGTTGAAGAGGGTCGTAATGTGTAATAGGCAGACATCTATCCAGACCACCACACAGGAATTCCAAACTGCATCAGGGTCCACTGCAAGGACAATGACAGTTAGGCGGGAGGTGAGAAAACTTGGATTTCGTGATCCAGCAGTTACTCATAAGCCACACATCACGCCATAAATGCAAAATGACGCTCGCTTGGTGAAAGGAGCGTAAACATTGGACGATTTAGTAGTGGAAAAACGTTGTGTGGAGTGACGAACCACAGTACACAATGTGTCGATCCGATGGCAGGGTGTGGGTATGGCGAATGCCCGGTGAACGTCATCTGCGAGCGTGTGTAGTGCCAACAGTAAAATTCGCAGGCGGTGGTGTTATGGTGTGGTCGTGTTTTTCATGGAGGGGACTTGCAACGCTTGTTGTTTTGCGTGGCACTATCACAGCACAGGTCTACACTGATGTTTTAAGCACCTTCTTGCTTCCCACTGTTGAAGATCAATTCGGGATGAAGCTTGCATCTTTCAACATGATCGAGCACCTGTTCATAGTGTACTGCCTGTGGCAGAGTGGTTACACGACAGTAACATACCTGTAATGGACTGATTTCTACAGAACACCTCTGCGATCTTTTGGAATGCCTGCTTCGTGCCAGGCGTCACCGACTGATATCGATATCTCTCTTCAGTGCAGCATTCGGTGAAGAATGGGTTGCATTCCCCAAGAAACCTCCCAGCACATGGTTGTACGTATGCCTGAAAGAGTGGAAGCTGTCATGAGAGCTAAGGGTGGGCCAACACTATATTGAATTTCAGCATTACCGTTGGAGGGCACCACGCACTTGTAAGTCATTTTCATCCAGGTGTCCGGATACTTTTGAACCACATAGTGTATGTATGTATATGCAAATGCAGGAATAGCTCGAGTGGTAGCAGTCGGTGTTTGATTTATGACGAGAGCGAATAATTCAACAGAATTGTATCATTCTGTATACATATACTTATGTGGTGGGTGAAAATTTGTACCAGGGCTAGAAATCGAACCCGGGTCTCGTGCTTACTAGGCTGTTGCGTTTGCTACTAAATCTCCTTGGCACAGCTGTTCGCACAACCCTGCACGGATTTACCTGGCATACCTCCACCTTAGTCCAAATTGATTTGTAGAAGTACCTACACGTGGTTTTCAGGCTGGATCCTCCCACTAATTTCGATGCTGAGGTGCTATTTCAGAACATAGAGGGCCTCGGCAATTCTGTTCTTGTGTAAGGAGAATTTAAAGTAGACTTGGGCGGCAGTGAAACTATGGATCGAGGAGGGAGGCGTACCAGGTAATACGTGTACTTGTGCAAAGCGCTGTGCTAAGGTGGCTTAGTGCGTAACACACGTGCCCAGTTAGCAGAAGGTCTGGATTCGATTTCCGGCCTTGGTACCAATTATCGCTCGCCACTTCAGTCTATATACGTAAAATCCTGTCTGTATGAGACAAGTGAAGTCTCTGAAATGGTGACATTTGATTTGTAGAGTTGTATCACATTACAGAGAGAGAGAACTATAGTGGTGACTACAGAACGATATGATAGCTCGAACTTAACGTTGGTATAAGAAACTACCCGACATTCGGTGTTATGGGGATTTAAATCAACGCAGAGAGCAGGCTTCTCGAGAACATAGGTCCGCAGAGCTAACCGCTGCTAAACTTCGTCCAGTCGTTCCAAGTCTAGTACCGTCTTCAGTGTAATGAAAAACACCCATACTGGCGAAGGCCGCAGGTGTTCCCTGATCTACCTGGGAGATAACGAGGGAGACGTCGGCGCTCTGAGTGGACTCTCGCCATGCACTTACGTCAGTGTTCCCTCGCGCAGCGAGAAATATGACGACGGGAAACCGCACGTGTTCACCTGCTGCCCTCGACTGTCCTCTCTTCTTCCATTTTCACGCACATATGTAAAGATCATATTCACGAAAGAAACCGAAGTCGGAATAACCGCGGAGATGACAGCTGATGTAGTTGGGAGGCAGGAGTTAACGGGGACAGACAGGTGCGCCGTGGCCTGTCACGCACGGGCCTGGCGCCGTTTAACGGCGGCGGCGGCGATGATGCGGAGTGGTGCGGCGGGGGCGATCCGCTCGCAGACCGGTTGAACGACCTTGCCCGGCGGCCTTTGGCGGGACTCCGAATGGCGCGGGCCACCAGCACGAGGCACGGCGCTCCGCAGGTAATCGCGATCAGCCGGTGGCCGGCCGCACAGGCGCTTAAGCTGTCGACACTCCAGACTAGTAAGCCAACGCCGACGTGGCGCTCTACGGGTTTTGTGACGTCACATTCTGCTATTTCACGTTGAGCAAACATTTCGTCATGCGAAACGCAAAATGACAAAAGGCATGTTGTGCCTCCTAATATCGTGTCACACCACCTGAGTCCGGCGTAGTGCATCAGCTCGACGTGGCATAGACTCAAAAAGTCGTTGGAAGTCGCGTGCAGAAACACTGAGCCATGCTGACTGCATAGCCGTCCATGACTGAGAAACTGTTTCCGGAGCAAGATTTTTTGCGCGAACCTGACCTCGCGATTCCGTCCCATGTCTGGCGATGTGTGTGGCCAAATGATTCATTCACATTGTCCCGAACGTTCTTCAAACCAATCGCAAATAGTTGTGGCCCGGTGGCATGGCGATGTGTCATCCGTAAAAATTCCATCCTTGTTTGGGAACATGAAGTCTGTGAATGGCTGCTAATCGTCTTCAGGTAGCCGAACATAAGCATTTCCAGCCAATGGTCAGTTCATTTGGACCAGAGGACTCAGCCCATTGCGTGTAAACATAGCCCACGCCATTTTTGAGCCATCACCAGCTTGCAGCGTGAATTTTTGGCAACGTGGGTCCATCGCTTTGTGGGGTCTGCGCCACACTCGAATCCAAGCACCATCTCTTTTGCCAACTGAAATTGCAACTCATTTGACCAGACCTGGGGTTAAAACTTGTAGGACTTGTAGAGGAACAGCGCGACCGCTACGGTCGCAGGTTCGAATCCTGCCTCGGGCATGAATGCGTGTGATGTCCTTAGGTTAGTTAGGTTTACGTAGTTCTACGTTCTAGGGGACTGATGACCTCAGAAGTTAAGTCCCGTAGTGTTCAGAGCCATTTGAACCTGTAGAGGGATTCAGTACATAATATGCTGAATAGACACCCTTGACGAAATCGTACAGTTTCCGTGCTACAGTCGTTTGAAAACTTGGAACCATGTGTGCTAGGTAGGTAAGCAACACCGTGGTCATGGTGGAGGTGGTTACGTCGGTTCGGCTGATGTCATTTGACGTCCATCCTACCTCTCTGACCTGGTTCGAGATTCATTCACGTATCTGTTAGTGTCAGAAAAATGTGGTTGAGTGCACGTTTGTAGAATACACCGACATGATCCTAGTGAATGGCGACGCTCACGGTAATGGGAGATCTGCTCGTCGCCTTTATCGAGATCGTTCTCCACAATGTCCCAATCCGTCGCATACCCTTTTCGCCACAGCTACAACGGCTCGAGAAATGGTACCTTCAACGTCAGCAGGCGTGACTGTGGTGCCCTAAGCAGACGCCGCGCACTCGAATTGCAAAAGGCCGCACTGCAACACGTTGAAGAGAACCCGTCAACGAGTACATGATGAATTTTTTTGGTTACTAATGAGTGGAATTGTAAAACAAGTGACGTACTAAATCACGTATAATGAATTACTTGTAAAAGTGGTCACGGTACCCAACATCTTTTCCAGTGGTTGTAGCACTGATACGGTACGTTTCCGGACATGCGTTACATTCCAAATATTATCTACTCACTCCCCTCTGCAAGTACTAGAAGTTTGTAACGGGAATTTCCGAACACCCTGTACTATCCAGCTGATGGTCTTTCTCTCAGTTTGAAATCACGGAAGGACCGACGCATGAGCGATGCTGTTACGTAATGTAAATTTCGTACAAGATGCTTCAACGCTAAGGTCGGAGACCAGAATGAGGTCGTTTTAGTGCACAAGGGTAAACCAAGTAATCCCTTCCCTACACTACAGTTATCTACAACAAAGTATTTGAAGTGATACTGCAACTTACAAAAAAATAATCATCGGTCCAGATTATTTTTTAAATCAAGATTACCTACGTTTTTATAGTAGCAAAATTGTCATGCAGGAAGAATATAAGCAGATTTGGAAAATATCCGTATAATCTGATAACGATATAATAACGCACGGAATTTGTACCATACCACAACATTAGTTTAAAGCCTCTTGGTGATAATAAGGAAAGCACAAATTATAATGTAATAGCTAAATGAATCGAATTCGTATCACGATACAGCTTGATTCGCCTTGCATACAACAGTGTCAGATATCTCGGTATTCATAACAAAATATGACGCTGTATTCACTACTCAATGAGAAAGAAACAGTATGACCGCTGCACAAAACGAGATTGAATACTGTCACGTAGTTCTGAGGGCACGTGATGCAGTAACGAAAGTACGCAAGCGGACCAAAGACGAAAGGTGAATCTGTCAAAGGACGGTAAAGTCATCGGCACACGGACCGTGCAACCGAACGTTGAGCACTGAGCGTACCAGGTTTCTGACGTCATAGCGTGGAGTAGCACGTTCTGGAGTCTTCCCAAACGTGCAGAGCAGTATCTAACATGTCAGATACGCTGAGCGTGCTTCTGAGCGTTTACCAATGAGAAGGCACAATGCCACCTACGTCACACGCTCGCCGTCTCACTTCAGTACAGAGTTGTGAGTCGCCATATTGGCATTCATTTCAAGCCTATTCGTATATACGCCATTTCTGGGCACCAGCAAATTGAGAATCACTGGAAAACCCGTTGTTAACTGTGTGATTCGTTCCAATAAAATAATGAGAAACATCATTTTCGTGGCAAAAGAATTATTGTAACTTGCGTATTATAAGAGTATGCTATCTCAAGGCAGCGACACACTGAAGATCCACCCAAAACTCATTGTTCTTCGTACAATTTGTTATAATTTAATTTCAATTAGTAACATATCTACAAGTAAGGTTTTCAGTAAGAGCTAACATGCTATGATTGAGTGTCAATAGCGTGTTGTTCGTTTAGCGAATGAGTAGCTTCATTGATTCGTATAAAGTCTCATGTTTGGGCAGTAGTTCACGACTCAACACTTCCGAATTTTTTCCTAACATTTGCGTTTTTATTAAGTTCTGATACTTTATTATTAGTTTAATATAAGTGTATACTATAATATTTGATGTTATGTAGATATAACTTCACCTTTTTTGAGGAGTGACTTTGTTCGATTGGCTTAATCTATAGGACAACTTTCGCTACTTGTATAAATATATTTTGCTCCTTTTTCATTTACGCTTCGTAATTCACATGTTGCAAAGTTTCTGCTACTGGTAGGAACAGTGATCAAGTAAGGCTGACCTTGGGGCTTTGGTGAAATATGGGAATGATGAAATAATGTTTATCTTATGTGGAGAAGTATTGCAAACTTATGTCGCACTGTTTGTAATGGCACTTTTATAAGCCTGTGTCCTTATTGATTGGACATGGTACTTTCCTTTTCGTGGACGATGGAGGAAATGAGTGTTTTAATAGAGCTAACGTGGGAATTCTACGCGCGCCCGTTTAGTAAACAGTGTGATTTACGAACTAGAAACATCCCGCAACTGCCGCTGGAGTGCGCTGTGATCGCGTATACCACGTTGGGGCCCACGTACCGTATGCACAAGTCGCATCATTTCAGAGCGTTCATCAGAGCATTGAACTTAGCCGCTCAACGTTTACGTTCGACAGCACGGCGCGTGTGCCGACGGCTTAAGGGCCAGAAATCGAGAAATAGACTGAAGCAAGTGGCTTTGTCAAACGACAGATTATTACGGCTGGGCGTCTGGGAACGAGCATTTCGGAAACGGTAAATATGATTGCCTATTTAAGTGCTGCTATCGTGAGCGTTATGGAAAGCAGTTGGAGAACGATGGAACCACGAGTAGGAGACAAGATGCTGGACGTCCATATCTCATTCCAGAACATGGATCTCAGAAGCTTGCACTCTCTGTAAAGCAGGATAGGCGGCGGCGATCTGTGGCATATTTGACGACAGAGTACAATGCTGGTCCAGGCAGAAGCTTTTCGGAACGCAGTATTCAGCGCAAATAGTCGATCTTGGGGTTTCGCTGTATGTGGTCCGACTCTATGATCGCGTCCACATACGTCATCATCCAGGCGAGACCTGTAGCGCGCACCGGACACAGACCAGAGGGAGCAGTGTTATCCTGTGACAGACTTTCACATCGGCTACCATGACACCTATGGGAGTAATCAAAAGCACCATGACAGCTGAAGACAACGTGAACATTACTGCGAACCAACAGCAATCCTTTGTGCTTTCTGTGTTCCCCGATGCCAACGAAATCTTCCAGCATGATAACTGTCCATGCCACGAAGCCATTGGTTTGAAAAACGTAATAAAGAACCCATCTTCGCCACCAAAGTCGCTTGATATGGTCCGGGTAGAGGGCTTCTGGGACGTTATTGAACGCCATCTCAGTGCCTACTAAGGACTAACGCGCAATTTACGCTAGCTGCCTGGCCTGTCCGTAGACATCTGGTGGCTCACAAATTCGTATACACACCAAAGACATGCAGAATCGCTTTCGCATTGCGACCCGAAGTTGGACTAACACGCTATTAAACAGGTGGTCATGATGTTCTGACTCATCAGTGTATGCCCTCAATCGCAGCTGAAAGAGGCGCAAAGCGTTTTATTCTTCTACCATAAGCGTTTCAGGATAGCGACTAAATCTTTTATCGTAGATGACGAGTAAATTACAAGGTAGAAACGAGTAAAGCCTGTAAACATATTAAGTGCATTTTTCAGTCGTGAAAGGAGCCCACGATAGACCCAAGTGCCGGCCACCGTGGCCGAGCGGTTCTTGACGCTTCAGTCCGAAACCGCGCGACAGCTACGGTCGCAGGTTCGAATCCTGCCTCGGGCTAGGACGTGTGTGATGTCGTTAGGTTAGTTAGGTTTAAGTGGTTCTAAGTTCTAGGGGGCTCATGACCTTAGATGTTAAGTCCCATAGTGCTCAGAGCCATTTGAACCATTTTTGAGACCCAAGTCCGTATACTGCCATTGGCGAGACAGCGGTTACTAGTCGTTGCAGTCCGATGTAAAACGAAAGTTATGTGCTATCAGTTTCCGGTTGCCGTACGTGATAGCAGCTGAGCGCGCCTGTGGCAAGAAACACGCGCCGCTGCCTATTGCGCCGGCAAGTCCTTTACATTCCAGCTGGTGATAGAGGCTCTCGCAGCGCCCTCATGGTGGTGGCTGCTGGGGAAGAGAGAAAGAGAGAGAGAGAGAGGGGGGAGGGGCAAATGGGTAACGCCTCTGCACAAAGCTGCACGCTGTCAGTTCAGTGTGTTGCGGTCTTTGGTTTATCCCGAGCAAGCCACTTCATCTCTGTTCAACTACTGCAAGCTACATCAACCTGAACTGCTTATTGCATTCGAGTCTTGGTCTCCCTCTGCTATTTTTATCCTTTACACTTCTCTCGATTACAAAATAAACTATTCTTTGATATCTGAGGCAATGTCCTATCAGTCGGTCCCTTCGTAGAGTCTAGTTGTGTCATAAATTCCTTTCGTCCCCATTTCGATTCAGTACATACTAACTGCTTAGTCGATCCACCCCCTTTACCCGCAGCACTCTATTGTATAACCTCATTTTAAAAAGCTTTTATTCTCTTCTTGTCTAAACTATTTATAGTCCATATGTCACTTGCATAAAAAGCTACGCACCAAACAAGCACCTTCAGAAAAGACTTCCTAACACTGAAGTATTTTCCCGATGTTAACAATTCGTTCTTTTCCACAGACGCTTTCTTTGCTGTTGTTAGTTCGCATTTTATACTGTCTCAAATTCAAAATAACAAAACTCGTCGACTACTTATGTGTTTCATTTCCTGTCCCAATTCCCTCAGCATCAGATTATCCATTCTACTTCATTTCATTACCATTGATTTACTTTTGTTGATGTTGACCATGTCGTCTCTTTTGAAGGCACTTTCCCTCCCATTCAACTGGTGTTACAAGTCCTTCGGCGTCTCTGATAAGATTAGGAAGTAATCGGCCAACATCAGAGATTTCATAATGAACTATCACCTTGAAGCAGAGTGCATGCTTCCTGACAAATTAAAGGCTCGTTTCGAATCGTGGGTCGAGCATGAGACCTTTGCCTTTCACGGGCAGTTGCTCTACCGACTCGGCTATCCAACAACAATTCACGAGCCTCTCTTACACCTTTACTCCCGCCAGTACTTCATGTCCTACTTTCCAAACCACACAGAAGTTCTCCTGCTTACGCTGCGGGACTAGCACTCCCGGCAGAAAAGGATACTGAGGAGAACTGGTACAGCCACGGCCTCAGGTATCAACAGGAAGCTCTCAAGATTTTATATCTTCTCCCCGAATTTTAATTCGCACACCGAATTTCTCCAAGTTTTCTCTACTGCTTGCTCACTGTACAGACCGTATAACATCAGCGATCGGACGCAGCACTATCTCACTCCTTTCTCAACTACTATGCCCTTTTCATGTCCTTTGACTCATATCTGCAGTCTGGTTCCTGTACAGTCTTGTAAGAGCACAATGTCTTTAACACTTTTAGCCTTCGGCTTAGTATTTGCTAGCCAATGAGTCTTGCCTTCTTCCTGTGGGACAACCGACTATTGATCAGTCTACAGTCTACTGTCTCTTCGCTTAGTCGTTTTCTCCGTCGAACGAAACAACTCAGTGAAATAAGTCTCTGATGTCGCGTCAACTATAAGAACGTTTGTCACTCACTTCTTCAGCCTTCTCGGTTATATAGTACATGAACTATAATTAGAATTGTCAACTTTTTTAGAGACAAATAACGTATTTCATTTCAATAATAGGTGAAGAAAAAGTGTATTTGTGCAAATTAATTATTTTCGAAATTTATCTATTTATTTATATACATACAAATTTTTGGTACTTTTCGCATTAAATATGCACTTGACGTTGGTTTTAAAAAGAAAAACTGAAGTCATTTATCAATTTGTACTTAAATTAATGAACAGTTCTTCTTTTATTTAAATTTATCCAAGCTCTGTCTCTCTCTTTCCGCTGGTATTACGCTCATTCGGTAAATACTGAGATGTCGCGAACATAAAACACATAAGACACAATTTTTTAAATGTTTGGTGACTTAATCTCTTACTTTTTAAGAATATACTCTCACTTGTCAGAAGTTTCTTTTTTTACGGGAAATGTTTTTCATCATTCGTCAATTTATTTTTATTTTCTTTAATTAATATATTTACAGAATATAAATCATACTTTCAGATAATGTATATCACATTTAATTTGACTTAAGGATTACTTGTTATCCAGTGAAATTATTTCTTCCGTTACCATGCCACTGACAGTTTAGGCATTTTGATCCAAACAGAAGGTTTACTATTTGGTAAAGGGCTACTTATAAACATGGACGAAAAATCTAAACTAGAAGATACGTACTGCAAGTCAATCAAAGCACGTATCGGAATGACAATAAGAGTGACGACAGAGGGTAAGAGAGTGCAGTGAACGATGAAGATTTATCAACATGAAAATGATCGAATATCTTCGCTGAGAAATGAATGCGCCGGCAATCAGGCGACTACAATTGTTGCTCTCATAGATACACGGGGGTGTGAACGTGGTTACACACTATTTGCAGTGATGGCTACAGATGGACTTTGCTGTGAAATTAACAGCGTGAGAATGTATTCATGCCTGTGAAATACCGTCACTGCCATTTTTCGTCACAACTGAAAAATGCACACAGGCTAGTGTCCATGTGTGTGCTTTGTACAAACATAGCCAGTCACGTAAATTTCGGCATTAAGACATTTACGTTTTACACAAATAAATTGCAGAATGGGTGTTTAACGGCTAGTTTCAAATGACTTTTAATTAATGATCATACACCGTTTCAGTAAAACTGAACGTAATCTGTCACTAATATTCGGTAATGTGCCGCTAAGGGAACATTTTTGCTCACATTAGCACCGCCAACGATACATCAGCTTAATTAGTTATGTGTTAATTGCGTCTGGAACGAAGTAATCAACAACTAAATATGACGTTATTAAATGAATATGTATAATACTTATTTTACCTTTGGCGTATCTCTTGAGATGTCTTCATGTACTCCTTGGGCTAGGGCTGCCCTCTAGTGGTAACTCTACCCTGGTTGTATATCACTTGTTTAGTTCAGCTTGTGGAAATAGTACAGACTAGTTCCCACTGAGAAGAATGAATGGGTAGTTCAGTAAACTAAAACACTAAAAGAGTGGCTTCAATTGAAAGATCGAACACATGGTTCAACCAACAGAAATTTCACGCTCTGGTTTCACTTCGAGAAAAAGAGTGGATAAGCCAGTCAATACGGAACACTATAACGGACTGTGTCGAGTGCTTTTTAGTTTCGCTCAAAAGAAACGTGTGAGTAGTCCAACCGATACGATAATCTACAACCGAATGAGTTCACTGTTTCCAAAGAAGTGACTGACACAAGTATTTTCATTCAGATGCTCCCATCACTGCTACCTTCCAGTACAATTTTCTGTATCACATCTTTTCTGGCGGCTGGGGCATTGTATCGCGCCGAAAATGTCATACTAGCACGCGGAGGAGGCAAACGTTTTTGGGATCGGCTGAGTTAACATCAGTGGAAAGAGTTGCGGGATACGGACATGTGAAAGTTATAGTGGGAAGTATTGACGCAGTTATATCGAGTGTTATATTGCTTGATATATGAAGATTAATGAGAAGGAGGCACCCAGGTGTGAGGAAGGCGAGCAGGCACTAGGTCGAATCCACCCTACGAATTAAAATTGAAGGACGATGTGTCGGCCGCCCAGCCTGGGTGTGGTCTTTAGGCGGTTTCCCACAATTCAGCCGGCCAGAGTGGCCGAGCGGTTCTAGGCGCTACAGTCTGGAACCGCGCGACCGCTACGGTCGCAGGTTCGAATCCTGCCTCGGGCATGGGTGTGTGTGATGTCCTTAGGTTAGTTAGGTTTAAGTAGTTCTAAATTCTAGGGGACTGATAACCTCAGAAGGTAAGCCCCATAGTGCTCAGAGCATTTTGAACCCACAATTCACTGGGTAAATACATGTGTGATACCCACGTCTCGGGTAAGTTACACGATTCGCAAACATTTCGCAACCGTGGAGGACGGATGGGAGAGTGGAAGTGGGAGAGAGTGATGGTGTCAGGAATGCCATCCTATCACTCTCCATTCCTAACTTTGCCAATTCCAGATTAACATACTGACAACGTGAAGATACGAGATAAGGCCAGGAAAAAGAAGAAGAAGATAAAGATTAATCAGAATATGTCAAAGAGTGTTACGTATCAAGCAGAAGCAAATTTACGGGACCTTATTTCAACTTTCGTGTGGACGTAACTTATCGTCCACCCCGGCATCCCAAACAATTTATAGGCTAGCTTATTATACTCATAATCTAATTTGCAGTGAACCAACACGAACTAACTCTTTCTCCTCCAAAGTAAATGGACTTTTATTCCTGAATTACGACAGCGCGAGTGAGAAGGACTTATTTTGTGCTGCACCGTTTGATGAGTAATGAACTACGTCAGCGGACATCGTCTTTTTATTCCAGGGGATGTTTGTCATCACTGATTATTAATTCTGTGTGGCAGTTAATTACAGGCACGTCGCGGGTAGTAAGCACACGGTTTCATTATTTTGCCGCGCTCGACCTGTTTGTAAGCTGCCGCCCTTCGAAAGACCCAGGTGCCTTCAAATTAAAAGAACTGTGGTGTTCCGAAAGAGGAGGGGGAGCTTACAAGTTGTATATACCTTTTCGCTTCCTGTAATTTATCCCCGTAACATTCAGTAGATTGCAGTCCAGTCAACATTGTCAAAAGGTTTTCCCAAATTTACGATTGCTGTAAACGTAGTAGCTAATGAATTTATGCATGGCTCTTGGATATATACAAACGACAAGTAAGTAAAATCAGCAGCTGAGGTGAAATCTTAAAACGATGTGAGAGGTTGCACCAGAAAAGAGAGATTAAGTAAAACCGATTCCATGAGACACGTAACGTACGCAATGCAAGGAGCAAAATCGTGAACGTCGGGAGGTGGAGTGAACCGAGTCTCTCAACTACCGCTCTGTGTCATCGATAATACTTTGTTGTAGGATAATAGAACATAGTCTGTGCTTCATCATAATGAGATTCCTCTAATAGAATGACCTCATTTGTGCCAATTAACATGGATTCAGTAAATATTGGTCATGCGAAATGCAGCTCTCGTTTTTATTGCATGGCATCCTGAAGGCGATGGTTTAAGATAGTCAGAGAGATGCAGTACCACCTGACTCCTAAAAGCATTCGACTCAGTACCACTTCAATGCTTATTAACGAGAATACAATCGTATGGCGTAACAAATGAAATTTGTGACTGGATTCTTGCTAGAAACTGCGCAGCAAGTTATCTTCAGTGCAGATAAACGACAAAACAGGAAGTAACATCAAGCGTTCCATGGGGATGTATATTGGGACACCTACCGTTCATGATGTATTTAATAACCTGGCAGCCAATATTATTAGTAACTTCACGCAGAGGATGCAGCAGTATGTAATTAATTAGCCGTGAGAAATTTGTATGAGTTTTCAGTTAAATCTTGGTAAGAGTTGAACATTGGCGATAAATTTCTATGAATATTCAGAAATATTAAGTTCTGTGGTCGTTGTAACTGCTCAGACTACCCTAGCACGCCTCCCGTCAGACACAACTTCTCTACCTAACCGCATACTACTAATGTAGGGCCCCTTGCCCTTTATCCTCATTACTCGCAGCATTTGGCCTATTGACGTAAGAGTTCAAACCTGGTGTGCACCTGCGCTGAAGAGATCATTGATAATTAATCGTCAGTAATGATAATTAAGGCGATAGAGCTAATGATCTCGTCAGTGCAGGTGCACACTAGGCTCGGACTCTTACTTGAATCTTGAGACATCCCCCTCGCTCTGATAGACTCTGCTAAATATTTATACGCCTGGACAAATGCTTTAAGTTTGGAACACAAATCCAACATGTAACCGACAAGACTCCACATGCACAGTCTCTAATAACACTAACTAAAGGACGTTCCCATTGCTGCCACGACACGACAGCCATTCATATTTACAAAACGTTCATCAGACTGATCACGGGGTCTGCTTCTGCACTTGTAGCTGGATTAACACAAACGACTATTACAAAACTATTCAGCACTGAATGAAGACTATTCAGGAGTATTGTCAAACTTGACATTATAAACCTATCCAGTACACTCTATGAAGCAGCAGGGATCGCCCCTATCCAAACTGGCCCTGCTCTACTCAGGACAGATTATGGACAGCATGTACTACTGTGACGGACATTTCTGGCCTTCCTTTTGGCATTTTTGCGACAGTGTTCCACTAAATTGATGTGATTATTTGGAGTTGTAATATCAATCGCAGCATATCTGTGCATATTGTCTATCTATTCCTGGAATCTTTGGCCCAGTAGAAGAAATGATATCTGTGTACAAGTTTTACTAACGAAAGGAGACAGCTGACAAGCGAGTGCTGTTCAAGGAAGGGACTGGGGTGTGTAAGAGGGGAAGTCGCGAGTGTGGAGCAATTCTTCAGCAAAAGTTTGTTAATTTGTGACGGGTAGAGTGTTTCAGTATAATGGGAATAAGGAACAATTTGGAGAACAATATTTCATAGTGATTTATACTAGCAGCCGTTGAAGCCAAATTATCGTGATGTATAAGAAGAGCTGGAGATTGTGATCCATGTTGTTTCCCGTTACTGACGAGTGGAAATTTAAATGAAGTTATTTTGTACACCGAACAGTTATTTACCTCTTACAAAATTGCGTTTAGAAATATGAGAACCAACTTGTCCATCCTCTCTTTTTGAGTGGATCAATAAACAGACGGCTATATATCTGAATACGTAATTATGCTGCTGAGATTGTTAAAGTGCGATCAGTTGCCAACCCGATACAATCCAGTCCCACATCCAACCTGAAAAGTTATTTCTTTGATGTGCTCCACCGCTAATCGACGCGACGAGACAGCTATAAACTTTTACTTTAGGTTTACTGATTATTTTAACAACTATCAAGATTGCCACCGTCGTCTTGCAACAGAGAAGCGGTCCTCGAGAACAGCAGAGCGTTGAATGCAGAGTATGTCCTTTACGGCAGCGGCGACCACAGAGGCGGTGGCACAGGCCAGACAAGCGAATACATCTGTGACTTCAAACCCGAGTCCATATTTGTTTGTATCACATAAGAACATAAGCATAATCCTAATAACAGATGAACAGAGATGAACTGCATGGTCAATGATAGTAGTACTTTTAAGAAATTAATTACACGATTGATCAGAAAGTCAGCTCCGTTAATAGCATGTAATTTTCCATCGCAGTGAGAACTTCACGGTCAGGTGAAAAAATCGGAGTTGTGTTTACCTCAGGTTTAAACCACCGAGAACTATCTTCTTCCTTCTTTCCTGTCACACCCTGAAGTTAAATGAATTATTTATTTAAATACGTTTTGAGAGAGGTACAGATGAGACAAAAGGCCATTTGATTGCACATGCAGAGGTGCTATTAACTTTCACTGCAATCAAGTACTAATCAGTAGTACGGTTAATCTAACTCCAATTAGTATTCAGATCGTCGTATGTTATTGGTCCGCACAATAAGTGACACTTCGCTCCTACGATTGATCTAAACTTTAGCTGCACCGGTAGACCAACACACATTAGCAAACCTATCGGTATACTTATTCTCTGTATAACCATTCCAGGAACCTTGTCTGAGAAACTCTCCCATATACCTGATTTCCGACCTTACTGTCGACTGATAGCAATTATCACTACAGCAGAAAATATAATGTATACCTGCTTTCCACCTTACTGTCGACTGACAGCAGTAATCACTACAGCAGAAAATGTAATGTAAGGGGCGATGAAAAAGATTCCTTTCGAAAGCCGTGCAGTCCAAAATCGGCATGCCAGTCGGACAAAATCGCCATAAGTATTGAGGCAATCATACCATTTCGGATTTTAACAGATCACATACCAGAATGATATTTTCACTCTGCAGCGAAGTGTGCGCTGATATGAAACTTCCTGGCGGATTAAAACTGTGTGCCGGACGGAAACTCGAACACGGGACCTTTGCCTTTCGCGGGCCTGTGCTCTACCAACTGAGCTACCCAAGCACGATTCACGACCCGTCCTCACAGTTTGGAAGATAGGAGACGAAGTACTGGCAGAATTGAAGCTGTGAGGATGCGTCGTGAATCGTGCTTGGGTAGCTCAGTTGGTAGAGCACTTGCCCGCGAAAGGCAAAGGTCCCGAGTTCGAGTCTCGGTCCGGCACACAGTTTTAATTTCTCAGGAAGTTTCAGATCACATCCCAGTTTGAAGATACCGATAGCCGTTAGGCAAAATACCGTGTCCTGTTGCTTGAAGAAGTCCGTAACTGCCTGCTACGCATCCTCGTCCGATCGGAATCGTCGACCCTTCAAGGCCTTTTTTGCGTACACCAAAGGCGTGATAATGGCGTGGGGAGAGATCAAGACTATAGGGCGTGTGCTTGAATGTCTCCTACTTCACTGGATGTAACCTCTGCATGACGTCATTTGCTATATTGAGACGTGCGTTATCATAAAGCGGCAGCATGCCTTGGCGCACTATTCCTCAACGATGGGTTTCGACACACATGCTGTCCCATGCACTTTCTTCATTTCCCGTTGGGTGTCGACCGCTGTTTGTCCTTCTGCGGCCAAGGAAAGAATAACAGCAAGTTGGTCCTGCTTGGACGCTGTTGGCAATGGTTTGACTACAGTTCTCGTTTCCGTACTTGCCGCACGCACGTCAGTAACACGCGAACGCCACTCTGATCCCTGACCCTTATGTCGGTGCTTTTATACACGGATCGGAGTCGCGCTGCGCTGTATATACGCTGCTTCACCTCCCTCAAACGAACCTTTTTATCGCCCATTGTCTTTTGCGTACTTCGTTGTATTATATCTTTAGTCGTATTCTGTGTTTTTTAATTGTGGATGTGGGTGTACCTGTGTTTCACGTGTATCGTAGCAGTCCGGTGTAAGGAGATAAACTAGCTGCCAGATATTTGAATAAATACATTCGCTTAGTTTGAAGGTTTTCTGTACGTAATTGATTTTGGCAGAAGAGGCGTGGCATATCAAGTAATATTTAGCCAGCCAATTGTTGTGGTGTATATGTTCTGTCCTGAACTATTTCGTGGTTGTCTGATTATAATATTATCTATGAATCCAAATTTATACTCGGTGTGGGTAGAGTACATACTCGTAAATTACAGTGGGAGCATATTGTAAAGTACGTTAACTGCTTACGAGCTCCAGGAAACTTCCTTAAACGTTCTTAACGCAAGACGTAACAGTTAATCATTCAGCAGCCAGGGAAGGGAGAGACAGGTAGTACCCTTCTACTAACCAACAGACGAGACAAGGAAGGACATCATGGTAGTAATACCAAGGACAAACGTAACACAGCGCTTCAAATACATCTGAATCCACCGCCCCAGAACAACAATGAAAAACGCCTCAGATTTAAAAAATGTTCAAATTTGTGTGAATTCCTAAGGGACCAAGCTGCTGAAGCCATCGGTCCCTGGTCTTACACACAACTTTAACTAACTTACGCTAAGCACAACACACACCCATCCCCGAGGGAGGACTCGAACCTCCGGCGGGAGGGATTCAGATTTATACACAGAACTAAAGACTGAAGGAACCTTACTAACACATTCCTACACGTCTGCCAGGACGATCTGAACTATAAGAGGGCTTAAACTCAGAGATACAATATAACGATTCAATACACAGGGTGTAAACGATAACTGTTTACATCGTACCACAGTAGTGTAGGGGTAAGTCGAGACGAACGGTTTGATGTAAGACACTTGTGGTCTCTGAGGCTCGGAAAAAATCTCAAGGTAAACCACGAAACCCACCTAAGCTACAGCAAATGAGTGCCGCGCGAGATTTTCAAATTCCTTTTGCAACCTTACGGCACTGGCTCAGTCATGCACTTACAAATTGTAACACGGAAATCTGTGCGTGTTTTGCCTCACAATCTTCTGAATTTTAACAGATCACAGCTTTCATGCTATTGACGTTCGGTACTGTTTGTCTTTCTACATTATTTACATTTTTTTTCATCTACAGTAACGACGCTAGTTGCTTTACCTTCTCTGTTTGTCAGCTTTGTCTATGATGTCATCGCTAGACAGCGATAAATATTCATTTTATGAACTGAAACGTCTTGGAGCAAGAGAAAGGTGTTTCCATTTATATTACTATTTATTTTGATGCAGTGATTGTTATTTTCTAACATACCATAAATGTCACAGTATCTTAATGTGGGATCGGTGAAATTTCTGATACCCATTGAGAGACGTAAGTTTTATATGACGTTCAATTTAGTTTTGAATTTAAATCAGTGCTTTAGGCGTAAATAGAGAGTTAGTCATAAAATTTTAACTTATCATTTCGAAAAAGTAATGTTACGTGTGTAAAGTTTTTGTAGTTTGCTTGATTCTTGTGTGCAGTCCTGGCACACCCTGAAATCCGAGCGCCGCAGTACCGCAGCATGCCTGTAATGAATCCAAAAGAAAATCGTGTAGCCCACCGATTAAGTGGAGATGGCGTGAGCTGTTATTGTGAAGATGTCGATCAAACTCCACTGGCAGATGCTATAAGAGGTGCGTCGTGCATCACGGAGAAGTTTACTGCTAAAACTGTGAAAGTGCACGTTCCAAGTTTGAGGCGACGTACTACTTTCCACAAACACATCTTGCGAGAAACGATAACAAGAACATCTAATAAATTGGAACTCAAATGAAGGACTATGTGGACCATCCACATACTGAGAAGAAGGAACTGGAAACGTCTGAAGCAGGATGGTACAGAAAACTATTAGGAGTTAAGGGGACAGATAATGTACGAAATGAAGAAGTCCTACAAACAGTATGCCCATTAATAAGTTGATGGAAAACCCTTACCGAAAGAGGGTACAGGTTAATGGAACATCTGGTAAGGCTTTCAATGTAACTTAGCTCTGTAAGCAGCTATATTGAGAAAAAATAGTACGATATGTGAAAGAAAGTAAAGTACAGAAGATTTTGGGTGTAATATTTATTTAGGGATGAAGAAATTGGCATCTTATTAGAAAAAGTGGCAGGCAACATCAGACATGTCGAAAAAATTGACGACTCAGAAACAATGGAACGTTACTACAGTCGTTTCTCCAGCATACCACACGCGAACGCAACAGGAAAAGGAGGAAGTGTTTCTGACATCCGAAGTACTCTCCTCCATGTACTGTAAGAAACTTGTGGAGTAAAATGTAGATGCGAGTGTAAATAGCATAGGTTGCGTATTCAACGAGTGGCCAAAGGAACTCCCCCCATGTATGATCTCTTTCCAATTCTTTTTTCAAGTTTATAAGAAGATGAAGGAGATTGGTCTTGGAAAGGCATCAGTAAAGAGCTACATCATATGTTGGTTCAAGAAGAAGGAAAGCACGCCACGAACTTCACCTCAACTTCAATAAAAATTCCAAAAGTTATGTTATATTGCGTGCGGTGCCACCTTCCGCAGACGCAGTGTATTTAAGGTATTTCACAATAAAGGGAGCAGACGCGCCAACAGTATTTCATTCTACGTAATCGTTGCTTCATGTTAGACGGGCAGAATGTAGTCCTGCAAGGAGTGCTGCGAGGTTTTCTGGACACGTCCCTGTAGCAAGAGTTCCTTCCCTGATATGTGAAGCTAGTCGGGAGGGACCGAGATTGCTACAACTTTGCAGCCTGCTGGATCCGTTACCGGATGTTACTTTCTGAACTTCTCCCGAGACAGAAACACCGAAAAAGTTTAGATGAAAGTGCTCTTTCAATGAAAGGTAATGAAATAAATACCGAAAGAGCAGCCACCTGTAATTCGTGCTTTCCCATCAACTTTAAATTGTTTAAAATCTGTTGTACTTTTTAGGTACCAGGTGTGAAGCTGTAATATGTTTTACATTCCGTTAGGTTTAATAATATGAATGGAAAGAAAAAAGAAAAATCAAGACGATGTCATCGGATCTGTTGAAACTGAAAAATCACTAGATTGCATAATGTGATGCGAGATGTTTTAAATCATCAGAAAAAAGATACATCCGCTACACTTTCGTGGAGTAACGATTCGCATACAATGCATATGAGAACCAAGAGGGAACAAGAAATGTGGAATACCAAGAGAGAAATCGGTTTCCTCTGCTGTTATACCTAGATACTGAATAAACACTGAAGTAAATTAAAAAATTCATGTTGAAAGGACGTTCTTGACACGATTTACTGACGACAATGATGTTCTCTGTGAAGTGCGGAAGCATAACAAGACCTGTTTACTAAAATGAACCGTCTGCTAAACACAGTATATGGGTTGAGAGTAAGGAAAGACTTAAGTACTAAGGAATAGCAGATTTGGGATTACCGAGAAATTGTTAGTAAGCCCTCAGTCTGGTAGCAAAAATGAACCCTTTCCGTAAGCTCGTATTTTTTTCACTGTGGAAGAGTGCGTACCCGGTAGTTGGCTAGTAATTGGTGGGGCGTTTTATGACCAAAGGCTCCTTACAACAAGGTTTCAGAAATTATGTCCTGGGCTAAATTTAAAACCACTGTCCATTGAGTAGTTGGATGGAGGCAGTATCAAGCTCATTTCTTCTTCTCCGTGGAACGGGCTTACTTGGCTTTTGCTGTTATATTGTAAAACATAAATGAAGCATGTACAATTTTTTTGTATTTTTTCCTTTCCGTGTTAACGTTGGTTCTTTTGGATTATAATAATTTTGTTTGTACAGATACAATGTAACGTATTATGCAAGATAAATATTATTATTTATTGTGAAATGTTGTTTCCATTTATTACGTAATTTCGTAGTAATTCGAGGAGATTCGACCTATTAGAAAAATTAATATCTTTGGGAATTGCTACAAAGAGACAGTTGAGGAGCGAAGTGAGTTACTTGCAGTTACGAGTGAAGCTGAACAATACAAGTGAGACGGACTGCCTTGATATCAGACGGTGGACTGTGTATGGACTGGTTCCGTATGCTCAAATCTGTATGCGAAACTCACTTCAGAGCTGAGTTCCTAAACAGTTTAATTCTGCTGCTGTGAAAAATAAACAGACGGACTTTATGTCAGGGTGGATATTCGAACAGCCGTCCACTGTTGTTTTCCGGATATCCTTTTGTGTTTCTATTATTAAATTTACTCGATCGGCCTGTCCAGTCCTTCTTAAACAGGGAAAGTTAGTTACGGTATGGAGTATTTCGACGGGTCTGCGAACAACGAGACAATGGAGCATCGACACCAGAGATCGACAGCGGTCGTCTAAGGTAGGGAGCTGCAGCACGCACATCTCTGCAATTACATTGCCGTTTGTGAACCGACGCTACATTTCTGCGAGTTGTTATTATAAATTCTCATAGATAAAAATTATTAAAGAGCAGTAGTAAATTCAAATCAGTCTTCAATTTACCATTCAACAGTTCTTCTCCATTAACACCTCAGACTAAATTTACGTTCTATGCTGTAAAGGGCTATTTCAAATGCCAGAATTTTATATAGATGTCTCATAACAAAGCGTGTTGATATAACCGTTTATGCTGAGACCTTTATAATCTATTAAATTCGACTTGAAATGAAAACTCCTTACAGACACATTAAAGCCAGCTCATCACTCACTCTTTAGTGCTGACATTTATTTTATCCTAATCGGGATCATTTATTTGCTTGTTGGTTGCTATGCTTAATAATTAAAGTTTATCGCCAATGACATTCTGAAGTCTAACAGATCTAAATTGCTAATATTAATAAGCCAATACGCTTGAAATTAACTAGCTTACTGAAACGATTTTTCCGCATAACAAACTTGCACTGTCTATCCACATTTACTGAGTTATTTATTACTATAGCAGGTCTTGCTAAATAGTATTTTATCAGCTTATGTATCTCAGTTATGTTTTTAGTTTGTAGGTGACTCAAGTGTGTTTGACTCAAACGTGCTTGAGTTCCATATCTGCGATCTCAGTCACTCATTCCTAAAGACCGACATTATCTAACATACGATGAGACGTATTATTTCAGGATAGAGGCAGTCTGCTCAGGAGTTGGATTAAATGGAGAGGTACGTGACGTTTTAATCACACTTAACGAGGTGTTTTGGTGAATCTCTTGCGACAGTGGCTTTACGTGTTACGTGCTGTAAGGCACTTTCAAACTTAACAAGCCTATTGGCAGGATAGTTGAAGATATCAGTTGTGCATTTAGTTGTAGGACACAATGGATGTCATTATAGTACCCTTACTGAGTGACAGTGCCTGCAACTTTTCATGGACAATCTTAATCGAACAGCAGTACTCTTTAAATCTTATTCTGTTACTTCGTAAAGCCACTATCGCAATTCTCCTTCACGACACACATTACAGTCACTCTTATGACACGGATACATACATGACACATATTTTACAAGAGGCTGGAGTAACACAATACCAACATATACCCAATAACGGCAATATTGGATCCCTGCCTTGTTACCAGCGACTACTGTTTCGGTATGGGTCACACAGACTTCAAAAAGAAATAAGCTGCTGATGAGTTACTGGAAATTTCAGTCAGGTTCTGGGAAATGCTTTGGTATCGCATGTGGAAGGGCACTGTCACATGTGACAGTTGACGTGTTGCAGTGTAGATTCTGCACTCAAATTTAATTTGTTACAGAGAATCGACACAATTATTCACGAAAGGATAACAGTATTCCAGCTCAATGCGGTGTATTAAAGATGCTTACTAGTGTTTTTACATCACCTCCTTCCATTAATGTTTGACGTTACGAAAGAGAAGGACTAATTTTTTCCTGTCCGGTTGACAAAGACTCAACGTAGCTCATAATTCTAGCAGTAACGGCAGTACCGCCGAAATGTGTTCTAGCAGTAACCGTAGTACCGTTGAAATGTAGCGAAGTTGTTATGGTATCACTCCGAGGGGAATCAAATGCTATTTCTTTCCTTTTCGCTATTTAATTTGCACAATAGTATCCCAATAACTCGAAAATTATTTCACACGCTAGATTTTCGGAATACTTATTATTCAGACAGTAAATATTGGTCTCCTCATTCGTTTGGTCTAATTAGTTTCCTGCGAAATTTTTATTTTGCAGAACTAATTGAAGGTTAAAATTTAGTAGTATTTTGTGCTCTAATAGTTTCGGAACTGTTAACACACTTATGGTGGCGCATTCTTCTATATTCACTTGCACCACTATGCTTCCAGACATAATTTGAAATAATTTGGAAGTTATCTTAATTTAATGACCTTATCGTTTTTATGAAAACGTAATAATTGGTGGTTCTTAAATTGCGCTCCAAGAAAATAGGAGCCGATTAAATCAAATTTTAATAAATATTTCAGTTACTGAGAAGTGAAGTAAAATGTGTGTCAATTATATCACTAACTAAATTAACCTTCGAATAAACTGTACGGAATAAGCCCATGATAATGATTATTGTAAATACGTTCCTACTTGGGCTATAGACAGAACCACGTAACGCTTTGGTGGAAAAGGAGTTGTTATTCAGTGCAGTCAGTATTAGCAAGTAACACTGTGTGTGTGATTGGCAAATAGCGTTTCGATCTGCGAATAGCACTTGCAATTCACAGAAACGTAGTGTGTTAAGTCTTACTGAGAGCTTTTGTCATATCTTGTAGTGGGACGAAATTAAACGTCACCCATCCACCAAGTCAGCCCAGTTTGCAGGTGACTATAAGCTTAATTTAGTTTTTGTTTATGTGTTTTCTTATTATTTGTAATAAATGTGAATTATCTAAAAGTTTTGTATTTTTTTTATGTGTTTCATGTACGGAGAGATCGGCGCAACGAACGGGGACAGCATCTTCGTTGCCGCGACCAGAGAGGAAATTGCTGGCCGCTATACGTCGCGGGTCGACAGCCAAGGAGCAACAGAAGATCCTGGAACCGAGTTGTTGCGTCGTGTTTCTAAAAAATTAAAAATGAATTTTTATACTCTTTTTGTACAACAATGACATCAAATAGAGCTGAATCTTATTGAGATGTTAGTCACTGTCTGTCAACGCTCAAGTTCACATCTGTATGTGTAGGAAGCTAATAAAATAGTGTATGTTACTAAAGGTGAAACACGTGTCTTGAAGATTTATTTATGAAGAGTTATGTGAACGGATTAATAATATATTTGACAAGATTACTGATTCAGACAGCGTTGGCCGAAACTTTGAATCTGAAAAGTTTATTTAATGTGTGATTCTGATATCGATTAGATCAAGATAACGTGTGTCGATATAATTTTCTGAGGAGAAACAAACGAACTTTAAATTCGAAAAAGTTACGAAATCCAATTGGCCCAAGTGATGTAATTCTCTGCACACGACTCAACTGATGTTTTACAGTTTCGTTCAAGAACCATTCTATGACAATTTAAAAAGAATATGAATCATTTTTGAAGTGGGTTGTAACTGACGTAGGTGACGAAGTCTGCACATGGTCATATATCAACGAAAACCTAAATACGTCGTTACACCGCACCGTGGCGACCGTGACAGGACTTGTGTGCAACTAAGGCACACAGGTACGAAACAAAACATCAAGAGTCCTTCGGAAGTCAACGCGAGTTTTCGTGGAGCCTTCACCAGCCAGCGGCGACTTCGTGGGGGTGGGCATCTGACGGAGCCGCAGCCAAGCAGTACGGTCACGCAGTTGTTCCACGAGAAGGCGCATCTGTTGGGCAGCAGCTGAACGCTGCAAACCCCGACAACCTTTTTTCTCCCTAAACTAATAGGCCCAGTACGTCAGCTGCGGGGCGTTCCTCCGGCTGGTATTAGAGGTGTTGCTGAGGGCTTCGCCTGTCTACGGCGGTGCCGGGCGTGGTTGCAGCCAGCGACGTTTCCGGTGTTCGACTCAGCGTCCGGCCGGTTGCGGAAGCGGGGTCGCAGCATCTCAGCGGCTGCATCGACGGCTGTTACATCTGCAGCCCATAGCAGCACACTGATCATCGAGAACTACAAATTACAATATTAGTGTCCGGTGAGTTTGTTTCAAGTTGGAAGTGGAGTGTTGTACATAGGAAGTGTGCTTTTATAGGATTGTTGATTACAAGTCTGCGTGTGTAAATAGTTAATATCTTACAATAATGTCGGGAAGTGAAATGTCAGACGAAGAGCAATCTATGTCCGATAGGAGCATGAGATCCCTTTTTAGGGCGATAGCTAAATTAAAACAATCTAACGGGGATTTCCTAGCTGAATTAAAACAGTCTAACGAAGAATCTACTGCTAGATTAAAAGAGGAATTAAAACAGTCTAACGAAGAATCTATGGCTAGATTAAAACAGTCTAACGAAGAATCTATGGCTAGATTAAGACAATCTAACGAGGAATCTACTGCTAGATTGAAACAGGAACTAAAACAGGAATTAAAACACTCTAACGAGGAATCTACTGCTAGACTTAAAGGGGAGCTAACAAAATCAACAGACAGGTTGCAGGAATATCTTAATGAAACCAGTCGAGAATTAAGTGATAAAATAGAGTCTTCTAAAGTTGAAATGCAGGAAAAATTAGTAGGACTTAGTAATAAGATTGCTGATAATTGTAAAAGGTTAGAAGAACATATCCAGGAATCGCGCGAGGAAAAAGCTCGCATGCGACACGATATTACTGACTTATCCGAGAGACTAGATAGTGTCAATATCTTAGTTGTAAATGAAATACAGAAAAATAACGATATGTTACGAGATGAATTTTCTATGCAAACAGAAACTGTTCGCAGAGAATTATTGAAATCTATTAAAGAGGTCTCTACCAAACCTGTAGAGATTTCTTCAATAGATAATGTAGAATTAGAAACATTAACTCATCAAGTAGAAAAGGACCATACCGAAATCGAAAACATGAAATTTTTAATTACTGAGATATGCAGTAATCTTGAGACTGCCAAAGATAATAATATTGACGAAGGTACCGAGCGTTCACATCGTGAACACAGTGAAGAATCGATATTAGCTAATCGCGTATCCAATACAGAAATGCGGATACAGGAAATTACGAAACGGTTATCGGAATTAGATAATAACGAGAACATTTCAGGTAGCAGAGGTAATAACATAATCAGAGACAACAGTCGCATCGAATTTGCTAGCACGGATGGCAACAATATGAATAAGGCAGTCACGGCAAGCCAATCCGATGCAACTCCGTCTCTGCCAGCTAAACAAAATCCGACTATTTCTCTCGCAGAATGTCTGGATGACATAACAACAAATTCAAATGTAGCAAGTCGATTTCCTGTATTCAAACCAGGAGGCGAACTGCACCCTATAATCTTTATAAAAGCTTTTGAAACATCATTATCTCCTAAATGGAGTAATGAAAAACGCATTCAATTTGTAATAGGACATTTAGAAGCAGAAGCTGCGGAATGGGCAGTACTGCATAGAAATGAATTCAGGGATTGGGATGGTTTTGTTAAGCAGTTTAAACAAAATTATTGGTCAAGAGGAAAACAACAACACTTAACTTTAGAGTTGTTAGACCCTCCTCCATATTCTAAACGGTGGGGAGGTTATAGGAATTATTTTGAATGGCATTTAAACCGTGCTAAATTAATTGAAGAACCAATTATTGAAAGTCATTTAATACGAGTACTAATTAGTAGGTTACCGTATTACGTAAAGGAAAGAATGATAGAAAGAGAATGGTCACAGCCGTGCGAATTGTTAGTATATTTAGAGCAGTTAGATATACTTAATAGAGAAAGGGAAGACGAGAAGTTTAGATTTGGTAGAAATGACAATCCTCGAAATAATAATAATGATTCAGAACCACGAAAAGCTAATAACAACAATCATAGTCGGTTCTGTTATATAAAACGTCAATCTAAAGATAAAGAGAGCCAGCAAAATCGTGGTAATAACTCTAAAGTGCGGAAATTACGCAATAACGATCATGAGATAAATCATCCTCAAGTAATTAATGAAGGTCAAGTGGTAGGTGACGTCATCATAGAACGTTCGGAAAACTAGTAAAGTCCTTTAGTACGGGTCAACCAAAGGGAACTATTGGTCAAGATTATCCAAGACCCAATTGCAATTTATCTTTAAGCTGCCAAAAGGACGGTGACTGGCAACAAGATTTACTTCAGGAAGACAATCAGATAAGGGAGAATGTAACATATAAACCCGTTATTAAAGGTTATATTAAAGATACCGAAGTAAATATTATAGTTGATTCGGGTAGCGAAGTAAGTATTTTATCCAAAGAATTATTTCAGCTTAAAAGAAAATATTGGAATTTCCCGATTTTACCTGTAACTGGGGTGAAAATTATAGGAGTTACTGGTAAAAGAAGTCAAAATATTACTGAAGAAGTTTATGTAACTTTTGAAATTGCTAAACAATTAATTGCTCACTCTGTACTCGTCGTAGCCAACTTAAATGTGGCCATAATTTTAGGTATAGATTGGCTGTGTAAATATAAAGCTATATTAGATTTTAAAGATTCTTCCTTAACCATCCATAAGGAGGCATCTACTTTTAAGGTGAGGTTCTCTAACAGTCAAGTACCTGAAAATTGCTACGAGTCCTTACAGATTAAGTACGCACCGACCATGAATCTATTAACAGATTTTAGTGATCTTGGGTATGCAGTATACCAATGTCAGGCTAGTAATAGTATCGAAACCGAAGTGAAAGAAAAATGTTTATCTACGAATTGTCTATCCGAGCAAGAAAAGGAAGAGTTGGAATCTTTGATGTTAGAATTTAGAGCCGTCTTCTCAGATGAACCGGGGAGAATTAAAGATTACGTTTGTAAACTTAAGATTAAAGATAAGAAACCGTTCTTTAAAAAACCTTATCCTATTCCAGTACAATTCAAAGAAGCGGCTAGTAGAGAAATAAATAAGATGCTAGAACAAAACATTATCGAACGATCAGGTAGCGCTTTTAACAGTCCGTTGTGGGTAGTTAAGAAAGCTACTGGTGGGGTACGACTGGTTCTGGATGCCCGTGAATTAAATAAAATTATAGAGATGGAAAGAGACAGACCTATTCCTATGGAGGACGTACTTCTTAAGATCGCTGGTTCTCGTTATATGAGTACAATGGATCTAACCTCTGGCTACCACCAAGTAACATTACACCCGGATTCACGGCAATATACGGCTTTTCTTTTTGAAGGCAGATCATATCAGTTCCAAGTTTTACCTTTTGGACTTAATATATCAGTGTCAACTTTCATTAGGGCATTAGATTCTGCTTTGGGTCAGCAATTGTTACAAAAGATTATTTTATATGTAGATGATATTTTGGTAGCTACTAAAACGTGGGAAGAACACGTAACGATATTACGGGAATTGTTTAACCGTTTAATTGACAGAGGAATTACTTTAAAATTATCTAAGTCTTACTTCGGAAAGGAGGAAGTGAGATTTTTGGGGCATATAGTGGACAGTAAAGGTATTAGGCCAGACCCAGCACGTATTGAAGCTATTGCTCGATGCCCGAGTCCTAGAAATCGGAAACAACTGAAATCATTCTTAGGAATGGTAGGATTTCTAAGAAGATTTCTTCCAGGGCAGGATATTGTTAATCCTAAATTACTAGATTTATTGAAAGAGAAGTCAGTATGGCTCTGGGGACAAGAGGAAGAGGAAGGTTTTAATAAGATAAAAGGAGCGTTAACCAAAGCCAAAATGTTATACCACCCAGATTTCGATCAGGACTTTGGTATGTGTACGGATGCCTCTGATTATGGTGTGTCTTGTGTAATATTCCAAGGTGATCTGACCAATGAAGAGGGATTATATCGGCCTATTGGATTCGCTAGTCGAACTTTAAATAAACATGAAAGAAATTATTTTGTATTCGAGAAGGAAGCTCTCGCAGTGGTATGGGGTTTTCAACGATTTAGAGGATTATTAATGGGAAGAAAAACAATTGTATATACTGATCATCAGGCTTTAATCTTTTTGAACAATTGCCGGTTACTTCACCGTAGGCTATTACGTTGGGTATTATACTTGCAAGAATTTCAGTACGAAATTAGGTATATAAAAGGATCTCAGAATGTAGTTTCAGATGCTTTGTCAAGGCTTCCCGTAGGAATGGAGAATATTAATATTGCAGAAGAACCAGGAACAAATTATCATGTTTATTTCCTTTTGACTAAGGAGAACGAACGTAAGGTTAAACGGATAGTAACTGCTGTTAGATGCAATCAAAGAAATGACGATCAATATAGGGACCTTATACAAAACCTTAATAATGGGGACGAAACAGTTAACACCCGGGGTGTGTGGTTATATTTTAACGACTTGTTGTATTGGAAAGCACAGAGGGAACACCAGAGATGGAAAATCTGCATTCCGGAAACTGTTGTGGACGAGTTAATTACTTATATTCATGAAGGTTACGGGCATTTTGGAATTCATAAATGTATTAAACATCTAATGAAGTATTATTATTTCAAAAATATGTCACGTATTGTGAGAAGTATTATTAGGGCTTGTGAAACCTGTCAAAAGGTTAAAGTTAATAACAAATCCAAGCGTTATAAATTATATGCTGTAATTCCTCGAGGTTTGTGGGATCTACTGTCATTAGATTTTTTCGGCCCTCTGCCTCGGAGTTCAGGAGGATTCACATATGTGTTTGTTGTAATGGAATGTTGGTCCAAACATGTGAAACTGTATACTTTGAAACGAGCGAATACAGCAAGCGTTATACGCTGCCTCACCCGAAATTACTTTGTTAACTGGGGCATTCCTAAACGACTTATGTCTGACAACGGTAGTGCCTTTATTAGTCAAAGATTTCAAGATATGATAAGACAATATGGAATCAAACATATCTTAATTTCGAAATATCACCCTCAAAGTAATTTAGTAGAAAGAGTCATGAAAGAATTAGGACGATTATGTAGAACTTATTGTGCACATAAACATACTCGGTGGGCCAAACTAATGCTGAATTCGAAAAGATATTAAATGAATTGCCTCACCTAACGACGGGGTTATCACCTATAGAAATTTTAGGCAAACGAATTATAGGTGAGCCTTTACTAGCTGCTTTACCTTGGCCACCAGTAAATGAGATCCAACAATGCATTCCAGACGAAAAAGTTTGCGAACAGATTGTAAAAAATGCCGAACGGAGAATTAAAAGTTATAATCAACAGGCTATAGAACCCTCATTTCAGGTAGGAGATCTTGTGTTAGTACGATCTCATCCTAAAAGTTCTAAGATCGGTAAGGAATGTAGAAAATTCTTCTTTATCTTTGAAGGTCCATATGTTGTACATAAGATTGTACATCCCAAAGCATTACTTCTTATGGAACCTTCATCAGGTGTAATTAAAGGATTATATAGTGTTGATCAAATGAAACCCTTCATTCCTAAATAAGTTAATATTTAGTATATGTTACACATGGAAGAGCGTTCATAGTTTATTCATGTGAAGTTTTCGTGATAGTTACGTATTATTTTAAAGAATAGAACAGAAAGCTTAAACAAGTGTTCTACAATAATCTACTGGTACTTCAAAAAGAGAAAGATAACCCAAAGGGGGATTTATATGGAAGAAATTTTGCTCTTAGATCAAAAGGAATTTTGCATATTTTAAATTTACTCGGATAGTAGGAACCAAAGGGGATGGTTAATAGTTTTAGGGACCATGGGCGTCCAGAGCTATATGGCTCACGAGAACATAGCAGAGTGCCTTTAATAGAGGTTTGCAATAGTGTTAATATAGAACACACCAAACGGGGCTCTCTCGCTTGTTTCTCCTAAATAAATGGCCATTACCCAACAAGGTGTCCGAAGGTAAAGAAAGCTGTGCCGAGATTCTAAAGAGAGTTTTGCTTGATTTCTTCTTGACCTCAGGCATAAATAAGGCATTAGGGAAGAGAATGACGTAAAGTAAATAGTACTATTAGTTATTGTGAGAAACTTATTAGTAATATACATTCTTGAAAAGAATAACTCTAGTAAATAAATGAAACTGAAACTAATCTATCACAATTTGAACGCTCTGTCCTAATGTACAACGTTAAAGAACGTACTAAATTAGTATTTATTAGCAACTATTAACTGAAGAGGAGCAATCTCCCTATATTCGGTTACGAATTACCATAAGAGCACAATTAAGAGTAAATGACAAATAGTCACAACGATATCGTATTAAAAGAATTAAATCTCTCTAATAGCAAGGACTCTAGGTTACGTAAAATGTGAGGAAAATGTATTAACAGTTAAATATTGTATATTGAACAGTTTTAATTTCGGTTAAAACCTGACAAACTGAGCTTGTGGGTGGGGTATGTAGTGGGACGAAATTAAACGTCACCCATCCACCAAGTCAGCCCAGTTTGCAGGTGACTATAAGCTTAATTTAGTTTTTGTTTATGTGTTTTCTTATTATTTGTAATAAATGTGAATTATCTAAAAGTTTTGTATTTTTTTTATGTGTTTCATGTACGGAGAGATCGGCGCAACGAACGGGGACAGCATCTTCGTTGCCGCGACCAGAGAGGAAATTGCTGGCCGCTATACGTCGCGGGTCGACAGCCAAGGAGCAACAGAAGATCCTGGAACCGAGTTGTTGCGTCGTGTTTCTAAAAAATTAAAAATGAATTTTTATACTCTTTTTGTACAACAATGACATCAAATAGAGCTGAATCTTATTGAGATGTTAGTCACTGTCTGTCAACGCTCAAGTTCACATCTGTATGTGTAGGAAGCTAATAAAATAGTGTATGTTACTAAAGGTGAAACACGTGTCTTGAAGATTTATTTATGAAGAGTTATGTGAACGGATTAATAATATATTTGACAAGATTATTGATTCAGACAGCGTTGGCCGAAACTTTGAATCTGAAAAGTTTATTTAATGTGTGATTCTGATATCGATTAGATCAAGATAACGTGTGTCGATATAATTTTCTGAGGAGAAACAAACGAACTTTAAATTCGAAAAAGTTACGAAAACCAATTGGCCCAAGTGATGTAATTCTCTGCACACGACTCAACTGATGTTTTACAGTTTCGTTCAAGAACCATTCTATGACAATTTAAAAAGAATATGAATCATTTTTGAAGTGGGTTGTAACTGACGTAGGTGACGAAGTCTGCACATGGTCATATATCAACGAAAACCTAAATACGTCGTTACACCGCAATCTCCGGCCAGAATTAGCAATTAGACACGCGTAGCAGGAACTATATGAACTGTAGCTGTTTCAGTGTTCTCATTATTGAACAAATGCGCTTTGCTTTCAACTCTTATTGAAAACTGAGTTTATTATTTGACACACCATTTTCCAGTAACATGCGCTACACTGTGAAAGTGTATTGAGGTGCGACAAAGATGTTCTATCTTTTTAATTTCCGTCACCCCAATTATTATTTGAGTGGTACTTGTAGATACTTTTAAAACAAGTAGGTTTTAGTTTTGTCCTTCATTACGGATTGTTGCAGACAGGTTTCAAGACGAAAGGATATGATATTTGTAGAGCGTGCAGTGAGTGTAACGTTTCGGGGATTCATAACGGGACGTTAATGAATTGTTTGACTTTATCAAAACGGATCTTTCACACCGGATCCGAGTGTACACACTTTTGATACATCCTGACAAGTTAACGCTGTGTGTCACACCGTGACTAACCCGGGTTTCTGCTTTCCGCAGGCAGTGCTCTTACAATCTTATTGGATGAACTCTGGAGGACGTACTCACGACCAGACCTCACTGTTTCACGTCTGCCAGGACTCTGTCCCAGTTAGGCACAGAGTTGCAGTCAGCAACGTCTTTCCAAAACAACGCATTGTAGTGTGGCAGAATGGGATACCACATACCGGAATGACCGATACCAGGGTTAGTAACGAATTCGATCTTAGAGTCAGCTTCATTTCTCGTACTTCTTGAGTGGCTGCTGATATATCTACTCGTATTTAAACTTGGTTATGAACTTTATATTTACTTTTGTGTCACGTTAAAATAATTTTCGGCCTCTGTCTCATTTTCTGTGATGCAGATTTATTTCCCTTAGAATATTCTAGTGACATCCTCTTATCAACAGTTCCGGGAGCGGATATTATTAAACATGCACATCTAAAATTTTGTGTGCAACAGATTTCACAACACATAAGGGCAGAGAAAATATGATTGTGATGAAAATCAGTAAAGTAATTAAGAAGTAACTAAATTATTATGTAAAACCATTCTTTAAAAATCAAAAATACGGAATTCAGTTCTGAGTGGAAACTTGACACAATCACAATTGTACTAATAACAGACGATTTTTTTCAATCTGTCAATTAGTAGGGAAGTGTTGTTCTTTGGAACACTTATAACACCATAACTTAGACACTACATACCTTTTGTTGATTCATTTTGCTTTCTATTTTGTTCAACATTCCATTGTAGAACTTCTGTAAATGTTGTTTGATTGAACCGATAACACAAAATTGTGTACTCCTTTCTTTGTAAAAACTTAGATGTCATGGTTTGATTCTACGCAATGTAGTGCATCTGTCATTTAAATTCGTTGCCTCATTTGGAGGGGACAAAACTTACTGTATATAATTGTAATTTGTGTGAATAATTTTTTGTAGAAATGTCCTGTTTTATTTAATATGTTTGGTTGCTGTTATGTAAACTGCTGACATTCACTTAGGGTTCTGATTTATTTTGTGTGTAAAAGGTGGTGTGGTTCCCCTTTGGAACTGTGTAGCACGCGCAAAATGTGATGGGCATGGATAGAAAGGTGGAACCAAGAGTCAGTCGGGGACGAGCTACCAAACTGTCAACTGCTCATGTAAAAGTTGTGTATTGTGTTGGTGCCCAGAGAGGGCTTTGGTGCCGTTTCCCAAGGTGCTAATGCTTCGGATGGGTGGATAAAGAGCTGAAACTATTCTGGAATTGGTATCTATCATCGCCACCAAGAAATGACAGAGTCCAGCATTTCTACTTGCAAATCCACCTACCAACATGCACTCGCCACCACATTGCGCAATCACTGCAATGGAACAGAAGAACTATAGTAATGTACAGTGAAGGATCAGCTCATTGGATGTTATAGTGTACTCAAATATAAGGTAAATTTTAACTGAACTCTTGAACCTACCGTGATTTATCCTCAGTCACATATCCACTTAGGATCCCTCCCTCGCTAAAGTGCTTACCGAGTGTCCTTTACTGAAAGCATATTAAAATTGGTATGGGAATAGAGTGTGCTAAAATTAATATTGTTTCTTAAAAGGATCTTACATATATCTCAATTTTTGTGTTTCACTGCAGTAAAAGTTCAGAACTGTAGCTGTTAATAGTTATATGTTCATGCTAGCTAAGTGCTTATTTCACTAATGTAATGAAAGGGCATTTATTGCTATACCACAGTGGTCAATATTAAGGCCCCCCTCAATTTAAAGTAGTCCAAATGCTCAAAGTTACTTAATTATAGAAAACGTCAGTTACTCTTGCTATTCCTATCAAGTTCTGTACAATATTGGGTTCCTCTTGTATATTAAAAGTGCATATTAATGGTGTAACAGGATCCACAGTTTGTCTATTGTGCTCATGCTAGATAACGATTAATAGGAATACCCCTATCTACGAAAATAGTAACTTCTTTATTCAAAAGACAGTGAGAAGTAATTTGTTAGTGAACTCCATTTAATTTTCATTCTAAGTAGAAAGGTGTTTCGTTGTGAGAGAATTAATCTATGCACAATAACTAATTTTGCTGTGAACCATATCCATATTTCATGTCAGATAGGAATTTGTTCGAAAAGTAATATTGAATTTAAGTCCAATTTACGATTCTACAGTGAATATTAATAGTAACGTAATTGAGACCATTCAGTTTAAGTCCTCAAGGTAATAGTGTGTTTCGTTATCTGTTATATCTATGCAAATAGTTTGCTCTCCTCTGTCAGCTCCAACCTTAACTTGAACATACGCAGGAGCCAGAGTTCATTGACCCTCGTGTGACAAAGTATAGTCTGTGTTTGCCCATTGAAGTTACTAATTTTCAATTTCTTGAACAACAATGTTACTCTTTCTTATGCCTAATTAGGCTGGCGACCGTTTTCTTTATTCTTTGAACAGTGTGGATATGTAAAATATTGTTTGTGGGTCGACAGAAGCGTCCGATCCCACGCGTCGGCTTTGACCCGTGACGTAAGCTTGTTGTCGTGTGTGACGTCATGACGGCGCGGAGTTTGGTTTGAGTGTGGCTGTCTCCAGTTCTGTTTTATCTTATTTTATTTACTTTTCTGATCTGTTCGTTCTATCTCGTGAGATTTTTTTTAAATTTAAAAACACTTATTACTTATTTTAATTATCTGTTTCCTCCAATTTCTGTTTTAGTTTATTATATTTATCTTTCTGATCTGTTCGTTCTATCCCGTGAGATCTTTTTTTTTAAAAAGACAAAAAACACTAATCACCTACTGAAGCATCTTTATCTTCTATGGGTTGCAGGGGTTACGACCCCTGGGGAGGTGGGTGGGTATTCATGCATGGCTGTCTTCACTTACACGTTGTAGCTATGCAAGGCGGCTAAATTTCTTTATATTTAGTTTGCCCCCCACCCAAAACACCCCATTTCCCGCGCTTGTCCCATTAGTGTCATTAGGCTTCTTGTGGAAAGTGTGCGTGTGTGTTTTTGTTTCCGCCATATTTGTGACGTCATGGGTCAAAGCAGACGGGCGGGATCGGACGCTTCCGTATTTCCTTGTTTGTTACTGTATAATTATAATATATACGTCATTCTAACTTTCACTTCCGATAAGCCACCTCCGTTAGGTACACGTCGGTCAACACAGAAAAATTCCTTTCAGAGGGTAACACTGCTCTGTTGCTTTATACCATAATTGCTTTAACAAGATAGTTCCATTTTACGATCTGCCTCCAACTTTGAGGTTATGGTATAGTAGTAGCGGACGGTAGTGTTACACACTTTTCAGACTTTCGTCTTCAGCCAGCTTTGAAGTAGAGGTTTAATATTTTCTCCTATTCCATTTTTAATGATAGGGTTCACTTGAAATGTGCTGCAGTATTTTTTCTCAAATTACAAAAATTACCCCAGAATGGTAACGTTTTTACAAAAAATGTCAAAACGTGTCCCGAGATACAACACAGTCATGTACCTGCAAATATTTCATTTAAAATTTAAAAGTGTTGCAATCGAGAGAGTCTTGGCAATACTGAATTGAATACTCGATCTGTTTCATTATTATCCTACGACATCCTAAAAATCAGTAAGCGATGTCAAATTAAGCAGACGTATTACCCAAAGAAAATTACAAGTTAACTACATTTTGACACAAAGACTATTGAAAACCAACATAGATTTCTTTAATTTAGCTCAGAACTCGAAGAACCTCAGTTTCATGTAGAATACCTTATTCCGTTTCGAGGTACAAGGTGGAGCACGATCAACGAAGTATGGCTTCATCGTCCGGACGTTGCATAACTGGTTTTGAAACTACACTCCTGGAAATGGAAAAAAGAACACATTGACACCGGTGTGTCAGACCCACCACACTTGCTCCGGACACTGCGAGAGGGCTGTACAAGCAATGATCACACGCACAGCACAGCGGACACACCAGGAACCCCGGTGTTGGCCGTCGAATGGCGCTAGCTGCGCAGCATTTGTGCACCGCCGCCGTCAGTGTCAGCCAGTTTGCCGTGGCATACGGAGCTCCATCGCAGTCTTTAACACTGGTAGCATGCCGCGACAGCGTGGACGTGAACCGTATGTGCAGTTGACGGACTTTGAGCGAGGGCGTATAGTGGGCATGCGGGAGGCCGGGTGGACGTACCGCCGAATTGCTCAACACGTGGGGCGTGAGGTCTCCACAGTACATCGATGTTGTCGCCAGTGGTCGGCGGAAGGTGCACGTGCCCGTCGACCTGGGACCGGACCGCAGCGACGCACGGATGCACGCCAAGACCGTAGGATCCTACGCAGTGCCGTAGGGGACCGCACCGCCACTTCCCAGCAAATTAGGGACACTGTTGCTCCTGGGGTATCGGCGAGGACCATTCGCAACCGTCTCCATGAAGCTGGGCTACGGTCCCGCACACCGTTAGGCCGTCTTCCGCTCACGCCCCAACATCGTGCAGCCCGCCTCCAGTGGTGTCGCGACAGGCGTGAATGGAGTGACGAATGGAGACGTGTCGTCTTCAGCGATGAGAGTCGCTTCTGCCTTGGTGCCAATGATGGTCGTATGCGTGTTTGGCGCCGTGCAGGTGAGCGCCACAATCAGGACTGCATACGACCGAGGCACACAGGGCCAACACCCGGCATCATGGTGTGGGGAGCGATCTCCTACACTGGCCGTACACCACTGGTGATCGTCGAGGGGACACTGAATAGTGCACGGTACATCCAAGCCGTCATCGTTCTACCATTCCTAGACTGGCAAGGGAACTTGCTGTTCCAACAGGACAATGCACGTCCGCATGTATCCCGTGCCACCCAACGTGCTCTAGAAGGTGTAAGTCAACTACCCTGGCCAGCAAGATCTCCGGATCTGTCCCCCATTGAGCATGTTTGGGACTGGATGAAGCGTCGTCTCACGCGGTCTGCACGTCCAGCACGAACGCTGGTCCAACTGTGGCGCCAGGTGGAAATGGCATGGCAAGTCGTTCCACAGGACTACATCCAGCATCTCTACGATCGTCTCCATGGAAGAATAGCAGCCTGCATTGCTGCGAAAGGTGGATATACACTGTACTAGTGCCGACATTGTGCATGCTCTGTGGCCAGTGTCTATGTGCCTGTGGTTCTGTCAGTGTGATCATGTGATGTATCTGACCCCTGGAATGTGTCAATAAAGTTTCCCCTTCCTGGGACAATGAATTCACGGTGTTCTTATTTCAATTTCCAGGAGTGTATATATGATTTACTCACCGTAATATCATCTACGTGATGTATTAACAATATATTCCAAATAGCTTTAATGCTCTGTGTAGCACTTAAATGCACAGAATTCAGAATAATTAAGAATGTTGCACGAAGCACAATCTGTCTCTCATAACAATAACATCAATAAATGCAGGAAACTACTGACGGCTGTTTGTAGTGCGCAAACATCCGTGTGACTCTAAAATCGGTCATCTGATTGAAACATCGACCAGAAGACATCAGGTGTTGCTAGGCACTCTACCCTCAAGAGACAACATTGTCCCCTACTAATACACAAGATAAAAAAAAAAAAAAACATTTTATAAAAATAAAATTCGATTTTAATTTAACTGCCATCATGTCAATACTCAATGTCACTGAAGGCAACTTTTGCCACAATATATACTCTAGCGTGGCAGATACCACGTGGAAAGTCTTAATCGAATCGGAATGTGGGCAGTTTTATTCGAGCCAGTATATCTTTGTGCTGTAAGCGGCCCCCCCCCCCCCCCCATCCTGCCCCGATTACACGTGTGACCCATTCGCTTTTGTATTTCAAATGAGCGAATCGCGTGTAATCGAGCCGCTTTTAACGTTACGTAGCAGGAAAAGGAAGGCATTTTGATCACGAACGTGGCAATACCCCTTTAGTTGGACGACTCGCTGATATTGTTTAATACGAATGCAATAAAGTGCAGCGTAATTTCTGTATCGTCCTGTAGCGTTCGCCGCGATACGGAAAGTGAATCTGTTTACCTGTACGATTTACGACCCCCCTCGTGCGTGTACAGCTACCTGACGGGACTCCCATGCAAAAAAGAAGAACCTTCGTCCCTCCTGCGCTACCAGCATGTCACTCCTCTGAAAAATACAACTGACACTACACACATATGGTTTCGGCTGTCATCAAGACCAAGATTTACATAACGTTATTTGTGCATTCCCGCTGATCTGTCTGAAAAACTGAGTCAACGTCCCTACATAATTAAGGAAATAACAAAAGCCAGCTTGTGTAAAAACTACAGAAAACATACCTCTCAAATAATACATACTATTAATTTGTGATCCGGCACGCAGTTTTAACCTGCCAGAATGTATCGGTGTAATATTATTTTTCGAATGAAACAGACCCGTAATTAATTATAGATCCTCCTGTCTGCTAGGTTTTCAGTATGTCTCAATATGTTATTAAAATGACTTGTGTAGCATCATCTCAAATAATCTGAGGACGTATAAACAACAAACCACGTGAAACAATTTTTAACGAAACACATAAATCTGCGGAAACGGTGAAATTTCAGCATTATCAGGTCAGAAAATTATACCTAGACTGCCACAACAAGCATAGTGGTGCACAGCTGAAAGAATCTCTGCTAGCCTCCGTAACCGAGGATGCTAACGCACGCCGGTGCGGTAGCGCTCGACTCGGAGGTAAGCCAGTTCGAATCTTGGTGGTGTTGAAATTCTCACAGGCAGTACTGAGACAGGTCTCTCTTCCAGAACTGAGCCGGTAAGTGCAGGGTAGATGAAGGCGTAAAGTTCCTGAGCACCAGTCTTTGCGCTAATGTTATGGATTAAACTACAAACCTCTCCAATAAGTCTCATGATGTAAGGAGGTTTCCCACTGTTGATAGTTATTCGCCCATCAGATGGTTGGCAGCCACCTTGGTGCTCACTTCTTCCATCATCATGACGCAACGTAAACATAACACTACACTAAACTTACTCTCCACAAATACTCTTATGACACATTCCTCTGTATCCAAAGGAGAGGGGTTAATGTGCACGGAAGAAAAACACCGTTTCTGCTGTACGGCTGAAACTGTTTCGTGAAATTTCTTAGCCAACAATACCACGCAACATTTAAATTTTCCTTGTAAGAGTCTCATTAAAATGCTTCTGAGTGTGTTGCCGTGTCATCATATAAGATACTACAACGTTAAAATCATAAAATACCCGACGCTTCGGCGTTCATCACTACATACAATAATTTAGTCGAGAAGAGGGTGCTTCAGTATATTGCGCTCCTGATTTGGCCATAAGACCACCGGCGTCGGAATTCTTAGATTCTCATTGTAAATAAAATAGGACAATATTGTGCATTTAATAATGGGATATTAAAAAATGAGAAAAATAAATTCACAGCCTCCCAAAGTCTCCGGCTCTATGAACATTAAAACATTACAGCCTCTGTAAGTCTTTCGTTGCCTTTTTGTCTCAAAATATTTGAGACCCTTCGACTTACTCCTTCTTTTATCACTTGTCTCTTGCCGCTGTAACTGTCTGCACAATAGCAGAATGTGACATTCTTGTGCTATGTAGACTAATTACATTTGATTCAAAACATGATATAATGTTGTTTAATGTTATTAATATGTCCTGTCCTAGCCTTGTTTTTGAACGTAGTTTTCAGAGCTGTAATCCGGAGTGAAAACGACGTTGGTGTTACTAAAACAATGATACTGTTGATCATCAGCCATTGGTGCGTCGTAGGGATAGGTAAAACCGACTGGTTAAAATATATACTGGTATTTTAGATCTGAGCAACTTGCAATTTTCCGAATTTGTTTGATCTCGATTATAACACTTTTTTTGCCAATAACTGAGTAAAAAAATTACCAATTAGTCATAGCGGCAGCGCTAAGATTTTTTTTCTTTTTTTTAGGAGTAATTTCTGAATAAAATGTTCTCGGTAGTCAATCCACGTCCATTCGAATAAAATTCTGGAGCTTTCGATGGATATCTTCGCCATCATCGCCAGGAATAAAACTGAAGGTTCACAGGAGATCTTCTGTGAAGACTGGAAGGTAGGAGATGAGGTACTGGTGGAAGTAAAGCTGTGGGGAGGGATCGTGAGTCTTGCTTGGGTAGCTCAGATGGTGGAGCACCTGCCTGCGAAAGGCAAAGGTTCCGAGTTCGGATCTCGGTCCGGCACACAGTTTTAACCTGCCAGTAAGTTTCATATCAGTGCACTCTCCGCTATGGAGTGAAATCTCTTTGAGGAGTATAACTACTGAATGCCGGGGCTGGCAGTAGTTTTATTCTTGACGTCGATGGCGTAGATAGCCATTAAAAGCTGAATAATTTTATTCGAATCGATGCGGCCTGAAAAGCGAGAAGACTTCAGAAGAAGATTCAGGCATGCCGCAACGAAAGACTCCGAAGAAAGAAGTAGTTCCTATTCGTAAAATTTGCATTGGTTTGAAATATTGCGTTATTATAGAAAATGGGAAAGGTGTTGAGTACTGTTTTAGTAGCACTACCGACAGAAACGCGAAACAGACACATGGCATTAGAAATAGTAGAGGACTGTTGAAGCAATAACGTCCCTGTTGCTTAAGGTACGCGTGTGCGCGCAGTGCGCAGGACTTTGCCCCATCTGGTCTGCCGGCCAGTGTGGCCGAGCGGTTCTAGGTGCTTCAGTCTGGAACCGTGCGACCGCTACGGTCGCAGGTTCGAGTCCTGCCTCGGGCATGGATGTGTATGATGTCCTTAGGTTAGTTAGGTTTAAGTAGTTCTAAGTTCTAGAGGACTGATGACCTCAGATGTTAAGTCCCATAGTGCTCAGAGCCATTTGAACCCATCTGGTCCGTTCGGTACTTCCTCGCTGTCGTCGTCGGACATGCGTTGCATTGCCGTTTGGCACCAACCCTAACCTGGAAATGTTTTCGTGGAGGGACGTGGTAATGGATGTGGCGTAACAAGACAGCTACGCCACACTGAAGTAGCCGAAAGGCACGCGTAATCTCACTTAGGCTAGATAGAGGTCTGAAACAGGATACGTAATAAATGGTAGCAAGAAAAGTACGTAGCTGCTATAATACTTAACTTTTATTCCTTGTTGTATACATCGTTCTTGATGAGACATTTCATACGATAACTATCAAACTATGTAAGGCTAATGGCGCCTTGCTAGGTCGTAGCCATGGACTTAGCTGAAGGCTATTCTAATTGTCTCTCGGCAAATGAGAGAAAGGCTTCGTCAGTGTAGTCGCTAGCAAAGTCGTCGTACAACTGGGGCGAGTGCTAGTCCGTATCTCGAGATCTGCCTTGTGGTGGGGCTCGGTCTGTGATCACACAGTGGCGACACGCGGGTCCGACATGTACTAAATGGACCGCGGCCGATTTAAGCTACCACCTAGCAAGTGTGGTGTCTGGCGGTGACACCACAGTAATGACGAACAATGATACATTTTCTTTAAAAGATTGAAGATCTGTCCGCCTTATCTATAAAGTAATAAAAGAGGAAGGAAATGAAGGTAGCAGTCATAAATAAAAATTTATCATACAGAAAGTAGCTAATCTGCTGCCTATGTCTACACTTTGGCACTTTCTTATACTGGCATTTATCCCTTACTACGCATAGTCTACGGTAGTGGCGAGTGTATGACGGTAATTCTATTCCCTTGTAAAAATGGAAGCGTGACTATTTATTCACAACGATCAGACCCCTTATTCCTCTTCCCGCCACTCTTTTTGTTCCTCTCCATTGTGGAGAAAGCAGACTGCTGAATCAATCTTTCCTTCCCCTCGCAAAGTTATGTGCAGTGGTATCTGAGTGAGCAGAAACAACTGGCTTATTTTCTTATGCAGAATCCCGTTTCGCTCTTTTTGTGATAAAGATGTCGTACTAGTGTCTATCTGCATTCATCAATTCAATGAAAGTCCCCTTTCACATACGAGCAGTTTGCAACCCCCTCTTACCCTTCCTAATCAACAAATTAAGTAATCAATAAATGCGTTGCTTAGTCGGTCTCCGTAATATCGTGCGAATCTCACGCTTTTCATTGTTGGAGCCGAGTCTGTCCTCGCAGACCCGTTGCGACCATAGCACTTACGGAACATAGGGAAAATCATGGCTCACACGAGTCATGAGCAAAATTCCACTTGATGTGGTGAAAGTTGGTTGAAAATGTTCAAATGTCTGTGAATTCCTAAGGGACCAAACTGATTAGGTCATCGGTCCCTACACTTACACGCTATTTAAACTAACTTATGCTAAGAACAACACACACACCCATGCTCGAGGGAGGACTCGAACCTCCGGCGGGAGGGGCCGCGCAAAATTGGTTGCCTTATCCTGAGTAGTTGATAGAGACTTTGGATCAAATAACTATCACCTATTCACTAAATTTATTGTTGAGGAATCTCTCCACAATTACCGTAGAAAAGTACTTAAAATAAACAACGCACCGCTTTGAATCTGCCTGTAGCCTTTGAAGACGGATAAAGTAGCACGAAAAACGGAGTTCTTCAATCTCAGTTTTCACCCTTTAGCATTCACAATTCCTAAGGATCAAATAGTAGCACGATTCCAGATTATAACATGATTTTAGAGCAGACTGCCAAAAAATTAGTATCAATAAGAGACTACTGGTGATTTTTTGAATTATTCAAGCACTAATCACTTTTCGAGAAAGACAGCGAACCATGGACAGCCTAAGTTTTATTTTATTTACCTCTGTAATCTAATATTTTGATTCCACGTATCGTGAAACTGTGAGAGTCAAACCTTTCTAATCTGTGTTCGATATCTATGTTTATTATAGGGAGAATCAGGTATAAAGAACCGAAAATCACTTATTTCAGAAACAGGTTACTTTCAACGGGTTTAACAGGTTAAACTGGCGTGAAAAGAAAAAACAATATAACCGAAAACCGCTTGTTTAAGCGATAACAGCTATACCTATCAATGCGACCTTCTTCCCACAATTTGATTTTCGCTATCCGATCCACTTAAAAAAATATCGCTAATTCTGCTTTTCGTGGTCACGCGGTCCTTTATTAGAAGTAGACCAGCAATTAATAATTTGGCGATATAAAGAAATTTCGTTTCCTTCATTAACATGATTCCACCTTCTCTCTGTTGTTGATTATCATACGGAACAAAGAATACTGAACCACTTACCCAAGAGGGAGGAGGAATTATAGTTTTCTTCAGTATTGATTTATTTTGTTAATCGGTTTCTAGCTTGCAAGGCCATCATCAGACTTTAACTTACTATTAACGTGAAAGAGGGGAACAGTATTCGTGACCAACATTGAAAAAGATTCTACATGTCGAGAATGAGTTACGTAATTGAAAATGTTAAAACGGTAAACAGGTAGATTTTACTGAGTCTGAAATACCAACGTTAGGTAAGTTTGTGGTAAGATCTTATGGAACCGAACAGCTTAGGTCATCGATCCCTAAGCTTACACACTACTTAATCTAAATTAAACTAACTTACGCTATGGGCATCACGAACACCCATGCCCGAGGGAGGACTCGAACCTCCGACGGGGGGAGCCGCGCGGACCGTCACAAGACGCCTGAGACTGTGCGGCTACCAAGCGCGTTCATCGTTAGATGTTAACAGAAACTGAAGAAATGATGGCTGTTCGTGAATTTGGAAAGAAATACATTTCAGTCGAACTGTAGATGCAAACTGATCGTTACTGAAAGAATTTTTTGTGCGGCACAATCACATCAATCTCAAAACGAAATTGTTTTCCGCTGTACCGGCCATCCTAAATTGTGAAACTCACGCCGAAGTCGATAACGTAGTTCCTGCAGTGGTGGTAGTTAACCAGTGCAGAAACCTCAGTACGACATCTGTTTTATGATCTCAGGATGGCCGGTATGTGAAAAAACGGTAATTTCGTTTAGGAATTGGTGTGTTTGCGTCAGGCAATGGACTACTCGTGGGTTTCACTTCTTCGAGTACAAGCTTGCATGGTCTGCATTTTTGGAAAATCAACGACAGTTGTGATTCTACAACTTCTCCCGGCGTGCCCGTTGGACACTATGGACTGGCAGTACACCCGTGGACTGTTCGAACGACAGCTGTATTTGCGCTGTTTGTTTAGCTACTTAGGACTGCGTCCGGTGACGCAGCTGCCCTGCGATCACACGCGGTACGTTGTATCTGGATATATGGCAGCGAACGTCGGGGACCTGTAGCCATCTTAGGTCTTAATGTAGTCAGGCTGCTTCAGGATTTCAGCTGCCACATTCATTTCACGTGTAAGTATCCACTACTGTCTTGTAAGGATTCGGAGTTCGTCCTCAATTACGGTGGTGCACCTAAGTGCCGGTATATTGCGCCGATCCAACTGAATGTAGCACTCATTCTTTGCTATCGGTATCCCAAGTGTAGGCGGAACCGCACTCGCAATACACACTGCTCGAAAGACTTAGAGAAACACGACTTTTGACGTCTGCCACACTCCATTGAGCAATAATTGAGAACTGGGTATGTTACGAAATTATACCGGTATCTTTCACAAAGTAAGTAAGTACACAACAAAACATCATTGCATCAAAAGAACTGCAATATCAGACAGGTGTCGAAAACGAGGTGAAAACCATCATTCAGCCCTTCATCAAGCGTGCTTTTCGTTGGACTTTGATAACTTCATGATGTGCATGCCCTCCGTGACGGTTTATTACTGCTGACACTTATTTGGTATGCTCCGTATAAGCCTCCAAAGGCCACGTTCTGGTATCCGTTCCCACTCTTCAACGAGACACCATGAGAGTTCTTGGAGATTCTGTGGTGGAAGACCACGAACCCGTCTATCAAACATATCCTAGATATGAAAGATGGAGTTTAGGTGAGGAATCTCCACTGGTCATTCCATTACTTCAATGTCCAGGCTTCACAAGATATCCCTGCTGCCGCCCTCCACATGGCTCCTGGCATTAGAAGGAATTCAGGGCCACCACCGTACGCAGCATCCACCACATAACAGCATCCGTTCGATTTAGTGCATGGCGGTAAGGCGACCATGGACAGCAAGATCCGTACGGCTGTCAACACTGCTGCCTCCCCACATCACTTTAACCACGTGTATCTACTCAGGAACACTGCATCGGCTTGCGTCAAAGGATATCTGGACTCGACTGTGAATAACGCGTTTCACTAGTGAGGAAGCTGCCAGTTGACATGGGAGTGGCAGAACCGAAGGCGAGCTGCTAGATGTCGTTTCACACGGGGAACTCGAACAGGATGTCTGGGTTGTACGGTCCATTCTCTTAACCTGTTCATTAGTCTGATAGGACACAGCGACTTCACTGGTACTTCTAAGACACTCGAGCCGTGCTCTGGCGGCATCCGTGTGGCGCCGAAGCGTAGAGAAGGCCTGATACCGGTCTTCACGTGGGGTTGTAATGCATCGGCGACCTTGTAGAACTCGCCTTGTGTACTGATTTGCCACCCTGTAGCATCTCCACAACCCATGGATGACAGATGGAGAGACGTTGGCATCAACAACAAGGCGACGGAAAGTCCATTCTTTTCGGATAAAACAGACGAGCCTAGGAACTTGCATTGCATCAAAATGTTACAAAGCTTGTGCTTGGCTGAATACAATGTCCACAAAAGACAACCTCACTAGATAACACTGCGACACCGGTACTCAGTTCCTTATGAGGAGTCACCTGACACTAATCCAAGACACAGCCAGCACATGGTGAATGATTCTTGCTGATGCATACACTGAAAGCGAAGATTTCAGGCCCTGCGGTAAGACCACAGATACCATCTGTATCTGAACAGATTTAACATATCCGAAATTGATTCACTTTTTCCCCTAATTCTTTTGGAAAGTTACCTCATATACAACTGCAATGTTGGGGGCTGCTGCTGTATCCAGATAGAACCCACCATATTCAGGATCTTGTGGCCGCTGTGGAACCACCACCTCGGAAATTGCTCCATATTCCGACAAAAGAGCCAAATATTTGTGATAACCACGATTATAAGATGGAGAGAGTCTCACTGGCTACCGTGTGATGTCACCCAATCGACTACGTCCAAGACAATTAGTTGCCAACAGAAGCACGCATGAAAGAGCCGCAGACACCGTAAGTACAGTTTAGCATGTAAAGCAAATAATGGTGTATATCAGAGGTGCCCAAACTTTTAGCTTGCCTGGGCCACATTGGAAGTATTTATTGCTAACAACAGCCGTTGAGCAGTAATAAGGGACCGTCGGAGGTATATAGTTAAGACAACGAAAAAAATTGGTATTTATTAATTTATGATTCTTTACTCTAAGAAAGCAAGTTGGAATTAATTTGATATTGTATATATGAGATTTCATTATTTTCGTAACTTTACATAATGGAAATTTTATGAACCTTTTTGCGATCGTGTGATAAATGCTTATGTATTGTGTATTGTAACCGGAGACCTAGAAACGACGGAGAGGCTTCGTCCCGCCGTAGCCCTCAGTGGTTCACAACCCCACAGCAGGCCACAGCAGTCAACCTACCTCACCACCGCCCCACACAGAACCCAGGGCTGTTGTGCGGTTCGGGTCCCAGTGAAGAGAGTAAAGATGGTGTACGCGTACTTGGAGACCAGCATAGTGTAACTGAGGCGGAATAAGGGAAACCTACCCGCATTCGGCAAAGCAGATGGAAAACCACCTTATAAACCATCCAAAGGCTGGCCTTCACTCCGACCTCGACACTGATCCGCAGGGCGGATTCGTGCCGGGGACCAGCACGCCTCCCCGCTAGGGAAGCATCGCGTTAGACCGCTTTGGTAGATGCTTACTTTTTGGGTCGCACCGATACTTGTTTTGGGCAGCATGCGGCACGAACCCCTGGTTTAGATAACATACAAAAAATATCCTCCAACTAAACAACAGTATAAATGTTCTAGGGATGAGTTGCATCGTCACATATTGCTCGACGGTATGTAAAAAACACTTCGTGAGTATTCGTTACTGGATGTTTCTGCTTTAACGTACAATGTGGTTCGCCAAATATGCAAGTGACGTATGTGTGAGTTTCAGCAAAACTGAGCAAGAATAAATCTATAAGGGAAAGTTACTTCCCAATTCCCCGATATCCTTAGAAAAACATACATCTTTAATTACAAAACTGCGCTTGTATCCGTTACAGTAAATGCACCAAAATGATGCAGCTGCTCACACATGGTCAATGTACGCCTACGAACGGCGTACCACAAGATACTCCTGACTGTTGTTTCCCGAAACGGGTCGTGCAGAAAATTAATAAAGGAAAATCTTAAGAGGCAGCAGCATAATTCATCTTATAAGCAATTTATATTATAACCTTCTACCAACTATTTCAAATGGTAAAAAAGTGTTTTATTAGATGACGCGGCAATACACACAGAAGAAATTGCATGAGATAGAAATCAGCCCTGAAAGCCTACGTATTTATAGCTGTAAGAATGGATGACAAGGTCAAAAAATGGCTCTGAGTACTATGGGACTGAACTTCTGAGGCCATCAGTCCGCTAGAACGTAGAACTACTTGAACCAAACTAATCTAAGGACATCACACAGCCGGCCGGTGTGGCCGAGAGGTTCTAGGCGCTTCAGTCTGGAACCGCGCGACCGCTGCGTTCGCAGGTTCGAATCCTGCCTCGGGCATGGAGATGTGTGATGTCCTTAGGTTAGTTAGGTTTAAGTAGTTCTAAGTTCTAGGGGACTAATGACCTCAGATGTTAAGTCCCAAAGTGCTCAGAGCCATTTGAACCATTTTTTGTTTGTTTGAGAATATGAAGTCGATTAATGGCTGAAAATGGTCCCCAAGTGGCCGAACATAATGATTTACTGTCCATGATCCACGTAAACACAGCCCACACCTTAGTGGATCCACTACCTGGTAGCACAGGGCCTGGTTGACAAGTTGGGTCCCTGGCTTCGTGGGGTCGGGGTCTCACTCAAACACTACCGTCAGCTCATAGCAATTGAAATCGATATTCATGTGACCAGGCGACTGTTTTTCAGTCGTCTAAGGTCCAACCGATACAGTCACAAATGTAGAAGAGACACTGCAGGCGATGTCGCGCTGTTAGGAAAAGCACACATATAGGTCGTCGGTTGCCATAGCCCATTAACACCAAATTTCGCCCCACTTTTCTAGTGGATAAGTTCTTTGTACGCCTGACACTGATTTCTGCTTTTATTTCACGCAGTGCTGTTTGTCCCTTAGCACCGACAACTGTGCGCAAACATCGTTGCTTTCGATCGTTAAGTGAGGGAGTCGGCCGCAGCGTTGTACGTGCTGAGATGTAATGCCTGAAATTTGGTATTCTCGGCACACTCTTAACACTGCGGATCTCGGAACATTGAATTCCATAACGATTTCGGAAATGGAATGTCCCGTGCATCTACATCCAGTCACCCTTCCACATTCAAAATTTGTTAATTCCCGTCGTGCAGCCACAATCTACTTTGGAAGCCTTTTCATATGAGTCGACTGAGTGTAATGCACTGCCATTTTATACCTTGTGTACGCGATGATACCGTCGTTTGTAAGTTTGCGTATTGGTATTCCATGACTTTATCACCTCAGTGTAGGTATCTAATCTTTGGATGTATTACTCGCTAGAGTATCAAGCAAGTGCCACTTTTCCTCATTACGGACTGTTCCAAGTACCATATCAAATCTTATATCTGCTCGCTATCTAAATTCGGAAAATTTATCACATTCAAAGAAAGTAAGTTCAGATGTGCCACCGGCCGGTGTGGCCGAGAGGTTCTAGGCGCTTCAGTCTGGAACCGCGCGACCGCTACGGTCGCAGGTTCGAATCCTGCCTCGGGCATGGATGTGTGTGATGTCCTTAGGTTAGTTAGGTTTAAGTAGTTCTAAGTTCTGGGGGACTGATGACCTCAGAAGTTAAGTCCCATAGTGCTCAGAGCCATTTGAACAATTTTTTTCAGATGTGACCACCCTCCACAGAAACATGTCGTTATGCTAGGCTTGTTTATTCTACATAAATGCACAGGTCGACAGGTAGCCGAAATAACTACTGAAGCTCCCGTGAGACCAACTTGGTACTCTGACGAGGAACACCTCGAATGTGAGATTGCAAGTTCAGTCTATAGTAAAGCTCATTTGAAAGTGTTGTTTGAGCAGTTATGACAGGAAAAATATTATCTCCTAATGACTCAACATTGGCATCGGGGGATGGGGGGGGGGGGGGGGGGAACACAGAAAATGGTTGTCCGGGAGGTGTAGAGCCTAGCGTTCTATAGGATGTGTTCCTTACATTTCACAAAATGGGCATCGTCGACATTCATGAAATGTTCAAAACAACTTGTACCATGAACACCGAATGAAAAATGGCGCGCCACAGATATCACAAATGTTCGCACCATGAAGATCGAAGGCGAACTGTATGGGAGTTACAAACAGTGCACGACGTTCAACTAGGTATCCTCTTTAAAAGAATGCTTACGGAATGATATTGGTGTAACGGGCTGATGAGATCTGATGGAATGTGATGGCGTGCAATCAAATGCTAATCAGTCTGTCGTGGAGCTTATCGTGAAACAGGATATCCTTTAACACGTAGCTGCAGATGGTGCTATAGTGTGTTTAATAGGCTGAATTTGTACAGTGGTTTCAGATGGTACGAACTGCAGTGTCACACACTTTTCAGGAGAAACAGCGCCAACCAACAACAAAGAATCAGTTATGTGTATACGACACCACACATCCCACTGACTCATATTGTAGAATTGCTAATATCTTACTCTGGAAATTCGTAGTGTTCCTGTCTGACGGAATGCCAACTTCGGCAACTGTTGTTGTAGATATAGCGCATTGTTTGCTTTGTTTGTCGTTGCCATTGCTCTTTCTGTCAACAATTTTAACGCTGTAGCACTGTTGCGAGTTGCCCGTCGACTAAGCAGTTTAACTACACTCCATAGCCTCATGCTGTACTCACACTTGGATACCTCCAGTCCCGTCCCTTGTTGCCATTAGCAACCAATAATGTGGTTGCGTTATAGGCAATAAGTGGGGCGTCGAACGCGGTAAACATGATTGGCCTTTGCGACCTCGCACCCACGCGGTTCCTTGTGATGGCCTCCGCGAAGTATGAAAGGCTTCTTGTGTACATGACGCGCTGGGAGTGTGGGGCAGGGGGGAAGCGGGGATCGGCGAAGAGCCTGCTGATCTCGTGACAGTGGAGGTCCCTGGCGGAGGACAAGCGCCGTAATCAGCTTGTGCGCCGCCGCTGCCGCCGCCCCCGGGCCACGCTCAGACCGGAGCGGGGGTCGCTTATTACGAGGCAGGTCGGCGCGCCTCCTCACCAGACGTTCGCCTCGCCAGGCACAGCCGAGCGCCGTTTATTGCAGCAAATTGATCAATTTGCATCGCGACGCTTCGTCGCGAGCGATGAACGGGGCACGCCTTCCGCAGCCCAACAATAAAGGAGGATGACTCTTGAGCTTTGTTGAGTGCCCCATTACGTTTACAGGTGTAAGTAATAAATGGCTCAATCATTAGGCTGCAATAACTGGCCAAACGTCCCATTTAGATGGCGGTAATAAGGCATTAGTGTTCAGTATAGCAGTTCGTTATAGCTACTTTCTATCTCTCCTCAACATGGCAAACTTTGATATGCTCCTCTGTCTTCAGATCTTCTTTTAAATTCTGAGTGGGTCCATTTTGCTCTAACTGTAACAGTTTTAGGAAAACCGATACCAGATGCTGTATCCATAACTCCTCTTAAACATTCAGCGATGTAGTTAACTGCTCGCTTGAGAATTGTTATTTTCGAATTATTAGTGTCCATAATTGATTTCTTGGGAGTTAAACTGTAACGTAATATTTTCTGGCCTCATCTGTGAGCGATTTCCTTTGGCTGTGCTGAAACCCTTATCCCGTAGGCAACGCAGAGGCAACGGTCTGATCTTCCCCTAATCCTTGTAAACGGGCTGATTCGGAGGCGTAAGAGGCTGGCTTAAGGCCGAGTGGTCTTCCCCGCGCGAGTCTCTCACCCAGCGCAAAGTCCCAAGCCACTGGAAGAAAGCGAAGGTGATTCATGTGTATAAGAAGGGCCAAAGGACGACCCGCAAAATTACAGACCGAAACTCTTGCCTTCAGTTTTCTGCAGAATCCTTGAACATATTCTCAGGTCGAATATAATAAACTTTCTTGAGACCGAGAAGCTTATGTCCGTGAATCAGCATGGTTTTAGAAACCATCGCTCGTGCGAAACTCAGCTTCCCCGTTTCTTACATATAAACTGCGTACAATGGAGAAGGGCAACAGGAAGATTACATACCGGGTGATCAAAAAGTCATTATAAATTTGAAAACTGAATAAATCACCGAATAATGTAGACAGAGAGGTACAAATTGACACACATTCTTGGAATCACATGGGGTTTTATTAGAACCAAAAAAATACAAAATTTCAAAAAATGTCCGACAGATGGCGCTTCATCTGATCAGAATAGCAATAATTAGCATAACAATGTAAGACAAACCAAATATGATGTTCATTACAGGAAATGCTCAGTATGTCCACCGTCATCCTCAACAATAGCTGTAGTCGAGGAATAATGTTGTGAACAGCACTGTAAATCATGTCCGGAGTTATGGTGAGGCATTGGCGTCGGATGTTGTCTTTCAGCATCCCTAGAGATGTCGGTCGATCACGATACACTTGCGACTTCAGGTAACCCCAAAGCCAATAATAGCACGGGCTGAGGTCTGGAGACCTGGGAGACCACGTATGACGAAAGTGGCGGCTGAGCACACAGTCATCACCAATCGACGCGCGGAAGAGATCTTTCACGCGTCTAGGAATACTTTGTTTTTTTTCTTTGGTTATAATGAAACCCCATGTCATTCCAAGCATGTGTGTCAATTTTTACCTCTCTATCTACATTATTCCATGGTTTATTAAGTTTTGAAATTTATACTGACTTTTTGATCACCCGGTATTTCTAGATTTCCGGAAAGCGTTTAACACAGTGCTCATTGCAGGCTGTTACGAAGGTACGAGCATATGCAGTAAGTCCACAAATACGTGCGTGGCTCAAACACTTCCTAAGTAATAGAACCCAGTATGTAGTATGTTGTCTTCGATGGCGAGTGTCCATCAGAGATAAGGTTATCGTCAAGAGTGTCCCAGGGAAATGTGATGAGACCGCTATTACTCTTTATAAAGATAAATGATTTCGCGGACAGGTTGGGTAGCAATCTGCGGTTTGTGGCTGATGATACTATGATGTGCGGTAACGTGACGAAGTTGAGTGACTATAGGCAGATACAAGATGACTTAGTCAAAATTTAGAGTTCATGTGATGAATGGCACCTAGCACTAAATGTAGAAAAACGTACGTTAATGCGGATGAGTAAGAGAAACAAACCGGTGATGTTCGGATACAGCATTAGTCGCGTCCTGCTTGACACAGTCATGTGACTCAAATATTTGGACGTATCGTTGCAAAGCAATATGAAATGGAACGAGTATATGAAGAGTGTGGTATGAAAGGTGAAGTTCGACTTCTGTTGATTGGGGAATTCTAGGAATGTGTGGTTCAACTGTAAAGGAGACCGCATGTGGGGTCCTAGTGGGACCTATTCCTGACTACTGATCGAGAGTTTGGGATCTTCAACAGATCATTTTAATGGAACAAATCAAAACAATTCAGAGGCGGGCTGCTAGATTTGTTACTGGAAGGTTCGGAAAACACGCAAGTGTTATGGATATACTTCCGTAACTCATATGGGAATCTCTTAAGGAAAGGCGACATTGTTTTCGAGGAACACTATTGAGAAAATACAGAGAACCGGCATTTGAGGCTGACTGCAGAATGATTCTGTTGCCTCCAACATAGACTGCGCCTAAGGACGACAGAGATAAGATACAAGAAATTTGGGCTCATACGGAGGCGTATAGAGTGTCGTTTTCCGCTCGTTCTATTTGCGAGTGGAACATGAGAGGGAATGACTAGTAGCGGTTCGGGGTATCCTCCGCCATGCACAGTGAGGTGGGTTCCGGAGTATCGATGTGGATTTGGATGTAGAAGCAGCATTTTTAAATTACTGTATGTTGTTAGCGTGAGCAGGAAACAGCATATGAAATGGTCAATATGGGTCTACTGAGGCTGACTGGCCGAAAGACATGAACTACGTGCAGCGCTTTCGAACTCGTGAACCCGAAGCATCGACGGGCGGCCCTGAGAGGGTTTAATTGGCGAGTCCAGGTCCCTATATGACGGACTTTGTGTCTTAAAGTTAAATATTTTTTGAAGAAGTTGGAAGTTGATGATCCTTCTCCATCGACGAAGTTACTGTTCAAACACGAAAAGACTACACGACTCGGAAGAGAGTTTCACTGTGCGCACTTAGAGATACATTTATTCCTCTTACAGTTTCCCACGTGGTTGTCGCCCTTTAGTCATCGTGCAAGGGCTTGGGAGGAACAGATATTTTGCATAAGAATGCTGAACCGTTAGATACTTAAAGCTAATGTTCACTAAATGATGCAGGCTTGGCGAGATCCAATAGAAGCAAATTAATCAATACGTTTCCGGATTAATTCTGTGCATTGCCATATTATCCAAGCAGTAGCTCTCTCGCCTTGACCAGCGACAAGGGGTCAAACTTATGAGTACTCTGAAATTAGTAATTAGTGCCCTTTAGTTGTCCTACTACTTTCGGTAATATTCCGAGATCTTGGCATAGGACTGGAGTAGTTACTGCGCTGATGCGAAAAATTTAATCGAATTTCCACCATTTCAGATTTCATAGGTGAGCGTCTTTTCCTCAGTAATCATAAAAGAGTTTCGAGTTGAAATACGCAGTTCTCAGAAAGCACCATCTCCACTCCTGCTATTCTGAGCATGGCAGAAACATTTGCTCTGCGTCAATTAGCGCCACCTCTTTTCCTCCTGCTTTGAACCTAGCAATAATACGGTTCCTCCTCTTGCACCGCATGGTTACTGTGAGAAAATAAGCTTCAGAATAGGTAATAACAAGACGTGAAAGACAGCTGGCTCTTTTGTTCGTTTTACAGAAGTGGAGTTGTCATTTCATCCCTTGTTCTACATATACATCCCGCTAGCCACCAAGCGGTGTGTGGCGGAGGGCACAATTCGCGCCAAAGTCATATCCCCCCCACCTCTGTTCCACTCGCGGATCACACGAGGGAAAAACGATTGTCTGAACGCCTCAGCACGAGCTCTTATTTCCCTTATCTTTGAATGGTGATCACTGCGTGATTTAAAAGTTTGTGGTAATAACGTATGCTTTACATCCTCGGCGAAGATCGGATTTTGGAATTTAGTGAGCAGCCCCTTCCGTTTAGCGCGTCGTCTATCTGCAAGTGTGTCCCATTTCAAACTTTCTGTGAGATTTGTAACGCTCTCGCGACGGCTAAATGTACCAGTCACGAATCTTGCCGCTCTTATTTTGACCTTTTCAATCTCTTGAATCAGACCCAACTGGTAAGGGTTCCATACAGACGAACAATACGACTGGACGAACCAACGTAATGTAAGCAATTTCCTTTGTTGAAGGACTGCGTCGCTTCAGAATTCTACCAATAAACCACAATCTAGAGTTCGCCTTGCCTGTTACTTGTGTAATCTGATCATTCCATTTGAGATCATTTCGAATAGTCACTCCCAGATACTTGGCTGATGTCACCGCTTCCAAAGACTAGGAATTTATTTTGTACTCGTACATTAATGGGGATTTTCGCCTTGTTATACGCAGTAAGTTACACTTACTAATATTGATAGATAACTGCCAGTCATTACACAAGGTGTGATTCTTGAGTTTCTCCCGGCGTATTTGATAATCAAAATATCCACGGGTATGCTGCCGGTCTATAGTGTCATCCATTCAGGATGACATACTGCTCTCTGTCTGTCAGAAGGCTTTTTACCCAGCCGCATATGTCATCGGATACACCGTTATTGTTGTTGTTGTTGTTGTTGTTGTGGTCCTCAGTCCTGAGACTGGTTTGATGCAGGTCTCCATGCTACTCTATCCTGTGCAAGCTTCTTCATCTCCCAGTACCTACTGCAGCCTACATCCTTCTCAATCTGTTTAGTGTATTCATCTCTTGGTCTCCCTCTACGATTTTTACCCTGCACGCTGCCCTCCAATACTAAATTGGTGATCCCTTGATGCCTCAGAACATGTCCTACCAACCGATCCCTACTTCTAGTCAAGTTGTGCCACAAACTGCTCTTTTCCCCAATCCTATTCAGTACCTCCTCATTAGTTATGTGATCTACCCATCTAATCTCCAGCATTCTTCTGTAGCACCACATTTCGAAAGCTTCCATTCTCTTCTTGTCCAAACTATTTATCGTCCATGTTTCACTTCCATACAAGGCCACACTCCGAATTTTTCTTTTGTTTCCTTTACTGCTTGCTCAATATACAGATTGAATAACATTGGGGATAGGCTACAACCCTGTCTCACTCCCTTCCCAACCACTGCTTCCCTTTCATACCCCTCGACTCTTATAAATGCCATCTGCTTTCTGTACAAATTGTAAATAGCCTTTCGCTCTCTGTATTTTATCCCTGACACCTTCAGAATTTGAAAGAGAGTATTCCAGTCAACACTGTCAAAAGCCTTCTCTAAGTCTACAAATGCTAGAAACGTAGGTTTGCCTTTTCTTAATCTAGCTTCTAAAATAAGTCGTAGAGTCAGTATTGCCTCACGTGTCCCCATATTTCTATGGAATTCAAACTGATCTTCCCCGAGGTCAGCTTCTACCAGTTTTTCCATTCGTCTGTAAAGAATTCGCGTTAGTATTTTGCAGCCGTGACTTATTAAACTGAAAGTTGGGTAATTTTCACATCTGTCAACACCTGCCTTCTTTGGGATTGGAATCATTATATTCTTCTTGAAGTCTGAGGGTATTTCGCCTGTCTCATACATCTTGCTCACTAGATGGTAGAGTTCTGTCAGAACTGGCTCTCCCAAGGCTGTCACATATACCGTAAGCGCGCACTTTTTGGAGCAAGCGACAGTGAGGAACTGAGTCGAACGCCGTTCGAAAGTCGAGAAATATGGCATCAACCTAGGAGCCGGTATCTAGAGCCTGTTGTATATCATACACAAAGAGGGCCATCTGTGTCTTACATGACCGCTGTTTCCTAAAGCCATGCTCGTTTCTGCAGATGAGCTTCTCACAGTCTAGAAAGGTCATTATGTCTGAACACAAAATATGTTCCATGATTCTACAACAAATCGATATCAGTGAAACTGGCCGGTAACTACTGCTCTCGGTCACAACTTAATAACAGAGCCCGAATTCACTTATTTTGGAGCAGTGTGTTGGTCACTTCACCGACTCGCCTTAGGTCCGCCCGTACAGATTTTGATTAGCCATCTGTCCCTTAAGGAATTCTAATCTAGAGGAAACTAAGTACTGGTGAACCAGCTCGAAGACAATGGGACTAATTACCACGTAGTTCAGTCATTTGAAACAAACAATCATCATCATATCATCACCAGTGTCATGCGTGCCACACCACAAATGTCACACCCAGTACCTCGTAGCTAATCTCGCGCAATTCACGTCACTAAATACCTTCTGACTGGAACCACCGGTGAAAAATAGCGCGGCGCAACAGAAGCTCCGACTACAGGTGGAAGGACTGTAAAAAAAAAAAAAAAAAAAAAAAAAAATAATAATAATAATTCGGAGTAGGGATTAACATTGAGGATGAAAGCACAGAAACGATAAAATTCGCTGATGACATTGATCTGAACTTTGAAATATGGAAAAGTGTTGATTGAACAGTTGTTTATTAAGCGTTACGCGTTTTAAATTTTCATCTTCAGACTGAAGTCGTGGAATAAAAGTACAAAGAAATTAACAACAACAAATACGTACCTTTTAATATAAGTATGCAGCTTAGTGATCCATATACGTAATTTTCCCAACTTTCACAAAAAAGTTCAGTGCCCCATTACTTGATAGAGAAATAAATCCATAATGGTGGCAGGCGGCTATTGAGATTTGGAGCAACTTTCAGACATAGAAAAGTCTTTATCGCACAGTTCTTTATTAAGCGTTACTCATTTTAAAATTTCATCATCAGACTGAAGCTGCGGAATAAGGTGTACAAAAAAATTAACGATCGCAAATATATACCTACTAAAATAACAGAATTTTCAGTTAATATCGTACTTACATTTATATCAAACTGTAGCAAGAAGGTCGCGAACTTGAGTACACAGACTGAATATAATACCGATCTCATCTCATATAGGCATATTTTACAAAGCCGTTGTCTACTCTAAGAAAGTAAGTGCCAAACTAAATGTGGCGATGAAGCTCTCTAAGAAGTAAGTGAAGGCTGGTAGGTGGAGCTAGCATTGACCGTAGAATTATGTCAAAGAGTAACTTTACAAAGAAGTATACATTGGGATGAACTACATTTCAGAACGTCGTGAACACCTTGACCATGATAGACTTACGTTGCCCGTGCTGTCCTAACCTGTTTCAGTACAAACCGTGCTCGACTGTGGGCCTGGCCAACACTTTTCTCCAGATCTCTCAGCCACTGAAATCATCTGGTCATGGGTTGCCGAGAGATTGATTAAGTCTGGGACAGCCAAAGCTCTTGATGCTAAATTTCGGAACCTGTATATCCCCAAATAATGGACAAATTTAATCAAGTATTCTTTCTAATACGCTAGTAACACGTATTAAGTTTCGATGTTCTGAACTAAAGTGGAATGAACTGGTTTCCTGTATTTAACTTTGTGTGAATCTGTATCGTGATCCTGAACAACGCAAGTGGTGTGAATATGGAAACGCCTTCTAATAAAGCTGCCAAATCGATCTGAAATTTTGCAGCTATATCGCAAATTAATTTTTACCAAAACTAATTAGAAAACGTAAAACTGTATGTTAAATAAACTATACAAATTCTTCCAATCCATATGTGGCATACAACAAAACCAGTGCTTAACAGTATTGCTTAAAAAAGTCTTGGTTGCAATTTTAGTTTTTTATTTTTCAACTACGCGTTTCGCCTTATTTAGGCACCTTCAGGTTAAAGATAACCTGAAGATACACAAATAAGGCGAAACGCGTCGTTGAAAAATAAAAAACTAAAATTGCAACCAAGATTGTTTTTAACCAATAAATAAACTATTCTGCGAAATTCTACGATATCGTGCGGCGCAGTAAGAATGCATGACCTCGCAGTGCGTGACTTGCAGTTCACACAAAGGTAACAGAATAAAAGTTCTACATAAAATTACAATTCCAATTTTGAAAGAAAATATATTCAAAATTCTTCTGTGAAAATGCCCTGTAAATTTAGTATACAAACTGACTAAACAAAATTCCAAACATTAAGTGATACACACGCAAATGTAACACTGCACTGTAAGCACGAGACTGTCTGACGAAGAAATGAATCTGAATGGAACTTTACTGAAACTGAACTTGATAATAACCTTAAATGCAATGCTTCACTGTGAATGATTTGAAAGTATTCTCTTTTTATTAAACTGTCCCTAACATATTTTCATGGTTTGCTTGTAGCAACGAAAATTCGGTGCTACTGCAATGTGATGAATATTAAAATACAGCGCAGCAGCAAACCAGCTAAACAAAGAAAAGCCTTGCGCGGTGCAATGCAAGGACGCGCAGCTATGCTAAGCACATTATGCTTCTCCGATTGACTGTGTTCCGGTGGGGATGGTGGAAGAGATTGAACTGATTGAATTTACCAAACAAATATATTACTCTGCCATAAAATTAGTTACTGAAATGGCAAAGGAATGGTGCTTCAATAACTCCGAATGCAAGCTATGTGAATAAGTAAATTTACTTGATCACCTCTCGACAATCGAACTAACTCGAACCAATAAACAAAAACCGTAAAACTTAGCTTTATCCTAATACCTCATAAATTACGCACAAGCAGACAATGGAGCGACAATATTATCTGACTATCGTCACACTTCTCAAATCCAGCTTCATAAAATCGTATTCCCAAAATTCAACGTACCCTCTATCTGCATCTCTGTGCTCTGTTAACCATTTCCAGACCGCTCAGAAGCATGACCGACAACCGACTCCCGCGCTCACTTAATTCTGAATGTTACTAGCAACGACAGTGCTACTGACAACCAAAGATCACATTGCCTGCACTGAGAATCTCTGTGGCATAGTGTACCAACTACTGAAGGCTGCCGCTTCAGGAATACCCAGTGTATAGATACGGAGTATAATTAGAGCTGCGTTCTACCAAAACTACGATCTGGAAGTTTGGGTACGCTACATAAATGACATATTAAATGGTAGTATTATAGGTAGTATTGTCACCACTGGTAGGGAAAGAACCATAATTATATGAGTGTATGAGAGAAACTGGGAGCGGACGACTTCTTTTTGTTTTTTGTTTCTTTCTTTGTTTGGTTTGCACGCAGTTAGAACATAACGTCGTTCAGTGTAATAAATAATGTATTTCAAATACTTTCAAAATATAAAATGCATTTTATAAGCTTTAGAAGTTAGTTGATCGTTTAACTTCTGCACTTTTATGTAACAAAGCGATTACTTTCGATGTGAGAACAGTTTAAATGCAAAGATATAAACTATATATATATATATATATATATATATATATATATATATATATAAAGTACGAAAGTTATTTACGAATAACAAAAACATTTTATACAAGCTCGGCGAAGTACTGAAGCAATGTTTGATATGTTTTTGTTTTGAGATATATTTTTTTTTAATTTTATCTCCTTGGAGAAAACTGCATTTTATAGCGCTATATGGTAAATCTGTACTGGTTAGGTTTTATTTTTACTAAAATATACCTGTGTTTCACGTTATGAATCAACAATTTTTCAAATAAAACCTGAAGTAAACATTGACAATTTCAATTTTGCTGGACGTACTGTTTACTTTTTAAGTACGTAACAAACAGGCGGATAAATTTGTAGAACAAGAATGTTCCGTAAGTAACATGGTCCTTTATGTATCCTTACTCAGTTTCTAGTTGATTTATTGCTGTCAGTTTCTAGGGGAATGTTGTAAGACACTGATCGCATACCCAAAAAAAGCCATGGAAATGAGGTAACGCCTGATAGAAATGCAACACACCTAACGTACAGGTAATACTGTTATAATCCTAACTTATCAAAGCTACTAGGAAAAATACCGCCCACTTCTGATAGTCTACGGTAGTCTACAGTAGTTTTACGATCTAAGTATAATACGGAGCTGATATCACTTTTATTGAACAGGAAAAAAATAGCAGAAAACTTATAAGATTGCTTACACATCTACCATGTACCATGGGTTTGAAATTTTTTTTAAAGGTAGACAGTCAGTAATATAATAATGTAGTCATGAAATGTTTAAAAACTCTAATCAATGTGGACTGGCAGAACACTTAAAAACCCTTGAAAAGCACTTTAAGAACATTAAACACTCGAAAAAACACTTAAAAACTCTTAAAAGGACAGAATATACTCGGACCATCAGAAACAGATCACCATACTCTTTCATTAAAACTGGAAAAGGACCTGTCCTGGGATAGTCGGTTGTTGATGAAAAGAAAGGTGGGTATGGAGGAGATAGTGTTGTGGTGATGAGTACTGAGGAGGACTAGTAAGAGATGGTGACGAGACAGTCGTAGCTGTGGGGGACAAGGAGAGTGGGTAGCTGTTATTGCGACCTGTACATCTCAGAGGTAAAGGGAGCAGAAGTATGACAGGGAAGAGGAAAAAGGAGGAGTTGTGGTATGGGGAGAGGATGAAGAGGGGATCCTTGTTGGGGGGGGGGGGGAGGAGGATGAGGTGGGGTGGATTCTGATGTGGTAGGTTGGATACATTTGGGGTGGAGTTCGTGGGTGAGGTAGGGAGGCAGTTGAAATTTCTTAGGGAGAGGACGTGGATGGTGTGCAAGTGGAGGATTGGTGGGATACGTAGACAGAAGAGCGGCAGCACGCTAGGGCGTGAAAGGAGAAGGGACGCAATATGATTGTTGGACACAAGATGACGGAAGGTGTTCGTTATCCAAAGGTGTTCACTGTGAGTGAGGAGAAGTGGAAATATAATGGGTTGATAAAGGAACCTTGTGAAGGAGGTAAGCGGAAAGCATGGCTTTCGAGGATCTGGTGGGACTAACAGAACTTGAAAGGGGCTGATATCCATGCAACATTTGCATAGCAAGGGATGGGTCAGATTAGGGATTTCTACTTGTGAAGGACAGTGGAGGGTTCTAGCCCCGCTGTTCAGCCAGTTAGCAGTTTTAGTAATTTTAGTCTATTTTGGGACTTCCGTTGGATAGTTAGTAGGTGAGGTTTCCACGTTAGTTACCGGTTAAAGGTTAGTGCATGGTACTTTAGCGTGTTGGTTAGCTGGATGCGACGGTCATAAAAGGTGAGGTAGAAGACAAGGAGACGGAAGGTGCTGGAGGTGTTTCCTATAATTATTTCCTGAATTTTGGAGGGAAGAGAGCGGAACCTTGGGACGCTCCTGAAGTGGGGTGGAAAGTGCGGGAAATGCTGTTCTTAACACTGATACAGGGCGATTGGAGAGGAAGGAAGCAACAAAGCAGACATAGTCGATTGAAAGTACATAAGTATGGAGTTCGAAAAGGGGAAACGAGTGTAACATGTCGTTGCTATCCTCTAGGTGTTGAAATTTTAATGGTCAGCAATGTGATAGAGAACGTAGGAGAAAAAGCCTTGTAGGAGCGCACATAATTTTGGTACAGTCAGTGTATAGTTTGTACGAATTCGGCTACAGTGGCTGAGGGTATAGAATCCTGCGCTGCTGTCTAGAGTTTCCGCCGAGGAAAGCCAACGTAAGGGGAGACGTGTGTTGACTGCAAGCCGGTGCACGACCGGCTGGTCGCAGCTTTCATGTGGCGGCGCGTCTGGAGTGCCGTGGGAACTACTGCAGCGGGCGGCCAGAAAGGCGAGAGCCGCGTCGTCTCGGCCACAGGCCGGGGGATTTAGTATCGCCGTAATGACACCTTGTATAGTCTGCGCCGTTAGCGACCGCGAGGTGTAAACCGTCCATTACACGAGCGCGCGTCTGATGGAGCCAATCTGAAATTCAGATTCTGAATTACACGACAGCGAGGAGAATGTTATTCCCTTTAGCAAGTCTCCGCTGGAACAGTATAAGGTAACGTTTCTCCAAGCAGGAGTACCGTAGGTAAAGCTCCGTGTAGGTGCAGCTTTGGACACACGTTCTTGTCGCTCCGAGACGGCGTACACTACTTGTCTCTGGAACGAGGTACTTCGAGATTGTTCAATCAATTTAAGATGCGAGCAGAACAAATCAAAATTTTAAGGAGTATGTCGTAATCCAGCAGCTCTAAGTTATTGTCAGTAGCTCATTACTGTTTACACTTAAACGAACATAAGGTCAATAAACTATTTCACAACAGTTTAAGATTTCATCGACTGGAGACTTCGTCGCAATCGACAGCTTCTGTACATTTTTAGTTAAAAGTGGACCACAATGCTTCTCAAACTTGTGACCGAACTCGGGAATTAACTACTTTTTTCATTATTAGAAATAAATTCCGATTTCTTTTTATCTACTTTCATAAAATATACGTTTATTTGCCTCCCAAACAGCTGTATTTAATTCAATGTGTCATTTTAAGAGTTTTGTACATCAGTCGGTAAAAACAGAAGCCTTATAGGATCACTTTGATATCTGCCTGTCTGTCCGACTTTTAAAAACACTCTCTCAGGAACAGGTAGACGTGGCAAGCTGAAGTCTATGTCGCTTACTAAGGTCTACACTCCCATGTCGGTGTAAAAAATTTAAGCTTATAAGTCAATACAATGAACATATGCGGCCATTTGTGTCACAGGTATTCATACTCGATAACATAGTTATCAAAATCTATGACCTAGAATCATGAAATTTAGCAAGAAGCAAGGTTTTTACAGTATAAGTAAAGGAAAATAACCTAAAATTGTTGATTTGCAATTATCTCACACAAAAAATTTGTTTTCATTTGGTATCCGACTATCTCTCTGTCCGTACATCTGTTTAGACATGTCCTGTAGAAATTTATGTCATATACTAAGGTCCATATTCCCTTGGCACTGCAGTAAACGTTATAAGGCATTGCAAATCGAAAGATACGGCCATTTATACCGCATACACTGACACTCGCAAACTGACTCGTTACAACCTATCGGGTACTTCTCGTTGACCTAGAATCATGAGATTTGGCAGGAAGAAATGTTTCATATTACAAGTACAGAATAAAGGAAACCGAAAATTGTTGGTTTGTAACTATGTCACACAAAAAATATTTCTTTTGTCCTTTGTTATACAACTTCAAACTCAAAATTACAACATTCTCGAAAACTTTGGAATTTCTGGGACAGATTTCTTCCCATTATCTATGTCGATAAGAGACAAAAATCGACGAGATTCTCATGTCGTGGGATGGATGAATTGTCTACATACATAATACAGTTCGTACGGAACCCCAGGAGCACTTGAACTACTCCCACCTTGCCAAGTTTGGTATTGTTGTTTCAATATCCTTTGTTCCTTTATCTGTTAACTTATGCATTCTTATTTTGACGACTTAAATTTATATCTTTGCCTAACTTTTCCTTTTGTCATGCTATATCATTGTCGTAGTATGTTTAGCGTCCACAAATAACAATCCTTTGTCCCCCCCCCCCTCCAGTGCACAAGTAATTTCTTATAATAACAACCGTTATTACATACGAACTTCAATAAAATGCAGCACATAGCATGACACAGCACAATAAAGTTAATATGGCTTAAATATTACCATAATTCGCTGTTTACTACTTGTTTCAAGATATTTAGCATTGAACATTGTCAAAATGAATATATTTATCAAATAGCTTAATGCCATTTCTTGTTATGTAAGTCTGTTTGCTTTAAAATCCACGTTTGTTTGCCAGTCGTGTATTGCTATGAAATACTTAAATCGTAGATCATATGTTATAAATGAACTGAATCATAATAGACTGAACAGTCTCAAACACGAAAAAATATAGTAAAGGGAAATAAATGTGAGTTGGAGAGAAACGTTAGAAAATACATTGGTCTACAATTGCAGTAATGCTGCGCAAGTTCTCTCACTGTGTGCTCTTTTGCTAGTTTTAAAGAAAGATCTATCATTATTAAAAGGAAATACGTCGACCATCTCAGATTTTTTTTCTGTAATGGGAAGGTCTGGAACGCTATCCGCTCACCGTCGCGAGGCCAAATGACAAGCAGCGCAACTGACAGGCAAGCCACACATGGTTTGCACCGCGCAGGGAGACAAACGACATTTGCTTATAGTGCTTGAGACGAAAGTGGAAAATCGGTGCTGTTAGAAACCGCTACGTTCTATCATTAGGACGAAATTTAAAGTTTTAACAGAAAGAGGTACGGTGTAGAATGCTTTTCGAACACCTTGAAGAAAAAAAAGAATCGCTTCCTATGCAGGTTTTAATACTTACGCTTTAGCTACACAAAAACTGTCCATTTCCTCTGACAATGATTTATCGATAGAGGATACTATCGATATATTTTACTGATACGATATCTATTTAGTCACTGCACAGCACAAAACTGAAAAAAAATACCGTTATACACACGCCGACTACATATAGTCTGATAACACAGTTTCAGTCTTTCTGTCATGATCTCAAAAATGTGATTTGTCGTTGTAATCACTCCAGTTTTCTTCGGGAAAAACTGAGATATTGTACTGTCGAATACTGGAATTTTTAACGAGGTGCTATAGGCTATACTGTCGTCCTCGTAATACGATTCTGAAGATGTTCTAAAGGCGAAACGAGTAAAATTGTAAAACTTATACAGCCCCTCTCTCCTACGTTAACAAAAAAATAGGAGTACATGTTAACCATTCTTAAGATAAATAAAAATATCATTTAATATTAATGTTTAACTCCATTAAAATTTTAATATGAAATGTGTATAGTCTTCTTCTTCAGGTCGTCTACCCCACTTCTGTGCAGGGTTTACCTGTTTACTTATAAACTTTGGCGTCGTGAGGGACCATTCTAATTGTAGACATTTCTTTCCTATCGCAGCCATGTAATTCTGTAGTGTCTCAATCCTTCGCTTCCTTAATTAATGACAGCATATCTGTAACCGCAAAGATATGAAGTAATAGTTCACTTTTGTTGCATAGGGTTCTAAAATCTAACAAATGTACTTTTCTTTATGAAATTCTGGATCTTAAGTTATGTGTATAATATATGATGCTTAGCTTGTTTTGCTATGGAACACTGTTCTTAAGCTCATGCTACCCCGTGCACATACATCAAAATGTCTGATAAAGCTTCTGATGAGACTTCTAAAATCAGCCAAATTCAAAAAAATTGGTTGCAAAATTCCGATTACCCAAGTATGTATTACGAATAGAATGTTCGACCAGCGTTTGTGTAGTACCTAAGTGTTTGAGTATTAATATAGTGTGAGCCGAGGTTGAGAATAGTGCTCTAGTTCTTCCTGTGAGAAGTAACGAAAAGCATCAGCATCAGCAATACTTGATAGGATTAAACTAGAGGTACTTTTCGTTCGAGTAGATCCATAGTGAGGAGACCCTCCAGAATGTATAACATGTCAGACAAACAAGAATATAAAATTAACATTTACAAAGAGAAGCAAATCTGCCAATGTATCTTCCACAGGTCGCGAATGAAATGATCCTCCTTGATGTGGAATAAGTAAAAAATAGGTCTTTAAAGACATTATAATTAAATAGTAATAAATAACTTGTAACAAAACATATAAATCTTCAGTACACTGAGGTGCAAATGATAATTCTTAGCTTCTTGTAGCAATGCGTCACCAAATTTAAAAAAAAAATCATTTTACAGCACTTATTTACCCGTGTAATGGTCAATTTACTGCACTGAATTTCGTGCAGAAGTCAGATTGCACTGATACTCGCAGTATTTGACATTACAAGTAACATATAGGCATTAGCTGGTTCTCATAAGAAATTCGTCAATGGAGTAGAAGGAAAAACAAGTCCTTTAGACTACTCGCAAATTTAACTTTGCTAGTAGTTAACATTGGCGTCTGGCGAGTTACTGAAAAGGTAAGTGACTTTAAATCTTTGTGAGAATCCCCTCGCCGGAGGTTCGAGTTTTCCCTCGGACATGAGTGTGTGTGTTGTCCATGGGGTAAGTTAGTTTAGGTTCGATTAAGTAGTGTGTAAGCTTAGCGACCGATGACCTTAGCAGTAGTAGGCCATAAGATCTTATCACAAATTTACAATTTTTTTCTTTGTGAGGATTATTCTTTTTTCTAATATTGATTCCATGAACTGAGCTGTTGGTTTGAAAAAGATATTTATTTTAGTGACAAATTCCACTAAGGAAAAATACATTGGAAAGCAGTAGCTTCCTAAACATGCTTTTTACTAGTGTCATTATGTGGTTCTGAATGGAAGTGATTAGTTGCTCTTTACTTATTGTCTGTAGTGAGCAATGCTTTTCATTTGTCTAACTGTTTCGTCAGTGGGAGTGCACTACAGTTTCACGCTCGAGAGGCACCACACTTGTCTTGCGTGGAAGCTACGTTGACCACAGTCGACAGATTTCACGCTGTTGCTCAGGGTTTCGATGGCGCTGAGGGCACCGCTGCACTACGTCTTCCCATCGTATCCCAGACTAGCTCTATGGATGACGAATCATGGGATTGTGTAGGCCAGTCAACGATCAGAAGATTTCTCAATGCATTTTTGGTGTGAGCTGCAGTGTCTGGCCTAGGATTATCCTCATGCAATATGCCATTCGGTTCCCTGGTCATGAAGGATGTTACCACACGGCTTATAATTCTTGCACATACTGGCGACAATTTAGCGGCCCTTAAACAGTTTCCAAATCAGTTATTTCCTCTTATCCAATAGAACGCCGCACCATGGTTCCTGGACACAGAGAAGTAAGAATGTCAAGAATCCCTGCCTCGTTTGATCTTTTGCTAGGTTTTTGTAGGGTTGGTGCCGGCCGTGGTGGTCTAGCGGTTCTAGACGCTCAGTCCGGAACCGCGCGACTGCTACGGTCGCAGGTTCGAATCCTGCCTCGGGCATGAATGTGTGTGATGTCCTTAGGTTAGTTAGGTTTAAGTAGTTCTAAGTTATAGGGGACTGAGGACCACAGATGTTAAGTCCCATAGTGCTCAGAGCCATTTGAACCATTTTGTAGGGTTGGTGTTTGTAGGGAAGCACTTCCAACAACATCGCAATAGATCCTCCCTCTACACCATGCAAGTCGCGGTTTGTGTGCTGTATGCACCATGCAAGTTGCGGTTTGTGTGCTGTATGGTGTCATCGATAAGCGGTACATGACAACCAATTTCCAGCATGGGGTTTGATTCTGTAGATCATGTTACTCTCTTAGAAAAACAAAAGTTTTATGGAACTGATTGCTTTACAAGCCTCTAGTTTGAATCATACTTAACAAACAGAATGCAAAACGTTGTGCCAAATAATTAACATATTTTTAGAAGGAGAGGAAATTTTAATGACAAGGGGACAATCACGAAGGTAATCCCATGGGGTGCAATTTTAGGTCTACTCTTATTCCTTATTCAGGAAAAAGCACACAATTAATTTAATCCATCATATTCACTTGTAGGCTTGTGTGAGTAGAATGGACACAAATGATGAGAAGTTAAAAATACGACTTCTCTACGGAGAATGTAATCTATCAAAACATTAATTTCGATAATGTTGTTCTATTTACAATATGAGTAGATGCAGTACAGTACTGCAGTGCTTTTAAACGATATTTTGTACACAGTAAAAGCAGTCCTTGATTAAAATTTTCTTCGTTATACCTTTCCTTTTATTGTTGACTGAACGACTGGAGTGAATTGTCATTGTCTTTTTGTTTGTTGTGAAATCCTGCACTTGGAGAAGTTAACGTTAGCTGCAGTGTGTGCTAAACAGAGGAGTGAAAGTCAGTTTTGTTTGAGGTTTTTAGTAAAAGGTACACTGTGATACGTTTCTGAACAAGTCTTGAAGAAATAAAATTGATTACTGAAAAAAAATGTAGGGTGGTATTCAACAAAGATGTACTACTGTTCATGTAATTGTAACGAACAAAATTACAAGAAACGCTGTCATGCTGGTTAGCTTCCTCATGGTAGCTAAACAACATTTGATTGATACATTTTTTATTTTTCTTCTGAAAGTTATTTGCGGTGATCGAGATAAATGGAAACTTTCCATATGTGGATTAACTTCTACTTATCACTCACAAAGCAAAATTGGTTCTTTTTCGGGCGGTGCAGGCGTTATAATAAATCCCATGAGAGAGAAAGCAACAGAAGAAATTGTTATGAAGTTTTTTAAAGAATGTATAAGTGGCTTTCTGAAAATGAGCTCTCCGTTAGCTTTGAGGAAACACGCAGTATTCAGTTACGTAGAACAAATAGTCATGCTAAAAACTGATGAAGCACATGAACAAGGGTCAGTAAATGTAAAATTTTCTAAATCCTTGAGTGTGCATATTGATTAAAACTTGAAATGGAGTAAGATATATTACTGATATTATTCATCAATAAGGCAATCGTAACTTAGAGTGGAATTGAGCAAGTGCCAACAAATGTTTTTGATCATTTGCCCAGTATATAAAAAATCTGACCGGTAGTGTGCTTGTAATGTAACATAAAATTATTTCTTCCGGAGAACATAGACAAACCTTTATTTAAAAACTAATAGCTAGTAAAAACTACTTTAAGTGTAGTTGCATGAATGAGACTGAAAAATATTCCTTTATATTAGATTAAGATCAGTATGCTACTTTAGGAAATTACAGAAAGACAGCAAGTAGACATGAACTGAAGCTAATCGTGTATATATATCAGGTAAATTGGATCCACCCCTTAACATACACAATTTTTTAAGATTATCTATGGAAAATGTAACTTACATAATAACTAGTCTACCTGTACCCTTTGCCCGGATTTCAACTTTTGTCATCGGTTTAAACGTCAGAAGCATTCGAACGTTCTCGTGTTTTAGTCCTTGTGGTAGAACTCTTGTTTACTTTCATTGGTACCCTGTCATCCCTTGCCAATTTCGACAATACTTCTTTTGCAGTCACTTTACTATAACGAACTGTGTACGATTTGCGGTGTGATGCTGCCATACTCCTCACGTCTGTGGTTCGACCTTTCTCAAAGTCAAAATGACGGCCACAAGTTGCATTTGCACGTCCTCTGGACATGCTTTATTGGGATCTAGTCCCGAAAAGTTAGTTACATCATATTCACCCAGTTACCATCAGGTACTCGCACCATTTTTGTATGGAAGAATGGCTTTCTCTGTAATGAAAACAAGCCCACATACCGAGTAAATTGTAATTGACGTATCCCACAGGCATGGAAGCATTGGAGGACGGCTTTGGTAGCACACGTCAACGTATAACAATTTTCCATTCCCGTGAGTGAATTGTATGTGAGTCAGGAGGTGTGATAGTGATGGTGATTCTGAACAAGAAAGCTTCAAATGAACAGGTGCCCTTTTCTTAACCGCGTCCGACATACAGCTGTTTGAAAATCACGGGCGTCATAGTACATCCGTCTTCACCAACACTCACATACGAATCCAACCAAAGCGACATTAGGCTATGTGGTGTTTTTGCTACGGACCATTTCAATGCCTTCTTCATTTGCGCATGGGACGCTCATATTTTACATGCGTGTACTCAAGTAAAGGCAAAACAGCAACTGTCTACAAGAGCTGCAAAATTCATTAGAGTTGACGGTCGACTGTTTGAACATCTTTTGTGAGGAAATGTACAAGGTTAAACAAAGCATCAGATCACAATTTTTTAGGTACTGTCACCTGCATTTATCCTGTTCCCCATTGTTTTATTAGATTCGTTGGAAACTGTTAAGAACACGACACATGTTCTTATGACCGTGTTTTGTTCAGAATCACTAACACTATCATCCGTGAAAACTGGTACCTTTCTTCCTGACTCCCGCTATATATACAGAGCAGCATTGTGAAAGTCGTTTAAACATGAGTGCCGTCGTATATTTATTGCAACATCAGTTTGGCAATTTTTTTATATTGGTCATAATTCAATAAAGCACTTTTGCTTATGGATGTGTTGTTACTCTCCCTAATTCAGGACAGGTTCGCCTGTCGAGTCTTCTCCACCAGAGCATAGACTTAAAGGAACTGCACTTGCGCATCTCTTTACCAGTAAACCAGGTGACGCTGTGCCAGGCTGACGCTAAAAGTGAGACAAACGGTCTTCTTTATAAGCGGCGAGTCAATAGAGTTAACCAGGAAAATGAAATAAAAGTCTGTGAGAAGCCCAAGTTCTTGGTAGTACACAGCTCCAGGAAGCATTCAGTGGCCACGGAGACAGATGGTCGGTCATGCCGTATTCATTTCCATTGTCCATAGCCTCGGCCCATTAATTTCACGTGAATACCGCCTGTTCGTGCGATGTTCTCTCAGACCAACGACGCTCTTAATTCAGCGAACAGTGAGCGGGGATGCAGATTTTCTTTCAAAGAGACGCGCACCGCCACCGGTTAAGCATGGCCAACAATCGACAGTAGTGGGAAAAACAGGGCTGCATTTCCTTCTTTTCTTTCTTGCGTTCACCGACGTATCGGCAGTTCCACCAATATTATTTAGTGGAAGTAATCCTTATTGATACATACAACAGACCTCGACACTGAAACTGGAAAGCCTTTTTCCCTACACTTCGAAAAATTGCCATTGATTACTACCTGTTAGAAAAATATGTCTATGTACAGCGACACCTCAAGTATGTCATTGGAATTAACTCTGTTTACCAAACTGACCTCAGAGACAAGGAAAAAAACTGAGAGATATAAGAGATATCCCTAATAGCGATGATAAAACCTTCACTTTCTCCATACACGTACACATATCAAAAAAAAGTTTTACATCACCCCGGTTCCCAGAACTCCTGAAGATGAGACGTTGACTGTGGATGTTGTATCACAGGCACAGTCCCTTTGACTGTTAAGAGAAGTCACTAAACCCGCCCGAAGATGTAAACAACCATGCATGAGCAGCGCCTATTAGACGGAGGGGGTCCGACAGCCAACCAGTTCCAGTAATTCCACCAGGAAAGAGGTGCACGACTCGTGTAGTCTGTAATTGAATCATGCCTAGACGGTCAGCATAGCGGTTCGATTGCGTCCGATTTGTTACTTTGTGCGAGGAAGGGCACTCAACAAGGGAAGTGTGCAGACGTCTCGGAGAGAACCAAAGCCATGTTGCTCGGAGACAGGAATTGTCGATGATATGCCTCGCTCAGGCCGCCCAAGGGCTGCTACTGCAGTGGATGACCGCTATCTACGGATTACCACTCGGAGGAACCCTGACAGAAACGCCACCATGTTGAATGATGCTTTTCGTGCAGCCACAGGACTCAAACTGTGTGCAGTAGGCTGCGTGATGCGCAACGTCACTGCCGACGTCCATGGCGAGGTCCATCTTTGCAACCACGACACCATGCAGCGCATTAGAGATGGGCCCACCAACATGCCGAATGGATCGCTCAGGACTGGCATCACGTTCTGTTTACCGATTACTGTCGCATATGTCTTCAAGCAGATAGTCGTCGGAGACGTATTTGGAGGCAACCCGGTCAGGCTGAACACCTTAGACGCATTGTCCAGCGAGTGCAGTAAGGTGGAAGTTCACTGATGTTTTGGGGTGGCATTATGTATGACCGACGTACGCCACTAGTGGTCATTGAAGGTGCCGAAACGGCTGTACGATATGTGAGTGCCATCCTCTGAACGATAGTGCAACCATATCGGTGGCATATTGACGAGACATTCCTCTCAATGGACGACAATGCGCAATCCAATCGTGCACATCTTTTGAATGACTTTCTTCAGGATAACGAAATCGCTCGACTAGAGAGACCAACATATTGTCCAGACATGAACCCTTTCGAACATGCCCGGAATGGATTGAAAAGGGCTGTTTAAGTAGGACGGGACCCACCAACCACTCTGAGGAACCTATGCCGAATCGCCGTTGAGGAGTGAGACAATATGGACCAACAGTGCCTTCATGAACTTGTGGATAGTGTGCCACGACGAATACAGGTATGCATCACTGCAAGAAGACGTGCTACTGGGTATTAGAGATACCAGTGTATACAGCAACCTGGACCAGCATCTCTGAAGGTCTCGCTGTTTGGTGGTACAACATGCACTGTGTGGTTTTCATGAGCAATAAAAAGGGCCGAAATGATGTTTATGTTCATCTCTATTCCAGTTTTCTGTACAGATTCCGGAACTCTTGGAATCGAAGTGAGCAAAACTTTTTTTAATGTGTGTAAATGACCTGGCACGTAATGCCGACGGCTCTACAAAGCTGGTGACAAACCACACGATAGAACGGATTGCAGAACTGTACTGATGCAGCGAGAAAGTTACCATATTAAAAGCGAACAGGTTCATTGGTACCACAGAAAATAAAATTGTCGACGCTCTCACTAAAACTGCTGCTCACCATGGGACACAGACGAACGGCCATTTTCCACGCACAGACCTACTGCAAGACATACGGAGGAACATCAGTGCCTTATGAAACAGTAAGTGGCACCTGTCATTTCAAGTCAGAGGGAAGACATTATGCAAATACAGTTCACGACATTCTTGTACCGACCTGGCATTCCAAAAATGGTTCAAATGGCTCGGAGCACTATGGGACTTAACATCAGAGGTCATCAGTCACCGAGAACTTAGAACTTCTTAAACCTAACTAACCTAAGGACATCACACACATCGAACCTGCGACCGTAGCAGTCGCGCGGTTCCGGACTGAAGCGCCTAGAACCGCTCGGCCACCGCTGCCGGCCCTGGCATTCCACTGGGATGTACCATAGAAAGTTCCAAGTTACACTGTTTCGTCTCTACTTTAGCCACGGAAGGTTCAGACCGCACCTATATCGTCTACAGCAGATTGACACACCCTTATGTGATTGGTACAACTAGTCTGTGGCAGTAATTACTGATTTACGGACAGGGTGTGTGTGTGTGTGTGTGTGTGTGTGTGTGTTTGTGTGTGTAGTGTTATATGATACTAAAGTAAGAGGTTTAAACCACAATCTTGCTTCCTAAAATAAGTGGTGCTGATCAGTATTTATAGAATATGGTTTATCAGAGTTTGTCTGAGTGGATGATGTGTGAAGGCCATAAAACACCCCCGACCGTCGGGAGAAGATAGCATTGCAAGCCAGGAAAAAAGGGTGACGGGAAATACAATTGACTCTCCGCGCAGGCAAATTCGATGTGAGCGAGATTTCCCGAAGTTGTTCGATTACATCCACGTCATTCATTTACAAGAATCAGTCACAGTCGTCGAACATCTACCGATTTCCATTCACTGAAGTAGGACACGCATGGTTCCAGTATTATGTGAGCAGTAGGAAGAAGGTTTCCTTATACCTTTGCAATCTAATAAACCAATTTCATATGCTCCCGATTACGTTCAGTTGGGTTCGAGCCAGCAGATGCCGCAGGCTATTCCATTTGGTTCATTCTTGCCTCATGGAAGATATTCATGAGGTAGGTGCGGTATGGATTATAGTCCTGATAGATGAACTCATCGGCGAAATATATACTGTAGCCTGATCAATAGGCTGGATGATGCTGCCCAGTACTACACAGCTCTCACATCACCCTCCGTACCAGCGAGAGGCGTCTCACATCCAGACATGACTGGCCCAAAGCATGGCTTGTCTACTGACCGAATGACCTGTATGCCTGAGGCGCTCTTTGGTACCTGGTCATCTACATGCTCTTCCACGACCACTATTATGCGTTACACAATCCAATGGTTCCAATGGCTCTGAGCACTATGGGACTTAACATCTATGGTCATCAGTCCCCTAGAACTTAGAACTACTTAAACCTAACTAACCTAAGGACGTCACACAACACCCAGCCATCACGAGGCAGAGAAAATCCCTGACCCCGCCGGGAATCGAACCCGGGAACCAGGGCGTGGGAAGCGAGAACGCTACCGCACGACCACGAGCTGCGGGCGTTACACAATCCCAATAGTCTTTGCTTCTTTGCTCAACATAACCGCACGCCACTGTTACATATTATACTCCAGGCCTTCCCTTGCTCACATTCGTTGCAATTCGCAATGCTGGTTTTCGTTTTTTTTCTATTGTTCATAATTCGAACTTAAGGAAAAACTGATCTTGTGGGGACGGTTGCGTATTGTTGGTCGACGCAGCTCTCCCAATTGCCCCGAAAAGGCAGTGCGCACTTGTGTTGTATTCTACTCGTGGTATCTACAAGCCGAAGTTTATAGGTAGTGGTAATTAATTGTCGTTGTTGACACCCGCCGAGTACTAGAGTACTATGAGGCACATCTTCAACATTTAGAGGTTGAATGTTCCAAACACGTTGCTGTGGCGTGCCGGTTCAGGAGGCAACGTCTACATCTACGTCTATACTCCGAAGTGAAACTGCGGTTTGTGGCGGAGGGTACTTTCTTACCACTGCCACTTTCTTTTTTCCCGGTCCAGTCATGTTTGGTTCGTGCGAAGAACGACTGCCGATGACGATCCGTGTATGCTCATATCTAATTTTAATCTAATGATCTTTTCGCGAGATGTACTAGAACGAAACAATATATTGTTTGATTCTTGTAGGAATGTGCGTTATCGGCGATTTAATAGTTAACGAGCCCGGGATGCTGAACGCCTCTCTTGCAGCGTCTGCCACAAGAGTTGGCTGAGGATCTCCGTGACGCTTTCGCGCATAATAAATGAATCTCTAATAAAACCCGCTGCTCTTCTTAGAAGCTTTACTATTTTCTCTATCAGTCCTATCTGTTATAGTTCCCGGACTAACGAGCTGAGTTCAAGTACTGGTCTAGCGAGTATTTTCAAAGCTACCTGTTTTATGTGTAGACTATACTTCCTGAGGATCATTCCAATAAATCTCTAACATCTGCTTCACCTGCAATTAGTCTTGTGTGGTCGTTCCATTTTAAATTGCTCCGCATGCACAAGCCTGGATATTTTATGCATGTGACTGCTTCTAGTGATCAAGTATTTCTTGAAATTACTGCAACCATTCGCCTTTTGTTTTGTTCTTTAATTTTTATTATCTCATTAGCGGTTTTGAACCGCCTAGCGACTCATCATATTCATTGATTGTTTGCAGCAGCGTCAGAGTCGCGTAGAGATATTAATATCCGTCGGTTGGTTGTTGGTGCACATAGTATTATAGAAAACGTAGTGAATGTTTTCCGGTGACGTTAATAATACTGCACTTCACACACTTAGGCACAGGCAAGACCTTCCACAAGATTTACAAAACGTAAATAAGCCAAAGAGTACAGCTATACTCCTTGGTTTATTTACGTTTTGTAAAACATGGGGAACATGTTACCTGTGGATAAGTGCTGTAAAATCAACGTCGATGGGAAACATATAGCATGTTTTCCAGCATACTATGGGCACCAACAACCAACCAACAGATACTAATAACTCTACACCAATGCAAATATGCAATACCTGATGATGAATCGCTAGGCGGTTCGAAACACGTAATGGGTTGATACAATCTGGAGACCAAACCAAAATGCGACTGAATGCAGTAATTTGAAGAAACCTCCATTCATCACAGTCGCAGTAATCCCCATCCA